>NC_050488.2:11547111-11850142 GCF_012460135.2 Molothrus ater | reverse complement strand
GAATGAGGCAGTCTCAGTGATGCTGTACAGAACATCATGGAGAATCAGCAGGCAGGGAAAGCCACAGAGCAGGACAGAGGGGAGCCCTGCTGGAGCCCTGCTGGAGCCGTGGGATTGCTCTGCTGCCAGGCTCCAGGACAGAGGGGACACTGCTCCTGCCCAGCTGTGGGATTGCTCTGCTGCTGAGGGATTCAGCACTGAGAGCACACACCACAGATGGCTTTGGGAGCACCGTGTGTCGCTTCAGTGGTCTGGGATTTACAGCCCAAGAGCTGACAAGCTTTCACACTTATGGCTCCCCCAGAAAGGCTCCGTGTTGACTCTAACCTGTGAAGGGCTATTCTGTGCATGCTTTTAATCCAGCTCACAAGAATTAATAAAATTCCAGTGAGGGAGGAATAAGAACACTTCAAATTGCGAAGTAAAACCAGCTTAACATAAAGAAATGAGGTGGGGAAGGGGAGGAATCTGTTTCAGTGTACAGTAGAAGCTCAATGTAGCTTTTCTGTGTTTATTTTTACCAGGATTTTGTGAAAACTGTATAGACTACTATGTCTGATCTCAGACTGCTGATAGCCTCAAATTCCTGGGGAATAATTGATTCATCACCTCCAATTAGTATGCTGCTCATTTTAGAATGAGGTCTAATTGTGTTTCTTTCCACAAAGCTGCATCAACACAAAAAGCTTGTTTATTATTTTTGAGGAAGATTGAGGATCACAGTGGATTGTTCTAAGGGGATTTTTTATAAAACAGTGATGTTTCACTGTCTCATGAAATTGATGAGAGGTGCTGCACAAACTTGAAATGAATCAGTTTCAAAGCTTTGGTGTGGATTTCTCCTACACCCCCCACCAAAACTTGCAGGAGCCCCAGACCAAATGATATTGATGTTTGGAGGTTTTGTTTTTCTGAGACAGATTCTCTTATCTCAGACATTAAGGTTTCATCCTACCCTAAGGCCTTGATATTCTATCTTATTTTTCTACATCTTGGCTTTAAGATGAAATAAAACTGTGAGTAAATAACAGCTGGACATTTTGTGAGATAAGCCCTAGTGCTAGGGCATTCAGTCCTCATACACTTCCAGAGCCACTCAACATAAGACAACTCATCCATGTTGTTCTGAGGGATGCAGAAATTCCTTCTGGCTTTCTTTTATATTTTTTTTCAGTCTCTTAATATCAGAAGTTATTGTATGAAAGAATTTGTGTTATGTCAACAAAACTATTTTTTAAAATAGTGGAAGTTTTTCTTTGTTTTCCATAGTTTGCAGGCTCTTGGTTAGCAGGAGTATTTGTGGAATTTGTGTGTCTTAGTGTGTGTGAGGCCAAAAGTGACAGTGGATCAAGCAAAATTGTTTGCAAACTAATCCTTGCAGCATCAGAGGTCCAAAAGTGTTTCTTTCCTTCCTAGAAAAGATTACATCTCTTCCCAAAATCAAGTCCCAGCTTATCTGTTTTACTTACTTCTCTATATTTTCCTAAGGGGACCTGAAGCATAGTCTAGACTTTTATATTTTTGTATTGTATTTTCAGAAATGGGCAATTGCTGCAGCAAAACAAACAAACAGAAAAAGAAACAAAAAGCCCTTTGGTAGAAAGTCTAGATGGACACTGGATTTTTTTTTTCAGGAAGGCTAAAAGTTAGAATCATTTGGGTAGGTAATTGGCAGGTGTGCAAACTAGGAGAAAAAAATCCCAGGGGTTTGATAAATGTTTGAGCTCTTTTGCATGATCCTAGGCAGGAAGTCAAAACTGGAATAGGTACACAGTAAGTGTTTAACTGGCATGTGTGTGGCTCTGGTTTTTTTGCCTGTTGGGTCACAAGCTGCAATGCCAGATTGCTTTTGTGCTTAGTTTTGCTTGCAAACTAAAAATTAGTTCAAAAAAAAGGAAAAAGGAAAAAAAATCTGATGATGACTTAATGCTAAATGAATGGCGTTCTAAAGGAGCCCTGTCCTGTTCTATGGGAACCTGTACTTTATGTTCAGTTTTATGAGGCACTTTAAATCATGTCTTGTGTCTACAGTGTTGTCCTCTCTTCTGTCTTCATATATGTTGTGAGAGAGGGAATGCTATTATGTGCTAGTTGTATAGAAATTGTAATTCCTCTCAAATACAGCTTGAAAGTAGGGATTTCCTAGGAGCATCCAAGAGTTTCAATCAGAAATAGGCTTAATGTCATCTTGCAACAAAATCTGAAGGAGTGACATAGTTACTGCAACCAGAATTAGCTTAGAAAATTGTTATTGATAGCCATGATTTTTTAGTATACATTTTAGTGAGCTCTGCTGCAAATAATCATAGTGACCCTTCCTCCTTTGGGGAATGTGTGCATGTTCTTAAGTCTGATGAATATAAGAAAAAAAATTGAGCATAAATTCAAAAGACTAATAGGTTTTTGCTGTTTTCCTGTAGAGATACCAATAGATATATTTTCTACACTGAAGATGTAAAAAGGAAACATCCAAAGGAAATTGGCTTATCAATTTCATTGGTGTGTTGCTATTTTGATCCCCTTAACAAGAATTCTAATTTGTTGGACTACATGTGTTTTCTGTGGTTTCTGTCTGATTGGCATAAAAGACGAACATGCCCTTTAAGGAATTGCTCAACTCCTTGTGATTTACCCATTCATCTGTCCACCCTTCTTTCACCATCTGCTTCTTCTGCTGTGGACATGCGAGGTTGCTCCATGCCTGCAGCAAAGAGCAGCCTGGATGCTTCACAGTCAGGCTTTGCAGGCAGCAGTTTTCCTGTCCTTGCAAGCACGGATGGACTGCCTCTTTGTCAAGGTGTAGCCCTATAAAGAAGCTGGGTTTTGTATTCCAGCTGCACATCTGCAAACTCCTTTGAGACACTACAGACTTGTATTTCTTTGTCTCTAGGTCGGGGATGCCAGGCTGGAGGAAGTGCCTTGTTTTTTGTCTGCAAAGAATGCAGGGTAGAGGTAAGGCAAGAGGGGAACATGACAGCAAAGGGGAGATTATAATCGAGGGGATGTCCTTGGGAAGGGGTTGAGTTCAATGCTTCTTTTTCTGCTCATAGATATTGTTAAAACTGCAGGATTCATCCCAAAACTTATGATTTTTATTTAAAAGAAATGAATCCACAGTGTAGCTTTCCCATAAGAAAGCACATTTCCATCTTGAAATCTGTTCCCCTTCCAAAGTGCTGGTCTAGATGCTGCTAGTGAATGCGTACCTGCTTTGCTTACAGCTCTGTCTTTAATCTGAACCTGGCCTAACAGAGCTTTTATGGTGATAAAGTTGTCTATCAAAAGCATCTACCAGAGCATAACATTTGGGAGCTCTAAACCTCATGTACCTACTTTATGGTCTTTTTCTTTTAAAGCAAACACTGAGCTATTGATTGTGTCAGGTAAAGAGACACATGCTCGTTGTAGCTGTAACTTTCCAAAGAGGCTACTTTCTAGCTGTGAGTTTAAACCCTGTTATTTATGTTCATTTAGTGTCACAATGATGATGTAAGTCATATTTATATCACTTCTTGTAAAATGCTTCTGTTTATATCCTGCTGTTTGAGCTGAATTATTTTAAACCAGCAGGCTCATGGTAGCAGATTCAGGTTTTCTGACATGTTGGCAGAAATCTGGGTCCTATAGCACATTACTAGGTTACTTTGGAGGAGGGGAATAATTTATATTACTAGTCTTTGCACAATAATGTTGAATTGCAGTTGGTTTTTTAAAGTATATTGAATGGTGCCATTACAATCTGAACTGGGTGGGATTTCTGTTCAGTACAAAGCAGCATGGTTTTTTCCCTTAGACCAACAGAAATCTCTAGCCTGAGGTCTTTCATTTGTCTTCTCAGGCTAGAAATGCAAGAAATGCAAAGATGTGACTCTTTTAAGATAAATAATAGTGAAAAAAAAGTATACACAAATCTTTGTTCTGTGGTTACGAATGATCTTTGAATTGCACTTTGAGATGCAAATATGAAGACATCACTTCTGCACACTTACTCTTTATGGAGGGTCTGGTGTCTGGTTCTTGATACTGAGCAGAAAATGGGCTGGCATAATAGAACAAATTATTGCTGTACGTGTGGTTTCCTGATGCATTGGAAAAAATCAGATCTGTGTACTTAGGTAGGACACAGCTCTGGCACGGGGTCGTTTTTACCTCGATGCACCAAAGAGATTTAAATCATCACGATTGGGGATGGGGTTTCTCTACCATATGGGCATTGATTACCTAGCAGTCATCCACCATCTGCCTGCATAGATGGCTAAGTGGCAGCTATGATTAATTTATTAAGAGAACAAAACTCTCTTGTATATATAATCCTTCTCAGATACTCTGGTAGTGAAAAGCTGCTGTTAGGTGTTTTAGAATTAAGGGAATTTCTTTTCCCTCACTGTAGCTCAAAGCCTTGGTCCACTCTAGTTTGGATTTCTCTTATTTTCTGCAGTGAGGTTTATCTGCAATAAAGTGCTCTTTCACTATCCGTCATCCTGTCATTTATTCCAAAAACGGAAGTGAAAGACATACGTTGTCTTTCTGGACAAATTAGCTGAGGAGAGGCTTGTTTGAGGAGAGGCTCAAAGGCTGTTTAAGGTAATTTTCCCAGGAAAAGAGAGAGCAGTGTCTAAGGAAGAAAGGAATAGCGGTGGATGGCCCTCTCCCGGCTCCCCTCTGCAGCGATGTCCCGGAGCTGTCACTCGCGCTGGCAGAGGGACCTCAGGGCGGTAGATGGCACTGCGAGACTGTCATTGCACTGTGTAATTCCCGTCTCGGCGGGACCGTGAGCGCTGGGCAGAGGTGAGCTCGCATGAATGAATGTCTCCCCTGCACCTCCCTGTCATCTCACCAGCACTGGAGGGGTAAATTGGTTTCTTCTCCCCACTCCTCCAGTCTCATGTAAATTTAGGTGAGAAATAAGACAAGTGGAGAACCCAGAACTGCAAGAAGAGCTGGTCCCAGATTTCCAGCTGCCAGCTGGTCCCAGATTTCCAGTCTAAGTTTGGTGAGAGTCAGTGGGACTTGAGTTTTGGGTTCTACTTTGGCCAGGTCTCTGCAATAAAGGTTGGACAAGTGCTTTTATGTTAAGAGACTGAAATAGCTGCTATCCTTTCAGTCTCCCAGCTGAAAATGGCTTTTCAAGGGCTGAGATTGAAGATTAAATAGGTAAAGAGTTATCCAAAAGGGTTGTTAGCTTTCTAGAGACACCAAAACACACATCCTAAGGAAATCCATGTTCCGTTTGCTTGAGTGATCCCTGTCCTGTTGTTGAATGGGCCTTCACACCCTAATATGAAGGCTACTCCCCATACAGACCTTCCCATACAAATGTTACTTTAAATAGAACTCCAGAAGGCACCTAAGTGTTGCTATATGTATCATGAAAGTTTAGACTGATTGTAGATGTTATTTTAGCAATAATTGAGAAAAGAAATATTGAGTTTCTGTGCACAGAGAGAGCTTGAAAGTGTGTGTGGCACTGCTGCTATTAGTCAAATATAGACAAGTGGAATGAGAACTAGAATAATACTTCAAAATGAATTACTACATCAGGCAAAAGCCCAATGATTTCTTTATTAAGGCCTTGATGAGTGCCAAGCAACCCCTCAGCTATATCAAGGAGCCATACAAAATATGAAACACTGGAGGAGGGAGGCCACTCTGCAAGGAAGTGAAGGGGGCTTTACATTTTTTTAGCTCTTGTCCACAGTGCTCGTTTCCTTGCCAGCTGATTTGGGAGACATCAGAACACTGAAATGGCAATTATTGTATTTTTCTATCCCTTTTGAATGTACATGCAAAATTACAGAGTGCTTCCATTAAGACCAACAGTCAATATCAATGATTTGCAACTGTCTTGCCTCCTTCTCTGATCTGAAATAGACTGCAGTCATTAATGTGCTACTGACAGCTGGAGCTGGGTCACAATGAGAGGGACCAGGAGGCAAGACAGTCACAGCAATGACTTTTAACATATGTTGACAGAGATGTAGTGTTGCTTTCTGCACCCTGCTCTTTGCTTGAACTACTTCTGTTCATCAACCAGAAAAAAGAAAACCACTTAATTTTTTCTAATGGCAATATTGAAGTTAGTTTTCATGAGATTCAAACAGTCATGTGCTTTACTGAGAGATGGATGGATAGTGTTTCTCTGCTTACTATCAAGTGCAGTGGGTTTTGGTGGAGTAGATGAGTGCTTAATGTCAACTCTGGTTAAGGAGGGAGCCTGAGACTGGCATGAGTGAAGGCTGGGTCCAAGCCTGTCTTCATGTCCTGAGTCATCTGCCAGTGATTCACAACATTAACTCACCTCATAAACTCGTTTTACACAGCTTCTGGTTCATAAGATTCTGGATAGTGTTGGATCAGCAGGGCCAAACTTTTGGGAGTCAAACCTGCCAGTTGCTACCCCGAGCCTGACTGTCCAGAGCAGCTGGGATTGGATTTGACTTCCCTTCCACTGTAGTTCTGAATGGACTTCTGGGCATGGCAGATACTGTAGTCATGTTAATAGAAGGCACAGAAGTAGTTCCATTGTGTATTTTTTTCATGGTTGTTAAAAGACACTGAGCTTCTTCTTCTTCTTCCTGGAAGAAATGACAAATCCCTGGTGATCAACTTTTTTTACTTGCACAGCTGGTAACCAAGAAAAATGCAGTTTGGGAGTGCAGGAACAGCTTAAAGATCCTTTCACATAAAGAACAATTTGTCAATCAGAAAAACAAAGCAAAATGTAGGGCATGTCCTAATGGGAAACCTTCCCAGGCTGTCTGGTACCTGGCATTCTGGGAGATGCAGAGCCAACTATGCTATACCTGATAGCTCTTTCACTTAAGTGATCTGTAAAATTTCCCTGGGGCACCTCTGCAATGAGGAGCAGAGATGAAACCTTACATAGCCAGAGGCAAATCTGGCTGCTAAGTGGATGCCTGGAATGAAAACCTCTATTTAGCAGTGGGATGGTTTGGAGATTTCTGCTGTGGGTAGATGGTGGTAAGCACAGTACTTGCTTGAGAGGGTTATGTGGCTTTATGAAGGTAAACATTCGGACATGGTGCAAATGGTGACATTTTATTCATGATGCTGTGTATATGTCTAAGGCAACACATGGTGTGTGCAGGGAAAAAGCTAATATGATAAAGGAAAGGATGGTGTTCTGAAAGCAGTTTGAAAGAGAAAGAACTTGTTTCCAGCAACTCCATCTTCAATCAAAATTTAGAAAATGGCTCTTCATTGCTGTGACCAAGTTCAATCTTGTTTTTAAATTCTCCTGTCTTCCAAAGTAACACTCCAGATCACACAGCAGCTTCACAATGACCCAGACAAAGCTGTCTACTGGCTGAATTGCAGAGATTTTCACACAGGATGGGACCAAAAGTATTGTCTCTTATGTTGCATGTTTGTAAACAAATATTAACAGTATCAAGCAGTTGTATCAACTGCTAATGCTTCAGACTCTGCTGTCTGCTTCCATGTGGAGGGTAGTACACAGAGTAACATGTAGCTTGCATGGCCACCTTGGATATTGAATTTCTGACATGTTTCAGTAGCCTGGAAATCAACGGGCAGCAGGTGCAATGGAGCTGGGGGCACTGCAGGGCCCTAAATCCTGCTGTCAGACTTTGGAGTCTTGTTTCAACACTGATGGTTTGGGGCATATGAAGTGAGGAAGATGCAAAGCTTCTCTGTCTTGCTACACTGTGGTCCTCCCAGCACCATATTGTGTGCTGGGTCACTGGCAGGTAACTGGGGATGGTCTCTGTGGTGGGGCATTGGCAGTAAGTGACAAGATTAGGTTTGGGAACAAGGTGGACAGCCAAATGTTGTGTTGTTGGCAGAAAAAGTGACTGATGTCTGTGATTTGCTCTAAACAGCATCTATAAGTTAAGAACCCTCAAGGGAAGCAAAACCAAAGCTTCAGCACTAGCATCAGCCCAGGAGTCATCTCAGCAAAGACAGGCCTTGTGCCCAGCAGAAGAAATCTGCTGACAGTGGTGTTGCAGAAGTAGAGAATCAAGCAGGGAAACCCCTGGGTTGGTTGGTCACAGGCAGCCTCACTTCAGCACTCAGAGTTTGTTGTACATGTACTTTATGGGGTTCCTGTATAAGGAAGATGACTTTGGAAGGAGGTGAAGGGTGGGTCTGAGCCCCTTCATGCTTATGCTGTGATTTCCAGCAGAGGAGGTGAAGAATCAGCTCCGGAGCTGAGTCCAAGCATGCCTTTGGGACAGAAACAAGGAGCACTTCAGCTCCCTTCCAGCACAAACAGAGCACAGAGGTGACCATATCCTCAAGGAGCCCATGAATGGGGTGTATTCTTGTGTCAGTGAAATCCAAAGACATCTGTCTAAAAGGTATTCAGCCATTCAGAGAGATGAGTATCACCCAGAAGTGGCAAAATGACAGATTGCTTCCAGCCTTCAGAACCTAGTTGGACATGAACACTTCTGCAGAAATCCATAGTATGAAGTGCCTGACAAAAAGCAGGCAACAAAACAAGTAAACTCTTTGCACTGCCTGAATTGAAGGCAAAACCAGAACCAAGTTGGATTACTAAGTAAAGTTGCTATTAATCAATCTCTGGTGGTAGCAAAGTGAAGATAATCTATTTTAAAATTGCCTTTAACCTTCTACCATGACAGGATCATTATTAAATTCCATGATCTCACTGCTCTGTAGGGGTATAAAAGTGAGTGTAGCAGCCAGTGAGACAAACCCATTGTGACGCTGTGTTGTGACAGAGATTGATGCTCTATATCCCCACTACCCTTCCATGTGCCTGAGAGGTGAAAGTAGAGACTGGTTCTGCATTAATGCAGCCATGTGCTATTTACATATCATGGTGGGATGGAAATAAATTTCCTATAGTCCCTGCCTTCTCCATGTACAGCTGTAAGGATACAGGGTGCACTGCTTCAATGCTCAGCAAAGTAGCCCAGCTTTGGTAGAGAAAGAAAATTTATCTTTTACTTAATTAAGTCTAGGAGTGGGAGCGAGAAAGGAAAAGATTATTCTAGACACCTAAATAGATTTCCTTTGTGTAGGATTACATAGGTCAAAGTAATTTCTAGCTTGATCTGAACTATTGAGTGCTGCCTGGCAGTAGCACCAGGCCAATATGGAGGGGAGGGAGCCCACAGTCCTCTCTGTTTCCCCAGAGGGTTTCATGATGCCTCCAGATCACTGTTGAAGTAATGCCACGTCACTAGTGACACATCTGCACTCAAGCTGCTGGGAATGGTGGGTGGGCAGAACACTCCTCCTAAGGGTCTCCCAAGTGCCAGATCCTCATGGATTCAGACATGGCAAGAGAGGAGCTCTTAAGTCACTTGGTTTGGGGCTGAAAGTGGAGATTGATTCATTTCACTGACTTTCCTTGTTGCAGGGAGCCAGTTTACTCTTGCTGTGAGATGATGCAATGAGTGACCCTCAGAGTGAGGGAACACATGACAGGAGAGTTTGAGCTGGAGCTGTCTGGAGGCAAAGAGTTCAAGTCCACAAAATGGAAGCTAAAAATCTGGACATTCTCTCTTAACACCTGCAGGAAAATGGGACTTTTACATAGGAGCCTCCTCTCGCCACACAAGTGGCATCACTGTCTATCATCCGCCATGTGCATGCAACATGCAGGACAAGTGAGATCCATCCCATTTGCAAATCCTGGTTTGAAGACTTTGACAGGCCTGAACCATTGCTCAATTGCCAGCTCCTGAGATTGGAAAATGTGGTATTTTAATATTATTTTTCTTACAGCTATAGTGGTACTTAAAACACAGTGGAGCCATCTATCCCCTCTTCTGTGCCACTGAAAACTGCAGGGAGGGAGAGTTAGGATTTGAAGCTACCCAGGACCATAGAGACCATGCTCTCTACAACCCATTAAGAGCAAACCTCTAATTCAAGACCTCCCATTGTTACTCCAGCCCTAGCGAGATACCCTGTAGGGGGATAGAATATAAGAAAATAAGATAGTGTAGAAAGTAATCTTACCCTTAAGGAGCTGCAGCTGGGCCAATTATCAAAGATTGGGAACAGGCCTGACTTTAACAGGCCACAGGTGTAACCAATGAGAAGAAGAGTGCTATAAAAGAGTGGGGTTGGCTGGTTAAGAGAGGATTTGCGGTCAGTTGGTGGCTTTGTGAAAAAGAAAGAGTCAGTGCTTGGAGGAGCAGCAGCCCACAAGAACCACTAAGAAGGCGTGACACTTTTGTGATAAGGAGACAACAGTATGGAACCCCTGCAATAAGATGACACCAATACCCCAATACACATGCAAGGAAAGCTTGGTTTCTGTACTGAGCCATGCTGCCTATTCAGGCTGCGCACACTGCAGGGCAGAGACCTTTTCTTTTGCCTAGCTTAGGAGCAGCTGGGACTTTAGTCTTGCTGTACTCTGTGTTCCTCAGTGGGGCAAGGACCACCAGCTGCTGAAGCAGCCAATGCACAGGGCACAGAAAAGTCCTCAGTTGATCAAACCAGGTCATCCTGTCCTGGGGCATGTGGCCAAAGAGCAATCTCTGCCTCACAAATTTTGTTTGACAACCATTTCTGCAGGATGGGGGAGGACAGCAGTGCCTTCTAAAGTTGTGGCAGTATCCATGTCACAGTGGTGCCTAAAATCCTGCATCTGGACATTTCAGTTATACAGACAGGTTAGACATTGCTCAGTGACATAGCTATTCACTTCTGAAGTTTTCTATGGGCTTTCTGCTGCTTGAAATGTCCCTCCACATCTTCCCTCCAAAGAAGTACCATGGAGCTGTCTTATATTGATTGTGCTTATGAATTCCCTACTGGTACTTCTAGGTATGTTTCATTTTCTCTAAACCAGTTTCCTGTGTGAGTACTGAAGTTAGTGCTCAAGAAAATCTCACCAAACTAACTTTGGCTCTTTCTACAATAATGCATATGTCAAATTTTATTCTTAAGACCTCTGAGGTGCTTTTTCATCTAGTAATGATGCTTGCTATTTTCACGTTTAATAATTTCTGTGGTAGTAGTGTCCATTACAAAGCAGTACTGCTGCAGCCATGACAGTCTAAAGACACTTCAGGGAAAGAGTCTTTTGTGAGAACAACCAGTGTAAATGGCAAAACCAGATGAGCTTTTAGGTACAAAAACTAACCTTACTTTTAAGAGCCCCTTCCTCTATCATGTTTGTTTCAGATCTCATTACTTTTCCTGAGAACAATATTAGATCAATAACAATTGCTTTCCTGGAAATAATTTTCTAATGCCCAGAATCTGGTCATCATCATGCAATTATAAAATACAGCTGAGGAAATCAAGGCACAGAAATGCAGGTGATTTGCCTGTGTGGGTGGTTGAGTTAGTCATATAACTCAGCAGCACTTGCCTCTGTGTGCTGCATTTTAACTGTTGAAGGAGCAGCATTTCCTTTCCCCAGGATTCATCCTGGCTCAGATAAGTCCTTCTCAAAAAAGCTTCTGAGTTGTGCTATCAGAATATTTGGGGCATATCCCAAACTTTCTATAAATTAGCATGGTGTGCCCTGATCCAATCCAGCTGTGGAACTGTGATTTGTTGTGAGTCCCAAAGGTACAGAAAAATTGCAGGGAAGGGGTGGTGGTGGAGGGGGTGTTGTGTTTTCCTCCAGGGAACAAGCTGTGCAAATGTGCTGTATTTAGCACAAGGAAAGGAGCTCTTCAGGAAGTTTAGCTGGGTGGGGAGTCAATCCCTTCTTATGTTTCTAGTTTGAAGGTAAATGTGGGCAAAAATATATTTTGATGTCTGTGAATTTTTCTGTGCTGCTAGTGGGGTATAGCAGGTCTGAGCTATATCTGTGCTCCTGCTGCCAACAGTCCTCAGGAAATCTCTCGTAGAAGTGATTGCTCCAGCTGGCTGGAATAAGCCTTCAGGTGCCATCACTCCCATCACTGTCCTTTAAACTGATGGGTAACTCTGGTTAGAAATATGGAAGGGGATCAGCTGTCCAGTGCTGCTCTCTCCTGTGGTAGGAACCTCCCATGCAGTCCTAGGGCATTGCATGCTGCTGTCTGCCTCTGCAGTGCTGCAAACTCATGCTCAAATGAAGAGGGCTGTCTGTTCTCATGAGTTTATAGTCATCCCAGCTTAACTCACTGCAAAAACATGCTACAACAGTAACTTCAGAAGACCCTCTGCAGCCCAGCTCCCACATTGCTATTCAAGAACTTGGGGGCATGGGGAGAAGCTAATTTAACTGTAGGCCTTTAACTCAAGTACCTCAGTTAAGATTCTCATCCCCCAGACTGCCCTAAAGTCGTGGATTTCTGCTTTTGCCCCTTCCTGCAGAAACAGATTTTCTCCCTTGGTGTGCTCAGAGCTTTAGGAGGTTGTTTCAAGAAGATTCCCAAGTACCCCTGTGTAGAGCCACTTCCATCTCCACCAGGCACTGAAAAGGTTTCCAGACTCCTGCTGCCCAGCTTGGCATATGCCATGCCACACTTGGCTGGTGGCTCCTGAAATGGCAAATGCTTCTCAGATGTGAGCAGAACACAGAGGGTGAAGCTGCTGCCCCTTGGCAGGGTGCTAGGCTGTCCTACAACAGCTGCTTTTCATGCAGGTAGGGACAGAAAGGCTGAACTGAAAAGCCAAGGTCCATATGGATGCATGCTCTTGCTATTATAGCTGCCCTGTTCCACCTGAGTGCTGTGACACACCAGCCTCTGAAACTGGAATTAGCTCATCCAATCCCAAGGAGAGCCTGGTCCCTAATATTTTAGATTATAGCAGATGTTGCACATAATGTAATAACTCTCACAAAGGGAGGCAGAGATGCAGAATGAGACCTACCAGATAACTAATAAAAGGCCTCATGAAGAACAAAAAAAGCTGCTAGTGATTGCAGAGATATGTTGCCCCCAGGAAATTAAAAACAGGAATGTCCTGGCATATGCAATAAAGCATCTCCTTTGTGTCCATGTAAAAGTGCTGAAACCTCTGGTCTATTAAGTAATTGAAAAGATACTTGTAAGTTCTCCCTATACACTTCAGCTGCTTGAAAGTGGTAGCGAAGAAAATGAAATAGATCAGCCTGGCTGCTGTGCAACTTTATTTACCAGAGAAGCCAACTTCAGGGTAAACACACGCGTCAATGCACGCACCTGTGCGGGGCTGCCAGGCAGCTGCCGCTCGGTGAAGGGAAGAGGCGCTAGGCTAGAGCTGTAACGGGAATGTAGAATGGGAGCAGTGTGCGCTCCACATCTTCCATGAGCGTGTATCTGTCCAACGTCAGCCGGAGATTTGGGACCCGCAGGGTGCCGGTGTGGGTCGGAGCCCGGCGCCTGTTTGTAGGCGGGGCCCATCCTGTCTACGCAGACCCCATCGGGGGAAAAATATACAATATACCCATATTGACACGATTTCTCTGTCCCGCTTCCCCGAGTTTGCCGTTCGCCGCCCTCGGCGGCGGGGGGAGCGCACCTGCGCGGCGGGCGGCCCGGGGCTGTGCGCAGGCGGGGGCGGGCAGCGCTCCCCGCCCGGCCCCGCCGCCGCATGCACCGCCCGGCCATAAAGCGCCGGGGAGCCCGGCCGCGCTCGGCAGCGCCCGCCGCTCCCGCCGGGCCCCCCGGGCCCCTCCAGCCACGCCGCTGCCCCGGGGGGCGGCAGCGCTGCCGCGATGCCGGGCTGGAGGAAGAGCCTCGCCCTGTGCCTGCAGCGGATGCAAGAGGACGGTGAGAGCGGCGGGGGGAAAGGAGAGCTGGAGGTGCTCGGAATTACCCTCCGCCTCCCCTTTTCCTTTGGGTTGGTGGTGGTGATGGGTGTCCCTCTGGGAGGCGGACGATCCTCTGCTGGCATGGAGCTCCGCGGATGAAAGGACTGGAGGGGGGATGCTCTTCGTGCTGATAAACTTTGCCGCAGCCAATCTTCCCTTCCATCCCCGGGCTCGCTTGGTTTCTGCTTTTGTTTATTTTTCTTGTTCAAGCGGTGGGGGCAAACCTGAGCGCGAGGTGGATGCGCGATCCTTTCTGGCTATTTAGAGGGGCTTGTAGTACCTGAGCCCCAACTTTCTAAAGGTGCTGGTGATGCTGTTTTCAGCTGGTAATTTTCTTCAGCGCTAACTCCACCTGGGGAATAAAGGGTTTGTAAATTGCACAGAGAACGTGTCACGGTAATCTGATTCCTATTGTGCCGCTTACTGTTGCTCACAGTGACTGTGAATTTTTTTGTTTACGTGTTCAAGAGTGTGATGTTAAATAAATGCTGGACCTGCGGCTCATAAAAGCAGTGAGAAGACATCCACAAGGTGGCACAGCGTAAGGGAGGTTTAAATGTTGCACTCCGACTCCTGCCTTTGTAGATGAACAGAGATGAGAGTGGTGGGGAAAGTTTATGTCTCTGAAATCAAGTGCGTTTCTCCTGTACTCTCATGGGACTCAGGTGCAGGAGTTGATCCGGGATAGGCAGAAACAAGCAGGAATGCGTGTTTTAGAAAACTGCTGCTTTTGTGCAAAGTCGCTAATGGCAGGCTTTTCCTTGGACCCCTTCCCAGACTACCTCTCTAGACCGTTCTAATCTGTAAACAGACTTAACAAATATGTGAAGTGGCACTGTTGCAGCATTTAATGTGAGTAATGTAAGAATTGTGGAATTCTCTGAACCTGCTGGTTAATAAGCACAGAGAGAAATTGTGCTGTTAGATCCCCTGCAAGGTGTTAGGACAGAGTCATTAAGCTGCTGTGCCTTTCTGATGCTGATTCCTGGCTCCCACTGCTTTGGGAGAGCACCATCTATTTCTGCTCCTGGTTTGCTCTAGTACCATGGCTTTCCCTTGGAGCCTCTATCCACCCGAGATAGAGCTGTTAAAAATCTTGTCCTGTAGAAGAGTGAATCAATCCCCAGCTCAACACACCGAGACCTGTTGGCATGAGTTCAGCCCTGTTATGGTGCAGTGCTTTGTAACGCTGCCTTGCTGCAGCTGGCACGGATGCTTTTGCACCATTGGATCAGGGTGGCTTTGGGAGCCTTATTAAACATTCACAGCAGGGACCTCTTTGATCTACAGCTGCGCTGGGTTACTTTATCTGTGACTTCATATGTGTGTGTACTGGTTCTTGTGCCTGGCTCTCTGTAATGCCTTTCCTTCTCATCCCCCTTCCCTCTGATTTCAGTCCCAGCACTGCAGTGAGTCTGTGGCTGGCCTGCGTCCCTTTGAGTACATTGCATTTATTTCCGTGGGTGGTTCACAGAGTAGTCAGTCTTAGGAAGGTGCCATTTAATCACAGAATGGCTTATCTGGATGGATAAATCTTGCAGGCTTGAGCTGATATGCTGTGTAGAGAAAGATTAGCTGAGCTTGGAGGGAACTTCTTTCCCTTTTCTACAAGGCATGCAGTTTGATGGTTGTGTTATATCATATACCTCTGCAGGGGCAGCAGAGGAAGTATTTGGTAATGTTTTTGTAGCACTGCAGTGTTAACAGGTATGTAAGAGAGGGTTTTGCATCATGACGTGTCCCTGTCTGTGACAGGAGGATTGGAACTAGATGATCTTTAAGGTTCCTTCCAACCCAAACCATTCTATGATAACACTGCAAGAAACATCTGCACTGTTCAGATTTTGATTTTGCAAACCAGCCTCCAGCCAGGACATGAAGAAATATTAACTTCTGTTTTTCTTTATTCAGAGCGAGTTATGTCTGCCTTGTTGGCATCTCTATGCCTGTGTGGTTGTGATCGGTTTGGGGTTTTTTGATGTCTAAGCTGGGGAGCTTTTCCCCTGGGCATGTGTACTCTGGCCCATCAATTTGTTCACTTCCTCTGAGGACCATAGTACTTAAGCTTCCAAAGGAAATGTCCTGGTGTTCAGCAGGAGCACAATTGTAATTAGAAGAGTGGTATATTTTGGTTACTGAATATTAAAGTGATGAGCACCTCTTGCAATTTGCAGCCATTCAGAGATGATGAATTGGAAACTTCATTAATCACAGTTGGTAGAAAAGGTCAGCCATGGTAAGTCATATAGGAAAATGCACAGTATACACAAACTGTGCTGAAGTATGATTGCCATTTCGAACACCATGCACAGCGAGTCTCTTCATGCATGTTTTGCCTTAAAATTTCTGTCTCCTGGAAGATGGAAGTGACTTCTGGCCAGTAGGCAGAATGCTTCATTATATAATGTGTTGGTTTTCCCCACCACAAAGAGATTTGTAGATGGGATGTTCTACTGCTTATTGTGTTTCATGCAAGGAAAAAAAAAATTGATGTCAATGACTTAGAAATATTTGGTGGAAAATGTGTTTGCTCCAGCCTGCATTGATAACAGACCTGTTACTCCAAAATCATGAGGTTCATCAGCTCCTGCCTTACTGTGGGGTTGTCTCAGGCCTGAAAGAAGAGGTTAAAGCATATGGTCTGGCTTTCTGTCCCTCACTGTGTGTGCAGAGCTTTGTGGCCAGATCTTCTGCTGATTTCTCTTCCTGATAACTCATCCTCTTTTGAGGCAGTGATAAGAGGTAGTCGGCCAAGCCAGACCCTTTTCCATCCCAGTTTCCACCCCTCCTGTTGCTGTCCTTTTTGTGAGGACTGAAGGATTTGAATTGCATTCTTGCTGCTCCAAGGTTTTCAGTAGCAGAAGCAGCAAAAGCTAATTTCTGCGTTGGTAGCAAGAATGTATGTGGGCAGGTGGGAAAGTCTCTGTTTTTGGCACATCTGAGTAGATATGGAAACTGTGTGTCTAGAAAGGATAAACTGTATCTGCAGACTGAGAAGTGGAGATACTTTTATCCAAACTGGTGAAAAGCAGTGTTAGCTAGACGGATAAGTCTTGTGTAAGATGGGCCACGATTGTGGGCAGACACCCTTTGCTTAACCTGAGATTTTTTTTTTGCTGTTAGGGGGAGGGAATACAGAGTTTCAGTGTAAATTTAGGTTGTTGATACAATTGCCCTTCCTCTCCCAGATGGTTTATCTTGAGTAAAAGCTGAAAATTTTACTCTCACCTTTAAAACCCCAATATGATGACTTATAAAAAGAAAAAAAATCCAAACCGAGCCTTATGAAAGACTGAGGTAATGAGATTATAAAATGTGAAGTGAGTTATCTAACCCTTGCTTGAATCATGAGGCAGGTGGCAAGGAGGGGAAGGGGAAAGAGACAAGTCACACCTGCTCCAAAAAGTGACAATATAGCAGGGTTATGTTGCTGCTATTTGCTGCCTTCCCTTGTATACAGCTCCATGCTCGTTACCTTGGAAACAGCTGTAGGAGCATATAGGGGCATTTTGCTGCTGTGCAGCCGTGGGCAGAGGTGTCCTGTGGTGCATGGAAAAGAGAATCTTTCATGGTGCAGGTTGAGGGCAACAAAGTAAAAACCCATTGGAAGATCTCCCTTTCTTGGCTGCCCTGTCTTGCTGCAGGTACAGTTTGGCAGGAGTGGGATCCTGGGGAAAATTTAGCAGGGGGGTGGATTTTCATGGTTTTGGCAGAGCTATTTAAATTTTTATAATAGGAAGGTAAAAATATCTCAACAGTCTGTTTTGAGGAGGCTTATAACAGCTGGGCTGTGGACATCAGGTTTTTATTCAGATCCTCAGAACAATGTACTGGGATGTTTTGCTCAATAGCTCTGAAACTATGTCCATGACTAGAAATGGGATTCTTCTTTACTTATTCACATGCATCAGGGTGAAACATTCCACTAAGATGGAAATTTCTGGGTTTGCATGATTAGCAGAAAATTAGATCTTTCAACGGGTTCCATGTTTTTTGTGATATGCATGTGATGTGTAGAATAACTAAAATAGAATAACTGCTAAAAATAATGTGAATTGTCTTTTGTTCACTTACCCATAAACATTTTGATCTTGCAAATGGTATGGTGTGCATAACTTTAAATCAGTTGAACTATTCTACTGTTTAAAATATAGTGTTTTTTCTTGTGCTTACCACATCAGAAATAATTGAGTCATTTGGAAAGGTTTTTTTGTTGTTATCAGGTTGTCTTAGGACTGTCTTTCAATGCCAGGTTGAGTCTATTCCATTTTAATATGTTGCTTTATAGAGTCCTTTTGGCCAAACCTACAATGACATGATCTATTATACTGGCACTTAATGATCAGTAAAGAAATTTGGCTGTGTAGCTGTCACTTAAGTAGTATGCAGTTGAAATGGTACAGCTGAAGGGCTGTTACATCTGTCCACTGTATGTGGTGTATTGATGTGTTTCTGCATGTGACAGTTTTGCTTCACAGTGTGTCCAGGCTTTGTCAGAGATGAGGACTTGCTCACATGGAGCTCAGGAATTTATGGGCTGCTGTTTGTTGGTAATACTCATTATACAGGCCACTGCTTTGAAACAAAATGTAAAAATAGAGGTTCTGACCCTCCAATGAAGTGTGGTGGGGAATTAGGATTGCATGAAGGCTGTGATGGTAGTGCTTAAGGGATAATGCTCACTTATCAACATGATGGAACAGCTGAGCAAATCCTGCTGGACTTTGATGGGGTCTTTTTTCACTCATTAATATGCTGATGGGGATTTGGCACCCATTGAGTGAGTAATAACTCAGTGCACCCGAGCACTGTGCTCACTGCTCCCCTCCTTGCTGCTGTCACACTGCTCTGACTTTGGGCTTCTGCTTTTGATCCTGCACTTCAGCAGTCTGAAAATGTAACTCTGATTGAGAAGTCCTGCCGAACCCGACAGGGATGAAGCCACAAAGGTTTTATAGAATGACTCCAAAGCCTCATTGAGATTTGATTAAGGACAGAGATTAATCATTATTTTGCTTTTTGAAGTGATCTGCCAGATTTTACAACCTGAATGTGCTCCCATATCTGCAGGCTTTGGCCCTATGAAACTGAATGGACACTGTGGGTTCTGCTCTCTTGTTTATGTTATACTCTGTGGGGATTCTTGTGAAGAAGTTTTATTAGCAATATTGAGTGATGATGCTCAGTGCTGACAAAAGCATCAGCTGCAGTGGTTTGGCATGCTTTTCCTTTAGAGCTGCCAAGGTTGGAAAGTGTGGGGGGAAACCTTTCAGGATGCTGAAGACCTTGATGGAAACCATGAATTGTGGTAGCCAGGAAAATTTCAGAGTGAGAAGAATTGCCGGATCTGTCTGGAATCAGGCCATGCTTGATGTTCTCCAAACCTGTTGGTGTTTCTATGGACTCATGCCAAGTGTAGTGGAAAAACACATGGGAAATTCCCAAGAAATGAATGTGGTCTTTGAAACTGTTCCAGAGCTGCGACTGCAGCGCCTGACCCAGAGATCCTCTGATGCTCTGGGTTGCACTGAGAGGAAGATTGCTCAGGTTAAATAAGGGTGTGTGAGCAGTCTGAGGTGAATGATTTTCTGTGCCTTTTTTTCATTTTGTTTGTTTCTTCTAAGTAGACACAAGTGGCAGAGCTGCTTAGTGGTAGGCAAAAGAAGGCTGTCCACCAGGGCATGAGCTCTGTGCCTGGTCTCTTTCTATGGTTAAGACTGTGTAGGCCTTCCTACAAGTGTCCCATTTTACTGACTGTTTTGTTAATTATTAGACTTCATTATAACAGAATAAAAGTATATATTTTGAAAATGAAGTGAATTTAGAAGTATAAATATAGTAGAATAATTACAGGGGTAGTGCTCTATTGAAATTGCCTCTTTGTAGACAAGCCCCAAGACAGTGAACCAGGCATTTCTGGAGCTCTGCATAACGTAAATGGAGCACATTTATTTTAAAAGTCAGACCTAACCCTTGACATTCAGAACAGTGATCTGTGTGCTGAAGGCTTAGATTTTCTAGGGAAAAATGGAAAAATCTCTTTTCTAGAGCAAGGGAAAAACTTTTTTCTCATGATGGTCTCTTGAAAGGACATGTGTCATGTTCCAGTGAATGTTGATGATGATCCCACGTGTATGGGAACTGCTCTTGCATTCGTGTCTTGTGCCAAAGGCAGTCATACCATCTAAATATCTGTTTGTGTTCCTGAAAGGAGCATAGCTACTGTGCATTGACACTGGTGTAACTGGGAGTGGAACATGGGCAACATTTGATTGAGAAAATAAATCCCATGCTGATGGTCTCTGTTGGAAATGGGAGCATCTCTTCTGCAGTGCTTGGTCTGGGTGAACCACATAGTGGAATGGAACATTCCCTCTTGGAAGGGTCTGCGTTTTGACCAGTTATTTTTGGTCTTGTTCTGTGCTCTGTCTGTTGAGAGAAAAATGTAATGAAACTTCTCATTTAAAATCTGAATAGAATTTTTCTTGTCTGCTTGTTTTGTCAAAAGAATGAGTTACCTTTTTATTTTCTCCAATTTTGCTCCTCCTCTTTGTCTTTGGAAAATAAAGGAATTCAAATAAGTTTGTAAAATTTATTTGTTTTAGCAATTATGGTGATTTCCCTGTTACTGACTCTCCCCCTCATTAATGTTAGATGAACTCGGCATCTAGTAATTACTGGCTTTCACTTTTCAGCCAAAACTATTTTCTGGCTTCAGCAAAATTTGCTGATTTCACTGAGAGTGTTGGGAGAGCTGCTTTCCACTGGGAAATTAGTTCAAACCTTTTCCTTTGACAGCTTCAGGTATGTGGCATCAGGACCACTCTGCATTTAAGGAGAAGGGTTATTATGGTATTTGAGCTCCAGGAAATGCAGTGCATTAGGATGGGGTTAGATCCATGTCTTATCTGCATTAAGTGGAGGTGTCAGTGACCCTGCCAGCTAAGCTGCTGTGTCTTGATGAGTAGAAACCTCTTGCTGAGGCCACAAAATAAATTCAATGCTACATTCTTCAAGTTGTCTATAAAGTAACACAATTTTTTGCTTGATGTCTTCTTTTCCACAGTGAACAAAGCACTAGAGAGCTTTTGTTTTAGCAATTATATTAACATTGGCTGCTGCTTTGTTGCCAGTCAGAGGCTTTTCAAGGTATTTATTTGGATTACAGGTGTTGCCTTTTCTTGTACACGTGATACTGTTAGTCATCCTGGTGACATTTCATTCATTTTTACAAAGAAATAAAGGTTCCAGCTCACATTTGAGTATTGCCTCATACAGCCCAAGAGGGGAGCTGCTACTTACATAGAGCCTGAGGGATCTCACTTGAGTCCCATGGGATGGAGCTGAGATTAGGCCCTGTTTTTTTTTTTTTTTTACTTCTCTCTTTAATTTATTAAAAAAATTCAAATTTCTTCTCTGTTTTCAAGGCAAAGTTGAGCTGAATGTACAGAGCCTGTGCACAGAAGACTCCAGTCTTATCTTTGGTCCCATTTTGATGAGAGCTGTAACCACAGGAGCAGGGTGTAGACTGTAGGGTTGGGGGTGGAGGGCTTGTCCTCATTTGCATCCCCTTGCAGCAGAGGCCTTGAAGATTTAGCAACAAATGAGATGCAAAGAAACAAGGAGAAAAATAAGATAATAAGGCAAACTGTCAGGCAGTGTGACAGTTTTGCAGAAATTAGTGATGCTAAGTTGCTCTCTTCTTACTTGGTACCAATGTGCTTTTCTGGTGCAGTTTCTCTATGTGTGTTCAGGAAATGATGATTCAAGGAGTGTGGCCTTCCTCATTAAAACTATCTTGCCCAGATGCATACCTTCTGATTATTGGAAGCCAGGGGAAATTCCCTGGGGTTGTCAGAATGGGATGAATTTAGTGAAGAGCTGGGAGGAAATGTTAGTATTCATAGCAGCTTGTCTCAGGGCTATGTGTTAATCCTGAGCACAGGGCACAGTTGGGAATGAATATTTTGTTTCTAGATTAAATGTTCTTTTGTTTTCTTTCATCTAGAAATAGGAGGCAGTCAATCTCAATACTGTACATGCAGTCATGTCTGTCAAAACACTCTCACAAACTTCCCCTTTGAGGTTAGAGGGCAGGTAGGTCTGTGTGAGGTGGGGTGGTGCTGTCTCAGTCTTCTTCCTCTTGGGAGCATCATCTTTTCAGCCTTCCTCCATCTCTGTTCTCCCCTTAAAGTTGTGGAGGTTCCTTCTCAGCTGGAAGGTGGCTGCAGGTAAAATTCTTGGGCCCTGTCCCCACAGATAGCTGAGCCTGGTGTGCTACCTCCAGATTGTTTCAAACAAAAGCAAAGTTCAGGCATGCTGCAAATCCCATGATATTAGATATTGATGCTGTGAGCATGCTCCAACTCGCTGGCCATGCTTTGCTTCTCCAGAATCTTTCACAGACTTTGTGTCCTTTGCATCCTACCCAAACACCTTGTGCAGTAGCAGCTGGCTGCATGAAATAGCTGCCTTGCTCCCCACAGATCAGGCTGCAGCCCAGTGGTAACTGCAGCAATTCCAGTGTGGCTGGCACTTACTGATGAGTTGGTTGGTATTGGGGATTGAGCCACAGGCCTTTTGGTCCTGTGCTCCTGCCTGAGCACAGGGCTTGCAGCAAAATAATTTTATCATTTAGTTTATCAGAGTGATGGGGTATTTTTCTCATTTGAGATTAGTGGGACTGAGGGGTTCTGTGCCACTCTGAAAACCTCTGCATGCCCCAATCTTTGTGTCTGCAGAACATGGGTAATGACTACATGTTAAAAGGTTTTGATGCTCAGATCAAAACAAATATGGAAGTGCAGTTATTAAGTGTAGCTTCATGGCTGTCTTCCTCTACTTAGTATCTTCATATTCATAATGATACCAATTGTGCCAAATATTTGAACGAAAATGAGGTAGAAAACATCTTTCTGGCACAGGGTTGCAAATCTACTGCAGCATAGAGCTGGACAGAACAAGAAGTTCTGTTTATGTGGATAAAAATTTCCCTGTACAGTAATGAACTGTGCTGTGAGTTTACCAGCTATCTAATCTAGTTTCCATCCGTTACACCAAGTGATAATCCTCTAGCAAATTAGGTGCTGTTAGCAGCATTTCTGTCAGCCTGGCTCTGGCTGCACATCTAGGCAACCTGCCTTTGAGGAATTTCAAAATTTGCTCTAGTCAGTCATGCTGCTTCCTCAGCCTCTGGAGACTGCATTTCACATGTAACAGAAAGCTGAACTGTCTTACTTTTGTAATTGTATTTATTCTTCTTTTCCTCCACCCACCACCTGCCAAGGCTATTTGGCCATGTCTAGAGAAGGCTCCTGGGTTGTTTTCTTGGAATATCCATTGTAATTGGCTTTCTGGTGTATCCTGTCCTACTTTAATATAATTCCTTCACTGTTACAGTGCTTATACAGGGACTTGTTAGTAAGTGGGTGAGGGGATCAGAAAGCAAAATGTGTGCAGACCAGGCTGAGATGCTGATTTCTCCAGGGCTTGCTGGCTGTAGGGCGTGCTTGCCTGGGGATGAGCTGTACAGCCCCATGTGCCTTTGGCTCCCAGAGCCAGGCTTGCTCTCTGGTGAGCCCTGTGCTGCTGTAGCAGCTGGCCCTGCCCTGCTCCTTGGGGCTGCCCCTGCCAAGGGTCACTACTGCCTGGGGAGGTTCAGTGACAGGCAATACTGCAGTGAATGCCATCCAGTTTCTGTCTCTGAATAATTAACAGAGGGAGTGTGGCTTTTGGCCAGGGAACGCCATCCTCTGCCACCCATCTGCTTCCCTGCTGTTGCTTGGAGCAGCTGCTTGTCTCCAGGGGCTTCTGGGCAGGCCGGGGGGGCAGATTCCTGCCTACCCTTCATTGTCTTGCCACTGACACACTTAGTGAGCTTTAAGTCCTTGGGGTGCTGTTTTTCTGTGCTTCTCTTTTGTGCAAATTCACACCATGGTTTTTAATTGCAAGCTGCAAAGGTAAGTCTTGGTTTCAATGCTGTGGTGGAGGGCACAGAGGTGGGAGTGAGGGACAGGGACTGGAGGAGTGCACAGTGAGGAAGGGGCATGTTTCACTGTTATCTCCCTCTGCAGATGTGAGCTGCTCATAGAAATCCAGCTCCAGCACAGCTGGCTGTGGGCTGGAGGTGCTGCTCAGCAGCATGCAGGGAGAGCAGCACTGAATTGCTCTGCAGGCAGATCTCCCATGCTCAGGTGTGATGGACCTGCTGGTAAAGCCCTCATGGAGAAGGGGGAGGCCTGCTCAGCCCCGTGTAAAGCAAAACCACTGACAGAGCAGCCCTTGCACTGGAGGAGCAGGTGATGATGGCAGCCTCTGCAGTTTCAAAACAGCTGAGGGATTCCCTGTGTATATGACCATGTGCAAGTTTTTTAATGTGACTCTACCTCTAGAGTGAATTGGCTCTAGAGGCTTTTCACAGCCCCTCAGTATGGTAGGATAATGTAATATTTTATTAGCTGTAGCCCTACAGTGGGATACTCCAGCATTTGACCTGTTGAACTTGAACACCAAGTAAGTGATGGCCAGGAAGACACCCCTAAAGGTGTGACAGCTTTTCAAACTCATGTCTGGGCACTGTAGTCCACTGCAAACTCTTCCCCATCTACAGCTTTTCTCATTCAGTTTCCTGCTGAAGCCCAGCAGATTTCCTGTGATGAGTCACTGTTCTGAGCCCATGTGACAGTCGGTGTGTGACTCCCATCTACCTGTCACCTCCTCAGCCTGCCACTAACCAGCTGGGTGGGTTAGCCACTGGCAACCATTTTAACTCATTTTGACACCATGAGTTAGTTAGTCAGGCTCACAAGTCAGAGTTGAAATAGACCTTAACAGACAACACTCAGACTTTGATTTGTGCTGTGAGAGTATTGCTGATGGTGTTTTGGGGAGCATTTTGTGAGTAAAGGAGTAGAGGTCCATGAAGAATTTTTTAAAAAAATGTATTTCCCTCTTTTTTTATTCATAAAAATTTGAATTTGAATGAAAAATTTGGGATGGATAGGGGGAGTAGGAAAACGAAGTAATTTATGCAGCTGAGTAAGCAAGAAGATGGAGGTACGCTGTGCCATGACTGGATGGAGGTATTGGGAAATGCATCTCTCCTCTAGTGTATAATATTCACACTTCACTGCATGAGAAGACAGACACAAATCTATCCATCCTCCACAAAAAAATCCTTGTGGAAAGGTGTCCTCTTCCCAGGAGGTATTTGTTTCCAACCAAGAGAACAAGTCCATCTTCCTGGCTGACTGTGGTGACCCAGCACTGGAAGGGACCTCTGAGTCTACTTTCCCTGCAAGTGAGATGTTAAAGCACCAATCATCCAGGATAATCCTGTTTCAGGAGCTCATTGATTTTTAGCAGAGGGAAGTGAGTTAAAATGATGAGTCACTGACCTATTTGAAAATGAACAACCTCCTCAGTGCCATTAGGAGCTGGTAGTAGATCATCCTGGACAAGAGCTGGTAAAAGGGGATTAAAGGGTCTCCTTGCACCTGCTGTTGCTCTACACTGTGTGTGGCTGCTGTTTGGATCAATTTTTTTAATGGGTGAAGAAGCAGCACACATTATATAGAAAAAGCCAACAACTTCTTGTGAGTGTAGTTGAAATTTGAGACTAATCCTTATTAGTCCTGCTGTAATTGTTACAGACAAGGAAAGGGTGCTATGCTATTGCTGAGATGTGGCAGTGCTGGATAGTTGGAGCAGTTGGAGCTGCTGTAAAGCACCTCTCCCATTAGAGATGCCCTTGCATGGGGATATCTGAATTGAACAGCAGGGAATTTACCTGCAAAATTTCTTCTTGGCAGACTTGTGTCTGCCCAGGCTGAGGAGCTGCTTGCTTGTTCTGGGCTTTAGGCTGCCACAGGAGATGTGGAGATCTGAGGTCTGGCCTCCTATGTAAAATATTATTTTAAAATTGAATAATACTGTATTTTTTTTTTTTTTTTTTTTCTTCTTGCATTGTAGACCAACATTGAGCCCATGGTTACTTGCTCTCTCACTATTTAAATGTCAGTCCCCACTTGGTGCCTTCTTTCCTATCTCTGGTGCCTGCACAGGGCTTTGGTTTAATGAAGTGGAAGTCTGGTGCTGAAATATCTTCTCTGTTTTGTGCCAAGTCTTGACTTTGGGAGTTCAGTCAGTGTTGTGTGCAGATATGATCAATAAAGCTGCTAGTGATGTACTTTGCTATTAAGTCTTAGTTCATTGATTTATGGAGTACTGGGAACTAGGGGAATATCATGGTTAATTAAGTTAATTTGATTGTAAGGTCCACAGGGATTGTGCCTTTCTTTGTATTCTCTGAAGCACCTTGGACACCTCTGATCACTATAAAATAATGACTTTTTCTTTTCAAATGCTGGAAGTTTGAACTATTTAGTTGCTTTAAAACTACATGCATTTCAAGGCAATGAATTTCTACATGGGCCATGGAGATATGGCTTTGCAGCCTTTGGCTTTAGAGGCCCAGGTAGAAATGGAGAAATAGATTTTTAATAGAATTTAGCTAAATAGTCCCAAGGTATCTGGAGCTTTGTATCTGTTTGCCAAGATGTCTTGTGGAGTTATTACCCATGCTCTTAGCAAAAAGTCTGTGGGGCAACTTCTAGTGTGTTTGTGTTTTATATCTTGGCCTTACAGCTAATTCTAATTATAGTCTTCTTCCATTCAATAAGATATATGAAGAAATAATACATCAGGCTCTAGATAGATTTATTCTGTAGCATCCATTTTTCAGGAAAGTAAACAGATCTCCCCCTGTCTTAAATGGAAATTTATTCTGGGTATATGAAGTCAAGTCTTGTACAGAGGTATTCTTCTGCAGATTTTATTTCATTGAATTTATAGCTTCTCTTCTTCTCCAAGGAATTGGAGACTTAAACCTTCCATTATAGGTCTGTAATTTATGTTTTCAAAATTCAGTGATTGTTATCTCTCAGTGTTTTTATGAAGCTCTGCTGTGGAGGTGCTCAGATAAGGTTGTATATTAAGTATTGGCCAATTTGCTAGGAGCAGAACTGGGATTATAAATTACCAGAAACAGTCTCAGTCAGCATGAGCTGGTTCTTGTGTTAATGTCTTTAACTTACTTTGAAGAATTAGGGAAGATGAGCTGTAGAAAGACAGACTGATGAAGCTATGATGTGGTGGCTGGAAAATGTTCTTGTGTTACTTGGGCAGTGATGAATTGTCACTATCCACAACAGATTGAATGAGATTCCTCTGGCATCTTTTGAGGGTCTGGTAAAAGTCAACCCTTCTTTTAATAACCTCCTGAAGAGAAAGAGAATATGCTCATTAAATTTTTAAGATGGCAGCATGTTGAAAGATGTTATAAAAACACTGGTGAGAGCATGGGCTTGATCTCCTGAGACATCCTCAGGAAAATTCTGATTTCCATGACTTTATAGGAAAAACCAGGTATGGAGGATACATGAAGACTGCATTTGTTCTTTGTATAAATTAGAACTTTTTTTATTTAGGAAAAAGGGGGATGGAGGGAGAAAGCGCTTCTGTGCTGCTTGGCAATGCAGCCATCAAGAGAAGAAAGTTCTTGAAACTGGATTTACCTAGTAATTTGTTTTGAAACTGTACTTATCCTTCAAATGTTTAAATTTAAGCCTGAGCTATCTGTGCCTTCTTTGCCACCCTTTTTAGGGATGTTCTGTGATTATTTTCCATGTTTTCAGTTCCACAGGCACCAAGTACTCATCTGAATCTGGAATTTAAACACTTGGATTTGCTCTGTGTGTGTGGTTTTTTTTAGGTTGATGTTGATTTTTGGTGGCTCTTTTGGTGGTTATTTTTTTGTGTGTTTTGGTTTATCTTCCCCCCCCGCCCCAGAAGTTTAACATATTTTAAAATAGGACTTATCCCCAAATCCGGTTGGGAGAGCAACTTACCATTTTTCCTCTTTGCTTGACAGTAATTTTTCTTACTGTTGTTTTTCAAAGTGAAACAAAGTATCATATATAATTCTACTATTTCCATAATGCTACCTGTGATGATATAAATATAATTGAGTCACTTCCCCTCTTGCCCCATCTATCTGTCCTGTCAGGAATACATTTAATCCTAACTCTTGCTTGCCCAACTTGTGTGTACTATTCTGCTGCATATTGATATGAAGCTGTCTGTGTAAAATTAATTTTGATGTGAGAAATTTCAGTTAGTTTTTGTTACTAAATAGAAATGAAAGATTTAGTGTGCTTTTCTTTTTCCTTAGGATAAAAAAAAAAACTTTCTTTACAAAAATACCTTCCTTGTACAAGTGCCAACATGGTTTTTCCAGGAGTAATTTCTGTATGTGGTTGGTACAAAATCAGAAGTACCTAAGCAATACCTGCTCTGATAGTAGCTGAACTATGTGAGGACAGCTCCAAGTGTTGCATGGCTTGAAGGAGGAATTGATGTTATGTGTTTGTGGTTATTTGTATGGTTGGGTTTTTCTCTATATGTGGATGTGTGTTTTAAAATCTTGCCTGCAGACATCTGTGTTTGCAGAAGCAGCTGTCACTTGAATGAAAGACTGTCTCCTTGTCTGCTGTGCCTGATGTAGGCGTAATCTTACAGTTACCAGTGCCAAAATTATTGGCAGCAGTGTGATTAGATGGAGGCCAGTGAAGATGCAAGCAGTGCAGGGTACCTCGCTCTCTTTTGTGTGGTCATCCCTGTGGACAGGAGGGTGCTGGTGTGCGTCTGCCAGGTCATTCTGCAAATGCCTCTCCAGCTTCTCCCCCATCTTGCTTTGAATTCCCATTCTCCAGGATTATTCCAGCTGCTACAAGAAGCTCATGTAACAAGCTAGGAGTGTCTGCTTTATCAGCTCTTCCCAATGTTAGTAAAACACATTTTCTCTTTAATTTTCAGTGTGTGGTTGTTACAGGCTCTCAAATTAGTTTAGACAGCTTGTCGTATGTGTGGAACTGAAGCAGGGCAGGGGAAGCCATGTTCCTGGAGGAGAGGGTGAGGGCTTGCCCAGGGCTCCACTGTGGACATAGAGTTTCCACATCTCTAAACCCCCTGGAATACAAATCTGGTCTGGAACAAGGAACTTTTAGTCAAGACTTCTGGTGTAAGTCTTTTAATCCTAAAGAATTGCATTATTCAGGCTGTAGTCTTGCATTTTTACACATGGAGCTGAACAGATCTGTTCCTTCTTCCCAGCCTACTGAGTCCTCTGGGAGGCTGCTGCTTTTCCCTCTCTCAATAACTGATAGTGGGGTATATATAAAATTATATATAATGGCCACATTAAAACACTTCTGTGAGCAGCATAAGTGTTACCTGCCAGCTTCTCCCAGTGGTGCAGTGCTGGTGTGGGCACTGTATTACCTGTGTAAGTACTGCCAGATTTCAGTTGAAATCCTGAAATCCTCTCTCTCTGCCAACAGTGATGGCTGCCATCACAATCTTTATCCCAAGGGACACAACAAGCATAAATGTATCTCTGTTTTAACCACCTACACCCTGGAATTGCTACTACAGATCTCTCTGCATCCAGCTGCTGTTCAAATGGCAGCATGGTTGTGGGCTGAGATGTCCTGAGTTTCTCTAGCCTGCAGGAGGAGCTGCCACTGAAAAACTCACAATGGAATTCCAGAATAACATTGCTTACCTGCAAATATTTCTGTGAGGGATAAATATCAGTGCTGGAGAAGGAGAAGAGACCACAGCAAATGAGATGAGCAGAAGTGCTGATGCTGATCTTCTTGGCCAGGACCAGAAGCTGCACTAGGCAAAATGCCATTGTCAGTGAGTAATGAGGGAAATCCCAAGACATCTGGAGGAGGAATGCTGAAGTGCTTCTGGAGGAGAAAGACTGACAGATGGACTTAAGGGCAAAGCACTTGTAAGAGCTCCTGAGCAGAGAGAAACTCAGAAGCTGAACCTGGTGGAGGGATGTGAGGTCAGTTAGGTGCCTTTGTTCTGTGAATCCCTAACTCCCCTTACCTCCATCCTGAACACCTGCAGCAGTGAGCCTCTGGAAGCTGTCATTTTATGTTATCTATGTGTGTAGGCTGTTTCAGGCAAAGCACCAGCAATCCATCCAAAAAAACCAACCAACCAAAAAAAAAAAAAAAAAAAAAAAAAACAAACCAAAAAACCCAACAAACCAAAAAACCAAGGAAAAAAAAGGGAATAGTAAAGCACCTTTGAACTGCTCCAAGTGCTGCCTCTGCAGTGGATACATTTTCCAGCAGCACAAATCACTGCATTGCAAAAAGCAAACCAAACAGGGGAGCACCTGAGTACTGAAATGAACTCTGAAATTCAAAATAAATCCTTGCAAGCAGCCCAGCAACAGCTCATTTAGTTCTCAGGTTGGTGCTGCTTGGTTTTGGTTTCTTTTTCTTTTTTTTTTGGTTTTGGGGAAGGAATGAAACAAGATTTAAGCATTAAAAGCCTTGAAATAGACTTCCCCACTATGAAAGTTCTTTTGCAGCAAACTACTTAAGTCTGCTAGGAAGATTTTGGTGTAAAAAGAGGGAATAACAGTTTGAGGTTGTTTGAATTGGCTGGGAGACTGAGCAGTGCAATGTGTTTCTCTTGATGTGGAGTTGCAAAGACTTCTCAGGGCCTTTGTCCCTTTTGTGCCCTGGTACCTTCTTGGTCTCATCTTCCAGTGGATGTTTCAGTCCTCCCTGTCCACAGTCTCATCTAACCCATCACAGAGGCATTTGTCATCTCTGAGGTCAGTACCAGAGCACAGCAGCCTACACTGCAGGGATCAAGCCTTTGCTTGTCCGGAGCCACTGTGACTCAAGAGAGTTGCCAGCCAGATTTTCACTGATCTCCCTGTGCACTTACTCTGGGTATTTGGCAGGCCACAGTGGACTTGAAAGCTCAGCTATCTTCTGCTCTTGGCATGATGATGCTGGAGTATGTAACGTGAATCACTTCACGTTATTATCAAGGTTGATATGGACCTCTGTAGGGGGATAGAATATAAAAAAAGATAGTATGGAAAGTAATCTTACCCCTAAGTGGTTGCAGCTGGGCCAATTAGCAAAGATTGGGAACAGGCCTGACTTTACCAGGCCACAGCAATGAGAAGCAATGAGAAGAAGATGCTATAAAAGAGTGGGGTGGCTGGGTGAGAAGGGAACTGGAGTCAGTTGGTTGTTTGTGAAGAAGAAAGAGTCAGTGCTCTGAGGAGATGCCCATGAGAAACACCAGGAAGGTGTGAAACCTTTGTGATAAGGAGACAACAGCATGGAACCCTTGCAATAAGATGACAACAGACCTGTTCTGGCGAGTTTTTTCATTTTTATCGCTTCTTGTCTGCTATGACCTTATGCCATCTTTATTGGTGTCCCAAACCTCTGATGGACATTGTGACCTGAAAGAAAAGACTGTATAGCTTTCTCTAGAGCTTCAAAACTGTGACTTGCAGAAATGAGGCAATAGAAGACCAAGTCTGGATGGAATACAAGAAGATAAATGCAAACTGCTGGCTTTATCTTATGATGAAAAGATGCAGGAGTACCTTTTAGGAATAGTGTTACATCTTGATAGTTTGACTTTGTAAATGTGATGATTTAGTTATTATGGCCTCCAAAATGCACCACCCTGCCCTGCCTCCTTACCCAAATAAGAATTGTAAAACTCTTAAACTGTTGAGAAATACAGTTACAGCTGAGGTCAGAGGCACGCAGAAAGAGTGTGTAGGAGTCCCTTTGCTGGCTTTGAGGCAGGAGAGAATGGAACTAGAGATTTGGATAAAAGTGAAATTTGAGTTGTTCTTCAGTGAGGCTGTGATTAGTGATTCAGATATGCCAGTCAGTCCATTAAATCCTAACCTTACTTATCAAGTCCTCAGAGATCTCACTTCCAAAGCAGAAGGCCTGTGCTGGTGGCTAAGGGCAGAGAGAAAGGAATGATGGAAACATTTGGCATCCCATGTTGGAGCAGTGTCTGGGCTGACTGGCAGATTGCCTCTTTCATCTTTGTTGGCCTACTCAAAAGACCAGTTAGTTGGTGTAAATCCCTGCTGTGCTGGCTCTTAAAGATCTTCATTTAGGGTAGTCCCTTCTGCCCCTATTTCCTCCAGCATGCTGCAGGCATTAGTTTAATAGAAATAAAAATTGATTAGTGTGGTCCCTAGTGAATCTTTCGGGGGTTTGGCAGCAACTGCAAATAATGTGTGTGCAGCTGTTTAGTGAAGGGGTGAGATGGCTGTTATTCCTCTTAAAAATTGATCAGTGCTATTCCTGGGTATTGATCTGAGCCTCCTGGACAAGAAGAGGAGCCAGCCCTGTCCAAGGGCACATGGATGGCACTTCTTGAGGAGGCTGGGAAAACAGCTTTCTGGGACAAGAAAACTTATTCTTCATCCCATCTTGTGTTTTAACCTTTTTTTCTAACAACTTTTCCTACAGTCACGGTTATGGGAGTTCCCACTGTTTAGCACCTGGTGGAAGCTGTAAATGACCCTGTGGCTGAACAGATCTAGCACATGTCAATGTTCTGTATTTGCTTAGGGGAAGCACACAGTGGATTCCCCAGGCATAATTCCCACTGTAATGGATGCAGGCAGGATGATACTGCACCAAGGAGCTTTTCTTAGCTCATTCCTATATCCTGTTTAGTTGGTCTGTGATAAATGGATTGATGAAAGTCTATATTGCCTGACTGGGAAAAGCAGTGTCTCTACAGGTGGCTCCAGTCCTTGTCATCCTTTCCTGTTGCTCTTCTGAAGGGGCAGCAGCCTTGAAGGGAGAGTCAATGCTGGTGCCATCCTTAGTATGGCATGGAAGCAGTTTTTCATTGCTGTCTGGTACCTCCTGTAGAAGGTTGCAGCAAAATAATCCTTGCTTGAGAATCTCTTGGGGCTTTCATGACTGTTAATAATTCATTCCCCTCTTTTCAGGTTTTTTTTTTGGGTGTATGGTGGAGCTTTTTTGCACAAATCTCAGTCCCTTGCCACCTTCACATCCTGTCGGAGATTATTTAATGACATACAAATATCTGCACAGAACAGGGCTGCTGGTTTTTGGGTGATGACTGTATTAGCTGTGCTGCTGACAGCTCCTTGCATTTTGTGCTGGAGGAACGCTTAAACAATGAAATAAGCCCCTGGGGAAAGAGGTAGGAAGGCTGCTGTTTGATATTTAAGGCTTGATTGCACAAGGAGGGCATGAAAAAATCAAGCCCCTTGGGAAGGTGCCAGGCACGAGGCCCACACAGAAAAGGATGCTGGAGATGCCTGGATCATGTGCTGGCTGCCCCATCACTGTGTTGGGTGCCTTTGCAGTGACTGTGAGTGTGACCCCTGGGTGACACTGAAGGAATGGAATTGCTGTTAATTGCAGCAGTCTGGTCCCTGGTTGTGGCTTGCCAGGATTTCCTGAGAGATTTGCTTTGCTAGATCAGGCTTCTGAGGTGTTAAACACAACAACCCATGGTAGGTGGTATCTGACATAGCTAATCTAGGTATGTCAAGATACATATTGTGTTCATCTGTTGAACCTCTTATTTGGACCAGTGGGTGATGGTCACTCCATACCAGAAGACATATTTCAGAATTAGTGAGTATTCAGAGGATGGAAGAAGAATTAATGACATGATTAAGCTTTTCTGATGTGAAAGAAAGAACAGACAGGGAACCTACCCCAAAAAAGAGATAAATAAGAAAAGATATCAGTAAACGTGTACCACACTGGCCAGTCTGGGGAAGAACAAATAACATTTTAGTGGTAAATTAATTTCAGAATTTCCAGGTACTAGTTTTACCGTAAATTATAAAATTAAAAAAACTCATAGAAAAATAAATATGAAAGCATGACTTCTACTATAAATGTGTGTAAATACTAGAATTCAGGCATTCATTATGTTTAAACTGAATTGAGTCTACCCGGCATGCTGAGTCTAATTTCTAACATTGCTTGCTTCCCAGTATTTTTGCTATGTCCTATTACCAGCACATTTTTCAAAGCAGTGGGATGCATCTTATAGGTAGGACGTGGGGAGCTGGAGAGATTTGTCCAGGCTGCAAAGCTGTAACAGAACAAGATTTCTGATGATTTGGTAGACCATATGGTCTTCCTTGCAGGGGTGAGAGGCCCCCTTTACAGCCAGAAGCTTTGCAGCTTCTGGGATTTTTGTGCAAGGAGGTTTTGCTCTTTTTATGATCTGGAGACAGGTTTTGGCTGGAGTAGTTTGAGGTGGTGTGGAAACTCATTCTTTGCTGATATGCTGCTCTCAGGCTGTGAGTTTTATTTTTCTTCCTTTCTACAGAGCTTGGGTTTGGAAATGTCTCCTCACTGAAATAAAAAGTGATCTTGAAACTTTATGGCAGGCTCATCATTTCTCAGCGTATGACTGCTATAATAGTCATCAAAGCACTAAGGAAACGGTGGCAGCTTTACTTTACTCTAACTCCTACTAGTCACTGAACTGTAATCCTAGTTTTACAGCAGTATAAAAAGTGTCATTAAGCTGATCATAAATCACTTGCTTTGCTGGGAAAGCTGTTAGGACCATTCTGGTCCCACAGAAGAGGTGCTTGGTTTGTGATGACAAGTTACAATGCAACTGTGAAAAAAATAACCCAGTGCAGTGCAAGCAAGATGCTGGTGTTGGCTGGGAGAGGTCAGTCCTGGCAAACCAGGAGCTGAAAAGAAGCAATTTAATCAAAGTGGGTGTGTTAATGAATCTTTGCTGGGCTTTGCTCTTTCTGGGTGTCTCTGGGATGACTTCTGCCAGGAATGGGGTAACTCACCTGGTGCTGCCTGTGTGGAGCAGTGTTCTTCAGTGGCCATTTGATTTTTCCATGTACAAAACTGCATTCCTACCCTCCTATCACTCTACTCTTGGTACGGAATAAGATGTTTCAGGTGCATGCTGAAGCTGTGCAGTGTTCACCACATCTCCTGGAGCTACTGCTGCAGGACTGAGCAGTGGTGTGCAACTTGCCTGCTATATGACTGTCTTATCTGTCATCTGTGTGTGACCCCTTTAGTACTGAAAATTTCAGTGCTAAAAGCTACCAATTAGACAAATGGTGTGTTCAGAGTTGGCAATTACTGTGAAGTGGATGATTTTATGCTCACAAATTCACAGCCTTTTAAAATTGTCTTAACATATAGCAGTGTTCTCCCCATTCAGCCTTCTGCAGTATAGGAGATGGTTTGTGACCTCCATCCCGTGTGCCTGGCCCAGAAATGGCAGCTGCTTGCCAAGTTCTTCATGTCTGAAGATCATGAATTAAGTAAATCAAATGTGGATTAAAATAACCTGCTAACTCCAGGATGTGGAGGAAAAAGGAGGGTTTTGGTTTTTTTTCCTCATGGCTCAAGTCTATTAGACAGGGCTGCTGGAGAACTAGACACTTTGCTTTCATCCCAGTTCATCTTTCTCTGTGCCTGAGATACTCTGCTTCATTTAATACCGGGCTTCAAATCGGTTTTTGCTAAATTGCTACAAAATCCTGTGTGGATGCTCTTCAGTTGATTTAATCTTGGTTTATGTTGATTTAGTTTCTTGCCAACTTTTGCTAAATCCATTTGAGGCAGAGTTAAATCAACTTATGAGTGTCCTTGCAATTTAATTAAATCGACTGATGTAGCTAATGTAACTGATTGTAATTAAATGCAAGCAGCTTTTATATAAAGACAAGCCCTGAGGGCGTTCAGGAAATCCCTTCTCATGTTCCCATTAGCCCCTACAAGGAGTTTGCTCACAGTTTACCATCTCTGCCTCTGATCTTTGTCCCAGAGCAGAACTTTGCTGTGTTGGGCTGTGCCTTGTGTTTGCAAAAAACTCCATCCCTGATGGCTCAGCTTCATGGTTCTGCCCCACTGCTGCCATCCCTTCCTTGAGTGACCATGTGCCCACAACCTGGTGGAGAATGGCACTGGCTTGCTTGCTGCCCTAGATAAACAATAACCTGCTCAGGTGGTCATTATGAAGTTGCTCATTATAATTCAGTCATTCTGAATACTGACTTTTGCCTAGAAATACATTGCTTTTTCTTGTCCCAGGCCTCAAACTGGAGGCAGTGGTCTGTAACGACGTAATCTTCCAAAAAACATCCAGGTCCCATGGCCCAAGGGCTGCTTCTGCTTGTTGATCTCCAGCAAGGAGTCTTGCCATTTAAGTGAGCAAAGATCCTGTGTTAACATGAATTTCTGTGGTTTTGGGTGGTAGAAGAGAGGACCAGATGGGAGAACAGCCAGAGCAGGCTGTAGCATACTTTCCCCCAACCCTGCTGGTGCTGCATGGACTAACTGCAGTGACAGCAGCAAGAGGCAAGGAGTGTCCCTCTTCTTCCACCCCTTCTAATAATGTCCCCAAAAGTCTAGGGTAGCAGAGGATGAGCAAGGAGACACCATTTATGACCGTGCGAGCCTTTAATTTTCCTGCTCTGTTTCTAGCTCAGTTCCCACATGAAGAAAACATTAATAGCCTCTGATGACAGTTTCATGCTCTGTTTACAACATTCCCAATGGGAGCCCTCTCTCACTGAGCTGAGGTACCATGTGCAGATGTGCCACTCAGTGACAAGCCCACAAACAAAGAGAGAAGCCCATGGGAATTTGTGGGGCTGTCCATGCCCATACTGAAGGCTGATCCTGTGAGCCCCTAAAAGGAGGTTGCTCACAGTTTACTATCTCTGCTTCTGATCCTTGTCTTTAAGGGACTTCAGAAATCATCTTTGGGCCTTGAGGACCCAGACTGGGCTCTTGCACTGCCTTTGCTGCCAGATACGTTTGTGATGGAGATTCTTTTTCAAAGGGCATCAAACCTTCATGGGGTCCACCTTGCCAAGGGATTCTAGGCTCTTTTTTTCCTCTGTCATCTACCTTTTCTTTCAGCCTGGAGCAGCCCATAATCTTTATTGTGCCCTATTATCTCTCTTGGCAGCTGTGTCATGCCTGCAAAAGCAGTGGGAGAGTGGGACATGGGCTTAGTGAGCTGAGCAAAGTCATTGACCCAAAAGGAAGGTGGCCAAGGAGAAACCCCATGTGCAGGGGTGCATCCATGGCTGAGGAATAGGAAGTCAGATCAGGTGGTGGGGTGGGAGCCAGCAGAACTTCAAGAGCATCAGTGGAAGGGGGTTTGTGGACGTAAAGGGAAGTGATTGGCTTAACAAAACACCCACAAAACCTTCCTTGTGTGATTATTTGTAGAGGGATGTGGTGGACATGCCCAAACCACCTCTTGTAGGATGGAGTTACTGGTGGAAATTGAGGTCATCTTAAAACAGCTGATTGTGAAACGCAACTGTCTGAAGACTAGTAAGTTCCACATCTCTGAGCAGTGCGCCAGAAGAGACAGGGCAGCATTTGGGTGACATATTTCAACAAAGTCTTGGAACTGGATGGCTGAAGTGAAGCTGACATCTTGCAGAATAGCTGAGGAGAGCTGAGCAAGGAAGAGTTGAACCAATGAACCAGCAGGAATGAGGCCACTGAAAGCCTTTGGGAGTGAGGGAGGGAAGGTACCCTGAAAGACACTGAAGGTAAAAGTGACTATGATACAATCTTCCTCAATCTGTGGGAGTTGAGCAGGGAAAAAGAAGCCTTAAGGGACAGCCCAGATGTTTGTCTGGATGTTAGGTGGAGCAGATAAAACAATCTGCATCTAAAAATAGATTTTGCTTCTGGAAATGCTATAGCAAATAATCAGTGAATTCAAAACACTGAATTTTGTTCATTTGTTAAAAATCCAATTTGGCGTGGTCTGCTCACCCTTAAAATGCATTTAGATTTTTAATGAGTGAAAAAATTTGGAAAGTGATTTTGATTATTTTGATGCTGTTGAAAGAGAAGTACTTGTAGCGAAGTTAATGAAGGAGAGAAAAAAAGGGCTATTTTTAATGTTCTCAGCCCTCCCTCTAGCACCAGGGAGTGTTTTGTACAGCAGGATCACAAGTGTGTTGCCAACCACCATCAAGGCAGAGGAAGGAAGCAGAGCAGAGATGGAGTGGCATGAGAGGAGCGTGTGCCACGTGCAGTATGTATCTGTGTGAGGTGTGTGTAGCCACCTATATGCAAGTCAAAAACCCACTTAAATGAGTATGGGAAGCTCACATCCTTTTGCTCTCCTCAAAACCATTGTACCAGAGAAACCCTGCTGGAAAATACAGAAGGATAAAAAAAAAATACTGCACCAGCAGTAGTTACTTTATGCCTCATTTTTCCCCATGAAGGCTCTTCTGGAAAAAAGGTATTCCCGTGGCCTTGCAGTCAAATTTAATGACAACACATTAGCAAATCCAAGAGGACTGATTGGTTTGAACATCTTGCAGGCTGTCAGCACTGGAGCTGGGCTGCAGCCTGGCCATGGGGGTGTGTGTCTCTCATCAGGAGCTGTGAGCATCCTGCTGCCTTAGCCAGGGTCTCCTGCTTCCCTGGCCCCAGGGTGGCAGGTGGGTGACTGTGGTAGCATTTCTCACCTCCCTGTTGAAATGAGAATCACCAGCAGCTGCTGCAGCTGCTGTTTAAACTTCAGGCCTGAAACTTGGCCATGAAAGCCCCCAGCTGGGGCTGCTGCCAAAGGGAGGGTTAATTTTGCATCCCACAGGGGTTGTGGATCTGGTGAGATTTGTATTGGGGAGTGTAGTTGCTCTGGGGAGAGGTGACCCTGCAGGACATGAGACGTATAGTAGCAGCAGGTGGAGGTGCAGAGGTGGGGGCTGCCAGGGTTGTATTGCTCCCACCACTCCAGCTTGGTGCTGGGCAGCCTTGCTCAGCTCACACCTGGGGCCCAGGTAACACTGGGGAAAGGAGTTTAGTAGAATCTTCCAGTCCATAGGTGCTTTATGTTGTTTGGCTTATTCTGCAACGTCAATAGCTGTTGATTCCCAGCTGGTGGTGTAAAGTAAAACTGTAGCACCACACTTTTGTGGTTTTAGATTTACCTCTTAGAAAAGAAGAGAAAAAATGATTTGGTAGTACTATAAATTGATATTTCCATGCTGGTAATAGGAGGGAAGTGAACCCGGGGCACTGCTGTCCCTCTGTGGTAGCAGGTCCTGTCATACAGGCCCATGGAGAAAACCCAAACACTGAGTCACTTCTGGAACTGTTGCATTTGGCTCATGGGATGGTTTTTAGGCACATGATAGCACTTGGGTTTAGCAACTGTTTAAGGAATGTGCAGTTGTTGTTCACTTCTCTATCCCCTCCAAACATTGCTGTTGCTCAGGATTTTGTATCAATCCACAAAGAGGTTGAAACAAAACACAGTGAGGCAGGAATAAGCATAGGAATTAGCTGTGAGGTAACCTGATAACTATTGATAGAAGAGAAACTCACTTGTGACCCAAAGTAGAAATAAAATTAAAACAATTCTTAAAATGTGTTTTCTCTCCACTTTCCTCTGCTGCTCTAGGAGTTGAAATGAAAGAGGACATGACAAAATACTGAGCTGGAGTCTGCTTTCTTTGTTGAGTCTGGCCCTGCTGTAATCCTAACTGCTTGTGATTGAGCAGGGTTTGAAGGATCACAGGCCAGGGATTTTTGATTTGCTCTTTAAAGAGATTCATGTGTGAATGAAGCATCCCTGGCTGTGTGACTCTCAACTGGTCTTCTGTGAAATTTTGTGTATTTTTAGCAAGACTCTCTGCTTCTTGGGCCCAAAAATTTTTGTTTTTCTCAGTTAACAGACAAACCTTTTTGGCATGACTGGGCTTTGTTGTGTGAGCAGCATTTCAAGTTCTTGCCTGCAGAAGTTTAGCCAGCATGGTTCTGACACAGGTTGGAGTCTTGGCTCTGGGCTGCATGTGACCAGCAGAGATGGTGACAAACCCTCTAAATAGAAAACTCCTGTGCTTACTGTTGGAAAGCTTCAAGCCACCCCTCTCCTTTTCTGAGGCTAATGAACTTCAGCCTTTGTTGACTAGCACATGGATCTGTAAATCCCATTGAAGATCTTTTATGCAAAGACTGTACCTCTTGAGGTGCACAGTGACATGGAGGACATTCCCAAGGGAGCACCATCCTCTGCAGAAGGCCCCTGAGCACCATCCTCCCTAGCTCATTGGATTCTTAAGGTGGTCCTTGCAACATGCTCTGTCACACAGGCAGTGTTCTGAATTTAATTTTATTACTGTTTTATTAGTCCCAGAGAAGAGCAGAGGGAATTTCTGCAGGTCACAAGGAAGAGTGGTGGTGGTTTGGCCACAAGAAGTACTCAGTGTGGTGTGGAGAAGTTACTGCACAGAAGCACCTGGTTTTAATTAATCTGTTGAACCAATTTGGTTGTAGCAAACTAATTCCATTAACAGCCTAAGCAGAATAATGACAGGCACAGCTGCTATAATTCCTTGTTACGCTTCTGTTAAAACAAAATCTTCTTTGCATCAAGTAACACAAATCTAATGTGTTCATTATGAAATCTTTGGTAGTTGGGCACATTCAAATGTTTCACATGTGTTTCATAATTTTCCCCCTCCCTACTGTACGAACAAAGTGTGAAAATGATGAGGTGATTCCTCCCCAGAGAAACAGAGCTAATTGGTGCATTAATGTTCCTGAGATAAATCAAATTGAAATTCCCTGCTATGCTTAGGTATAGGGTAGACTTTCATATTAGTTATAATGTTCATTGGGAGTATTTCAGTTGGTTTTTCAGTTTTGAGTTGGTTGCTCGCTTACCAGCCAGACCTGTGTTCAAATGGTCAGTTGCTGTCTTCAGGGAACTCAAATGTGCTTGAATTATGGTCTCACTACTAAGAAAAGATAGTGTCAGACTATCTAGCTCAGTTATCTGATCCCTGTTAGTACTAAAGGATGGCTAGAGAAAAGGGGACAGTGTCCATGTGTACACTGGGTGCTCATTCCTTGTGTGCAGTCTGTCCCCTGCTCCTGCCTCATAGTCCTGGCTGGCTGTCCTGCTCCTTGAGAACTGGCTGCAAGTTGGTGATGCTTTGTTGAATCCCACCTGTGATTTTAGCCTCCTCCCCATCCTTCAGCTGTGAGCTCCACAGTGCAGCTGTAAACTGTGCAAGAACAGCCCTGCTTCATTTGATTTAAATGATTTGTCCTTGTGTGTGCCCTCCATCACCAGTGTACCCATGTCTCCAGCTGAAAGGCCAAATGCTTGGGGAGGAGGGAAATAGTGTGGGGGAAGAATGATCAGGTTGTGGAGTAAGCAAAATATGAACCCCAAGGAGGCAAGAGGGGAATGTGGGTTCAGACCTGACTTGTGATCTAACCCTCAGCCTTGGAAGGAATGCTTCCTGCTTGTCACACTTGCCACGTGCCTGTGCAGGGATGCTCTGTGTGCTGCTGCCCTTCGGAGATTCACAGCTTACCCTCGAGATCTGACACTGCTAATTTCTAAAGTGCTAGTTTTCCAAACTGGATTTATCACTAAGAAACAGATGAGGTTTCATGGATTAGACTCACATCATCCACCCTGAGAGGAGGAGGGGGTGCTGGCATGGTCTACAGTTCTTCCCTGCTGGAGCAAGTGGGATGCATAAACCAGAAGTGAGCCCAGATTCTCTCCTGAACCTCAGACTGGGCACTGCCTTTTATCCATGCTGCAGTGTTATGACCCAAGTCCTTGCCTGTAAGTGGCCTTCTTCTGGGATCTCATATCTCACTGTATCACTGTGAGGAAGTTGTAAAGCTTTCTGGTCTAGTTAGCAGTGGCATCATCTCCTGGTGTGCTGACTTCAGGTCTAGCTGTTAAAACATCGCAGCTCCCTGCTGCGAGGGTTGACTGTCTGGAGTCATGTCCAAAAGCATCCTGTCTTCAGATGGGATGCTCTTGTAAGCTGCTCCAGTTTCCCTGTGTATTTTTATAATGCATAAAAACCCATTAGAGCCCTGATGTGCATCTAGGGTCTCTTACCCTACAAAGTAAGGGTATTGTTAAACTCTAGGGAAAAGCACTGGTTTGCTATGCTGGAGCTACAGCTGCTTGTATGCCCTTAGGGATACAGCTCTGGCTGTGTGGGTTCTATTGCCTGCAGAGCATATGTGGGGCAGCTCTTGCAGTCAGTGAGCAAGCTGGCATTTGTTAGACTCACACTGTGAATGGATGTGAGGAAATGGACTCTTGATTTTTGTGGAAATGATGTTTTCAGTGCAGCATAAGGGACGGGAAGAGGAGAATCTAAGTTACTGAGATAATTTTGAAACTGTCTGCCCCACTGTGAGATTTTCCTGAGCGATTTCAGAAGTACCATTCAGCACAGCTTATCAGCTTAGTTTAGGAAGAGCTAGAAATTAGAGAGTGATGGAGGTCAACCTTCAGAGACCAGCTTTGTTAGAGAAGGCAGCTGCCAAGCAGAGCTTTATGTGACTTGCACGCAGTGGAGCAAGACTGCGGAAATCCTTATGGCTCCAGCTTGCAGTAGCTTGCTGCAGACAAACAAAAGCACAGCCCTCTGCTGGCTGGTCCATCCCCTCCCACAGGTGTGTGTTGGCAGGCACACACCCACACCCTCTTGGTAAGCGCATCCACATCTCGGCTTTCCCACCTGAGCTAGCTCCAAACCTGCTCCAGAAAGATGAACAGGAAGGTGGATAAACCAGTGCTGTGGTGCTCCCCACGTGGGATTAGTTTTTGCTGTGTTAGTTAGGGAGGTGCAGGTGTCTAAGCTGAAAGCTGCTGGGTGTTTGTGATGGCAGTGTCAGGAGTGCAAGCAGCTGCAGCACCCTGCAGAAGGGAGTGTTGTACCCAGCTTGATCAGCCCTCAGGTCATGGGGCTGCATTCTTCCTATGGAACGTGTCTGTTTTCTTTCCTCTGCTCTCACTCTGTCAGTGCAGATTGTGAATTACGTGGGTGTTCTGCAGGTAGAAAAGATGACATTCAATCTGCTTTTTTCATTGTTAACAGTCCAGGGGCACTTTTCTCTAGAAAAAATCTAGGGTATCCAGTGGAGTTATGCCAGCAACATACTTGGCATGGCAGGCTGATTGGAAAATCTGTTTGCTTCTCTGTGAATAAACCCCTAACACCTCATTTTGCTGAAACCCCCAGAGTGGCATGCAGCTTCTTCCTATAAATACTGGCTGATCAAGGATGCTAAAAGCAGAAAGGCCATCCATTGCAAATTACAAAGCTATTTCTGCCAGGCCATTAAAAGATTGTTTTATCTACTCTTTGCTTTCAAAACTCACTGCATTTGCATGAATTGATAACAATTTTTCTCTCAGCTTACATTGAATATGATGGCATTTGAACTACAGCTCCCAGAGTATCCAACATAAGCAGTACTCTTAAAATTCAGAAAACCATCAACAAACCAAGGAAACACTGATAAAAAGAAGACCCCTAAACCCACAGCAACAAAGTAATAATCACTGTTAACATTTCAAGGCCTAATGCTTCAGCCATGGTACTTAATCGATAATTGAAATTGCAAGAAAAATGTAATGCTTGAAATTAATGCAGTTAATTTTATTGCTAGCACTTGTAATTTGAAAGCAATTCTGAAATCAATATGACTTTTTTTTTCACAGAATGGGAAAGGAGTATATTCAACCACAAACAGTTCAGTATTTAAGTGGGACCCACTGTTTCATGAGACATCAGGACTAATTCAATCCATTTTTTCCCCCAGCCATAAATAAGATCTTCCCTATGCCATTTGGGTGCATTTAATGTTTGTAAATTGTTTGATATTGTGTTTCTCAAAGGCTTCAGATGCTAGTCTCAGGTTTTCTCTCTATCCCACAGGTTGCTCTGAGTGCCAGTAAGGTTGTGGGAGATGGGAGAGACCTGGAAAGGCAACCCCATGGTGTGGAGAATTGAAGGGGTTGTTATGTGTGTCTTACAAATATGTATTTCATCAGAAAATTGGACTGACTCTGGCCTTAGAACTTCCCTTCTGGGAGAGTCCAGGCAGTTTTGTAACATCCCACCCTCTTTCCAAACTACTCAAGCTTGTGATCCCCCCAAAAAACTCATAAGCATTGAATCCAAAGAAGAGTCTTACTAATTGCCACTGGTGTATGTAGTCTTGTTTTCTTTCTTGTTGGCTGGAGGATCTCCATCCTTATCACTTGAAGCAGCTCAGATACATGGTGGTTTCTGAGCCAGCCCTCCTCAGGTGCCAGGGTGTGAGAGTTGGGAGCTTGGATCCTTCGTGTGCCTGTGCTTCCCCTCTTCCAGTACAACTGCATTTATGGACACTGCAACAAATATCACTTATTTTGCAGACTACCTCTGGGGGTCCTGAAGTTCAAAGATTCTTTTTGACAGAAAAGTCTACGCTGACACATGCTGTGATCAAGAGCCTGTGGTGTAGGCAGAGAGCAGCATGGGCCCTTCTCCCCTGAGCAGGGACTGGGACCAAAAGCTGCCATCCAGGCTGTCTCACTGCTTATTCAAACTGGCATCCTCTTGATCTCTGTGGGAGTGCTGCAAATGTAAGAGCAATGGTTTCTTTATATGAAAAATACCCAAAAAAGCTAATTTTAGAATTAACAATGATCTGATTGTTTTCCAAAATACCTTTGGTGTGTAGCTTCCAGTGGCTGACAGGACTTTGTGGGTGGGGGGTTATTTAAATAAGAAAATTCTTTTTTACCTTCAGTCTCATCCTTTAATTTATCAAGCTAATTAACTGATCTTACCCAGGGACACTTTGTTCCTATGCAATGCCCTCCCCCATCAGAGTCAAGGGAAGACATCTGTGCATACAAAGGGTGTTACTCCTGTATCCTGCATGTAAGAGGGGGGTGCTTTCTCATTCATCTGGCTTCATTTGAATCTTTCTCTCTTCACCCCGAGCTCAGCTGAAGTACATCACAGGTTCTTCAGCTAATTAACACGATTACAGCTGTCTGCATCAGGTTGGGAGATTGAGTTAGAAGCTGTCAAGATCCCAATATACTGGAGTCTCATTACTGAGTCTCCAGTGCAGCCACATATAATGAAATTCAAACAGATCAAGTTAAATTAGATTAGCTAATGGAATTCTCATCTTCTCAGTTTAATGTAATTCTGAACAGTGACTCTTTAGTTTACTTACAAAATAAATGTTTCTTTGAGTTGGATTTGACCTGACCCTGCAGGCCTTTGGACCTCTGAGAAGTTGATGATCAGGATCTGAACCCTGTGCGGTTGGTTGGTTGGTGGCTTTTGGGGACCTTGTGCTAGGGGACCTGGAAGTAACTTGGTGCTGGGAGAGGAGGCTCTGCAGTGCTCTTTGTTGGTGTTTGTGGGGTGGCTCCATGGCACTTACATGGTGGATCTCTCCTGCCCTCAGTAGCTGTAGCTGAGATAGAGGTACACAGCAACTGCCTCTGCCACAGCTCCTGTACCTCAGTGCAGAAACAGAGGCGCCAGAAGAAATAGCCTCTGTTGCACCACACTTTGAAGTGTTTGATTTGTGCTGTTAGCTGCTCAATTCTTTGTCCTGGTACTGAGAAAGAGGAAGGATGGAGCAGGCACCTGATAGCTAACTCCAATGGGTTGATGCTCTTGTTTCAAAGTAGACAAATTTTTGGAAATAGAGTAGTACTTGTTTCTTTGAAAAACTTGAGGGGCGAGGATATTGTGAAATATTCATTTTTTTATAGAGGCAATGTCTTGCACTGTCCCTTAGCAATCCCCAGCTCTGGCAGCAAAAATAGCAGTGACAAAGTGAGCTAGAGCATCCTTCAAATCTTGATGGGGAGCTGCAAAGTTGTGCAGAACTCAGCAAAGCTGCTGAAGTGTCTTTGCTGTGACCCCTTTTTGTAATCAGCAAGGAAACGGGCAAGATGTAAGGAGAGGTCCCTGCCTGTCTGTCACTGGCTTGGTGTGACAGCCTGTGCTGGTGGAAGATGCAGAGTCTTAAGATTTGATGGGAATGGCAGGGTCCCAGTTGCCTGCTGGGGGCTGGCTGGGCTCACTGAGGATCCCTGGTACTGTGTGGCTGCTGCTAATCCTGGATCTTGGTGGAGGATCACTGGATCTTTGTGGAAGTGCCAAAAGCTGCCTCTGTTTAAATTAAAGAGCAAATAGTGTGAGTTAGGAAAGGATTTGTGTCCTGGTATCCTCTTACCAGCAGAAAGCCAGGGAGGCACAGAACAGTTGAATAGAGTGGGAAAGAAATTGTATTTGTTGTATTTTTCTGTCTTTACAGAAATTGCTTCGCTTCTCGACCTCTGTCAGTGTGGCACCTTTTGCAAGAACTAAATTCACTTAATGTGCAATGGCATTATCTGACTTGGTGTTACTGTCTGACAGCACGAGGGCTTTTGAGGAGCTGTTGGGGCTGTGTTCAACTCAGATCCCCACTTTCCCTGACTGTGTGGTGTCTGCAGCCAGCACATAAGTGTTTGTATCCCACTGTCATGATCAGAGTCCTGCCATAATCACATGCAGCTTTTGATTCTCTTCTCAGCTTCCAGCAAACTGAACAAGTTTTCATTAGAAAAGTAGTAACTTCTGGCCATACAGTGACACTCCTAAGGGCTTTAAGCTCTTCTCTGGATGGTATTAATTTGGTAGCATCTCCTGGTAAAAGTGAAGGTCTCTGAGCAAATGCAGGTGTCTTCAATCCAATTTTCTTTTAAGAGGCTCTCCTTGCTGTGACATCTGTGCTGTGCCCTCTGTGGGGTTGGTGCTTTGGGGGATATATTGTCCCTGCGAGTGTCCATCTGCTCACCCAGGCTGATGTGCTGTGTTCAAGGCACCAGACACTTTTGCTGGTTATGGGATGCTGCTGGGACTGAAAGAAGTTATTCCCAGCAGGACTCCTCTCTCCTTCCTTAACACACGTCTTCTCAGCTGTAAATCCTTTTGCCAGCATAACAATCGTTTTCATTGCTTCACTGGGAGTAGAGAGGTTAACATCTTGAGCACCAGCTAAAATAGACACAAGCAAATAGCACAATAGTTTAATCCCCTGGAAATTACTCTTTCAGTACAGAGTTATGTTTCCTTTTTATTTCCCTCCACTTTCTTTTAAAAGGCAGAATTATACTTTATTTGCAACTGGGCCCAGGACCTGTAGTTTGCCACTTCTGCATGCAGAGTTACAGAATAATCCTCTAGATATTCTTTTCCCAAGGGGAATTTCCTGGTTAGAAGGTTGTGAGACCTTGGCAATACAGGGTGGAGTATTGCACCACAGTATCTCATCTTTCTTAAATGTGGCCCATTGCAAGTAAGGTTCCTTAATGGAACAACATCTCTTTGGTCCTGCTTGCAGTGGAGCTGGCAGCAAGTTCAAGTTATCATTGCAGAGATGAGCAGCTTCCAACATACATAAATATCCATTCCTTCTCTGTTGATTCTACCACTTTGCCTATAAACAGACACACAGTCACTCTCCAAGTGAGCCATCTGGGTCTGACAGATGTCGCTGGCTTTTTCTGGACCCATTGTTAAGTGGGAAAAAGGGAGGGAATATTCTGAATTGAAGGAAATAGCTTCTGATGGCAGTCTGCAATTTCATGGGCTGAGAGATGAGCTGCCCTTCTTTCCTTCAATTGCCATCATCTTTGTTGATTGTAATCTGCATTCGAAGCCTGGGAAAAATCACTTCTTGTGGGAAGTCCTGGAATTGTCACTTTTTTGGGGAAGGAAGTTTAGGTGTATTTTTACCCTTGATGCAGATCTAATGGGCTTTTTGTACTTCTGAGAGCTGTAGTGTTGGTTTCTGAAGCTGTGTAGCGAGGTCTGTAAAGCTCTTATCTGGGACTAAATTCCCATACTCTGGATGCTTTTTATCCATCCTGATCCCAGCACTTGGCACATGCTGGTACAAGGTGAAGGCCTCCTTCTCTCAGTCTGAGAGCTACATGTACTTGAATATTCTTGAAACCTCTTGAATCATGATATTTACTTTGTAATGTGGACAGATTCCTGTGTGTGAGCATTTCTGGCAAATTATGAACTCAGTAAAATTGACATTATGGCTAAATACCAGCATCAAATATGAACTTTATGATACCTTTATATATATATATACACTATATTTTTATTATTGTTGATGAAAGCATGTGAAAAATACATCAACTTTCTGAAAGTAATGGTATTAAAAATAGAAGGAGAGGTGTCTATGAAGTGCAAAAGGTCATACACCAAAAGTGAATTTAAAGGAATTTATTCAGATGAGAGTCTGTGATGACATGCTTTTCTTCTCCTTTCTAATGTGTGTGGGGGTGAAGTTTCAAGCTCAAGTTGAGACACACACACACAGAGTTTTCTGCCATGCTGATGGTTCTGCTGGTGGTGGTGGTGGGGAGGCATCTGGCACAGAAGACAATGTGTGGCTGTAGGCTGAACATGGTCATGTAAACATGCAAATTACCATAAAAATACTTCAGTGAGAGCAAAGTCTGAAGGACACATTTAGGACAACTTTGTTAAATTGCAGATTTTATGCTTGCTTTTAGGGTTTATTCAATTAACTTTAAAAAGGAGGAGAGGAGCAGGGAATGCACTGTACTTAATCCTGCATGTGTGGCAGCATACCAAGTGTGAAACAGTCAAAGATAGAAGTTTGCTAAACAAATGTGTAAATATTGAAAACCTTGTTTTCTCCTCTGCATTATCTTCCCCAAGAGAGTCAATAAAGGGTGATACTACTTAACAACCTATGTTCAGTTCTGAACCCTGGATCATTGTCAGCCTGTTGGAGAATGTGGGTGAAAAGTCTTTGTATAGATTGCTGCTGTGCTCCCAGGTTTGACACCAAGATTTCACACCAGCTGTTGCTCCCAGCTGTTCTGTGTTTGTGCTATAGAAGTGTGTTTCTATTTTGTCAGCTTTAGATGTGTTTCTCCCACAAAGGTTCCTGCCCTGCGCTGTAAGCATTTCTGAAAAGATTTTGTCCCTACTGTGTATCCCCTAGTAAAACATTTTCTTGCAAGTGGTTGTGGAATGGAGCTCTGGGTTCATGCTTTTATGTGACTCTAGGGAAAAAATGGCAATTTCTACAGAAGGATTTGACTGTACAATAATTGTAACGAAAAACAAACAGAAATTAAGTGGCCAGCATTTTGTATCAACAGACGTTTTCTCAAGTTAAAAACAACTTGTTCAAATGCTTTGCATTTAAGGTGGTATTTGGGGCGTGCACAGAGCTTCAAGTACCCTTCCCCATCCATCTGCCCCTTCTGTGCTCTGTGGCATCCATGAGCCTTTCTCCAGGAGTTGCAGAAACATCAGTTCAGTGTGTGGCCACCCTGGTGAGCTCCCACAGTTCCCTTAGCTATGGTAGATTTCTGGTGGTTTTCTTCCTCTCCCTGCTGGACTCTGTCTTGGAGCTGTTTTGTCAGCACCAGATTCTTCTTGTGATTTCCTTGCTCCTCACCTACATCCCTTTCTCTCTCAGCCCCACTGCTGTGCTCCTTTTTCTTTTTATAGCTTGTTTGATGTGTGTTCTCTGATGGCACAGGAATAATCCAAAGTGCTTTGTCCTACTGAGTGCTGGGGCTCAGCCTGGGACATTTGCAGGACTGGCAGTGCATCTCCAAGACCTGAGCCTGAAGGCTCTTATATCAGGGTGAAACAGGCAAAATTGGGAAACACTGAGTGCTGTGGAGTCTAAACTTCAGTGCCCAGACTGGAAGGCACAGAGTCTGTAGTGTTGAGTAGTGTGAGTGGTATCAGCTTGATGCATTTATTTTGCCCATCGACATCAACTTGCTGGAGGTGCCTGAAGGCAGGACTTTTACTGGTTGTGCTGAAGAAGTGAATGTTAACATGAAATCCGGGATTTCCAGTGGGCTCCATGGAAATGACATACTTAAATCACTGTAAATGGTGGCATTTAGTTCCCTCCGGGGATACTTGGAAAGCCCTACCCTGCAAATGCGAATCGATTACAGCTTTGTGAAGAGAAGTGTGATAAAGGGGTTTGAAAAGCTCAGTGAGGGATGGGAGGCCTCTGCAGAAAGGGATCTGTGCTGTTTAGGAGCTGAAATGCTGTCTGAATCTGCAACTGGATGAATTGGATTTGTTTCAGGGGTCAGTGCCCAAACAAATATTTTCAATAAGACATTTATAAGCCTCTATTAAACCTAGACTAAGGCCACCCTGTACTGTCTGAGACAGTGAAGGAAAGAGACTCAAGATAAAAGGTTTGCATTAGTATTGGTAGTTATGTTTGGGCAAGGGTGGTTTTTTTTTTTTTCCTTACTTAAAGGGCAAAGTAGTCCAGGAGGTGTCTGTGAGATGACAAAAGAAGCACTTGGGACATAATTTTTCCTTTTGCATGAATTTTCAAAACACTTGAAGTTAGAAAAGTTTTCCCTCAATAGTGTCCCATGAAACTCAGAATTAGCTTTCAAATGAAAACAGCTGCAAATACACATGGAGAAGGAGAGGGCAAAATGCTGCTTTGAAGGAGTTAACAAGAATGTGGAGCAGAGTGCTTGGTTGGTAAAACCTGCTTGGATTTTTTAAAGACATTGATCAAAGTTCCTGCAGAAGATGTTCAAGGAGATGAAGCAGCAGTAGAAAAGAGAGGGAGGGTTTTAGAAGAATAGTTGGTTAAAAGAAGATGAACAGACAATGCAAGTAAATGCATTTTCTTGGTGGAGAGAAGTTACCAGCAGAATACTGCAAGAGAGACCTTGTGTCTTTCAAATAGGAATTAGAGACTTGAAAAAGGAATAAAAAAGAAAATAAATAAGTTTTGGCAACACAGCAAACTATTTGGGGTGGTAAAGACAGGCAAAGTGCAAGGATGTGCAGAAGGATATTCTGAAACAGAATGATGGGATGCTAAAATGACAGATGAATTTCAGGGTAGGAATATGTGAAGTGATGCACATAAAAGTAATTCTGCATGTACATAAGGCAATGAGCTGTGAGATGCCAACAGGCTCTGGGGGCTTGAGGTTCTGGGTTATAATGTAGAACTCAGTGGTGGTATTGGCTCAGTGCTCAGCAGTGATGAGCACCAAATTGAACATTAGAAGTTATTAGCAAAGGCAGTGGGAAGAAAACATGCTGCAGCTGTGTAAGCTTGTGTTTGCACTGCCTCCTCCTCTTTATCTCCTGGCTCTGGAACAAACCAAGAGAACTGCAAAGAGGCTCAGAGCAGGGTTCAATCAGAGGTATTGGGTTGTTTTTCTACCAGGAATTTTTAAGGAAACCAGGGTTCTGTAGACTATAAAAGAGAATGGCTAAGGTGAAATCCAGCAGCAGTCTGTAAAAACCATCAGAGGTGGTTAAGGTAAATAGGGAGTGATTTCTATGGTGGTTCGTCTCCAGCAGGTGAAGGGCAAGATTGCAATTTTGCTGGCAAGGGAGGGGAGTGCAATTGTAGCAAAGCATGTGAAATAAAGTTCTAATCATGGGTGCTGTGGCCTTTTTGTAAATGTCTAGGAAGCCTTTAATGAAAGGTTAATTGAGTGTTGGATCGGCAGAAAAGTATCCTGGGAGAGAAAATGGTGAGTGCATGACTGGAGACAAATTGATTTGATTTCTGTGTATCACAGTAGGGTGTTAATTCATTCTGTTCCCTGGCTGGTGTGTCCTGAAATTGCAGTGCTGCTGTTCAGCCCTTGGCTGTCTGGCTGTCGTGGCATAGGTGCCATTTGGCAACGTGTGACATTCCTGTGGCTTGGTTTGAGTCTGGAACTTCAGCCCAAGGGAGCATGTAAGTCTTGGGAGAATCATTCCCTGGGAGACCTGGGTGTCTTGCAGACCCCACTTGTGGTGGAGGTAATTAGCTCCATCAGCCTTGTTGGAATGTGTTCAGAGTGGGGCTGGGAAGCAGTGCACTGCACTGGCTTTGCTTCTTGTCACCACCTGTGCCATGGCATGCTTACACTGAAGAAGCAAAGCAGATGAGATATGCTTCCAAGCATGGTATCTGGGTTTTATCTCTGTTGATAAAAAGAAAATAAAGTTAAGAGGAAGCTCTTCAAGGGGGAACAACCTTCAAATTAATTTAATTTTCAATCTGGACAGATATCTTGAAGATCTCAGTGGTTGTTGCATCAAGCTGAGATCTTTCTCCTTGCTCAGGGCAAGTGTTACCTTGTCAGAATGAGATGTTTCTGGGATCTGAGTGCCTGCCAGTAACAGGGCTGTGGACCATGTCAGGCTTTTTTTTTTTTTTTAAGTCTCTTTTATTTCTAATAGAATTGTCTGCATTTCACAAATTATCTCTGAGGTTGCTGCTGTAGTTTTGTGTTACTGGGCTATGCCCTGTGCATGCTTCTTTGGCTGCTGCTCACCCAGGTACAGGTCTGTTCTCTCTACCATGGAGGGATTTCTTGACAGTGAGGGTCAAGTAGAGTTGAGTTGGGTCAAAACTCACCAGATAGATGCCAGGTATTATTTAGAACATCATACCTGGTGTTTTGTTGGCATTTGGGCATGGTAGAGACATCTGCATTGGTTTTTGTATGTGCTAAGGACATATGGCTGCCCTGAGAATGAGTATTTTAATGAGCAGTTTGTCTGCTCACCTAAAGATGAGACTGAATGGATGTTCAGTGCATCTGGCTTTGTACAAGGCTGAGAATACAACTGCTCTCCCTTTAGGCTTCAGCTCTTTGGATATACCCCTGGCTGCTGTTAGCTTTCTCTACCCCAGGATTATTTTGGTGATGTGAGTAAGAGGACTTGACCTGTGCTTTTGTGACACTCTTTTTCAAAACATCAGCCCTTTTTTAGATCTCAGATTCCTTTTCAATGCACAACCTTTATTCAGACTTCAATCTGCCACTTTTTGTTGATTGTTTGCCTCTGTTTTTCTAGCCTTGAAATTTTAGATAATTTAAGTACTAGTGTCTATTAGAAATGCACATGTTACTCTCCACTCTTTCTCATTTATTAGTTCCCATGAGGTCCTGCTGTTAACTGCAAGCCAAAAAATTTAGCCTTGGACAGGCAAAAAGAGCTTTCCAAGGAGTAGCTGGGGTAGCTGGTGGGAACCACTGTAGTCACAATACTCCCAAACTAAGTTGACTTCTGCTCTCTGAGAAAAATCACAATATAACTTTCTTTGTCAGGCCAAATTTGTAAACTAGAACAATTTTTTTATTTGTTCAAAGGTTTGTCTGCTATTGGCTTTTTCTGAACTGTTGTAGTGAAAAAATGTAATGGCGAAAATAAGCTGATAATTACAGGCTGAATAATTTCTCTCTAAATCTGAGAATTAATAAATCCAGGACAAAGAGTTGAGGAAAATAAGATTTGCAATATCTTATAATAACCCACTGGCCTGGTGATGTGGATGGGATACTGCAAAGGAAGATATTTAACCATATGCTCTTACATGCTTGATAAGGCATTTGCACCAGCAAAATCATGTTCTGTCTTGTGTGCTGCTGCTTGTGGACCAGCAGTGTTTCCTAAATGAAAACCTACATATGTTAGAAAAGGTCACCAATGTCCTGGATTTTTCTAAGTTCCCTGCTTTGAAAGAAAAGCCTTGGACAAACAACATATGACATCTGAAATGGTGCAATTTTTAAAGGATGCTCCACTAGCTCCCTGATGAAGAGCCAAAGTGAAGTCCCTCCTGGTGCAGGCAGGTGAAAGTGAGCAGGATGAACCCTGATGAATATAAATGAGCTTTGAGCCACCTTGCTCTTGTGGAGGTCCCCATGCTCTGTGTCATCCTGAGGCTCTTGGATTGCAGACTGGAGGGGCTACCATGGCTCTCCTGAGCTCAGAGTGTGTGGATGGGACTGTGCTGTCACACAGGCTGCACTGGGCCCCTCTGTGTTTGAAAGCAGGTTTTCCTCCCTATCAACAGCAGCACAGACTCATGAGCTGGCACTATTAGCATGTGTGTTTTCCCCTCACACAGTGCAAGAATAATTATCCTCCCTCAGCAGTGTGACTGTTTCTGTTCCCTCTGATTTATGGAGGCAAAGAACTCATTTGAGAGGATGAGTCAGAAGTAATTGAGCTCCAGGGGGCTGTATTTCATGGCTTCTTCTCTCTTTATTTTTGCCCTGTACTGCACCTCATGGTTACCAGTTCTTTGGCCTTTCAGGGAACGCTCAATAAATCTGAGGAATGAGCTCAGGTCTTGGTTGATGTTTAGAAACCAACCTGATTCTGTAAATCGAGAATGTAACACAGTGATACATGTTCAAGCTTTGAAATATTATCATGAATATAATATGATTCATAGTTGGCTATTCCCAAATACTTGGCACCTTCTATAAAATGCAGGAATGGTGCAAAAGCTGCTCTGCAGGGAATTCCACATGCGGCTGGTGCAGGAGGGGATGTGGCAGCTGGTGAGTTGCAGAGACTGGTGCTGGGTTTAGTTGCAGAACATGAATTAAAGAGGATTGCTAGATGTAACTGAAGCTCCTGGAAAGACAGAGTCCAGGGAAAGCTTTAGGGAAGTGTTTGTGTTTCTGCAGAGGAAGCCAAAGTCACGTGTGTCAGTTTGTGTGTATGACGCTGGTGCTTGAGTCATGCAGACAGATTCCAAGCAATCAGGGATTGATGGCATGGCCTGGGCAAAGGTGGGAAACAGAGCCATCACTTGCTGAACTGATGTAAGCAATAGATGGGCTGCAGATGTGTTTTGCATGTTACTGGAAAAGGTCTGTGGGCTTGACCTCTGCATGATGTTTTGAGAAGGTTTTTGAGTCCCACAGTGGTTGAGTATCAAGGCAGCATGGAAGACCTGCTGTGGTCTCAGCTGCTGGCTGACCAGCTGGCAGCAAAGAATGAAGTTTTTATTACCCTCTTGAAATAATTCCAGTCCTGTTGTGGTGGTGAGTGAGGCACTGGTGTTCACAGGGCCCTCAATTTCACAGGCAGGATTTGAGCTGAGGAGCCAAATAATCCTTCCCTACCCTTCTAGAAAGGTGTGGCAACCAGTTAATCTGGGAGCCTTGGGTAGTGCAATTCAAGTTGGGATGTCTGCTTTTTTGCTAGTTTGGTTTCTCCTTCTTGTGTATGTATTCTTTTTTTAAGTTCAAAATTTTGCTTGCAGAAGTGCTCTGGTGACAGGAAAAAGTGAGATGGCTCATGAGGTGCCCCATCCCCCTGTGATTTTGCTTGATGCCTTTGCCATTGGCTGAAAAAGCCAAATTCAGTTGCTGGCTTCTCCCAACTTGGGACTGACTGATAAACTTCTGTACAAGCTGCAGTGACTGATGACTCTGCTTTTGCATTTCCATTTCTATTTACAGTTTAATTTATCTCTCTCTCTGCCAAGTGCTTCTTGAGAACACTTCAGTGGCTTTTTTCCTTCAAGTGTAGCAAAACCAAACAAAAGAGCCTGATGTTTCTTTGCTGGACTGAATAAGTCACTGTTATGATTGATAATGGTGAAACTGGTTTATAATTTATATAAACAGTGATGTACATCATTAAAAACAAAGCAGGCAAACTCCAAGTCCGCTGTGGATCTGATTGCTTTGAACAGCAGATGATCTCTGGGGAGCTCAGAGTGGGAGTTCTAGTTCCAAGGGCTCTTTGAAGCATTGTAAGAAGTAATCAGGAAAACTGAGGTGATGGATCAACAATTCATTGATTCATATGTGCCTCTGATGGGTGGAATTGTCTGTTGCAAATGGGCTTTGCTAGCTTTTTAGCCAGTAATCCCTTGGTTGTTCCCCTCTGCCTATTTCTGCTAAACAGAATGCACTGTCTCAGAATTAATCCCATTAGTTAATTACAGTCTTCTTTCTCTGTAGCTTCTTTAGTCTGCAGATCCAAACTGTGAATGGTGGCTTGGGTGGCAGAGTTCTTGGTTTTTTCTGTGCTGTGGTCAACTCAGATTTGGGGTGTGGATTCTTTTGGGGATTAAACTGAAAACAGAACTGTTGTGGACTCTTTGGCATTTTTCTCGGGTGAACATACTTGTGCTGTTTGTCTGCAAGAAGAGTTTTAGGAAAGATTTGGAAATGAAATGAAAATCTGGTTGCAGCTAAACCCAAGGAACGTGCAAGCCAGGACTTGTGGAAAATTTTCAGGTGAAGCTGCCAGCTTCTCTAGGATATATTTTGCAAACTGAATTTTCCTGGAAAGGTCCTTAAGTTTTGCCATGCCCATGTGCTCTGGTCTCTGGTGTGCATGTGGGCAATGTAATGCATCCAGGTGCTCACTGTGGCAAAGCCATCCTTACAGGTGAAGGTGGTGCCTGATGCTTTTCCCTCAGGACAATGAAAACCTTGATTAATTAAATTAAAACTAATTTTAATTGGTTGCCTTTCAATCTGACCTTTAAAACCATGCAGTGTCCTGCCATCTACACCTCTCATGGATAGAAAAAGTTGTCTCTCTGTTGCAGGTAAAGCTGGTGGTGACTTCCAGTCATGCTAAGTGCTGGGGAGAGATTGAAACCCAAATTCTCTGACCTTTGGGGTATCCTTCATCTCTGAGCTGAATTGCTCCATGGACAGTTTTGTAAATGCATGGGTTCCTCTCCCTGAAGCACTTCCTCCCCCACAGATGGAAATACATTCCCATTTCTCTCTGTCACTTTGCAGCTGGAGTACTCAAGGCACCAGGATCATAGAATATCTCAAATTGGAAGGGACCCATAAGGATCATCAAGTCCAACTCCCTGCTCCTCACATCCAACAATCACTGTATTAATCAGAGCTTATTTTGTACTTTGCTGCTTCGAACACAAACATCTCCAAATGGCTTAAAGATGGCATGGTTGAGTAGTCATGTGAAACAACTCCAGCCTTCCAAAAAATCCAAAACACAGGTGGCTGCTAAAAATGATGTTGCCTGGAAAAGTCTTGTGCTTGATTTACTAAAAACAGTTACTGCTATCAGACATTCTGTGGCTTATGTCAAGGGATTTTGAAGGTTAGTAGTAGATTGCAAGTAAGAGATTATTTTCTTATTGCAGAAAAGTAAGGTTGGTCCCAAACTACTGGTAAATCATCTTGGTTAGCAAGAGGAGTCGAGAAGGGAACAGCAGAAGGTGTGGAAGTGGTGTTTGCTGTATCACAGCCTGGAAGGCAGTGTTGTAATTCAGATGGCAGAGTGTAAGATACCAGATTGCTTTAAATGTGTTGCAATCCCGCGGTGTCAAGAGTTTGATGTGTCCCCAGGGGCTTAGCAATGAGCAGCCCCACCTCTATGCCAGACTCTGGAATCACAAGGTATGCAGAAACTTCTCCACAAATCCACAGGGACAGGCTGGGTCCTTCAAGTAAATGGATTGCTTTCAGTGTTCAGGGAAAGCCTCGTGCTGTGTTTGATGGCACTGCTGGATGGAAGTGTTCTCATTGCCGCTGGCGCTGCCTCGTTAATGCCGCATGGCTCCCCTGCCACGGGGATTTGAGGATGATTTAAGTGCCTTTGCATTGTCTCTTTGGAGGAGGGGTGAGAATTGCACGGGAAGCTTTGTCAGATGTATGGGGCCGGTGGAAAGCAGGCTGGGGTGGTGTGGTAGGAGGATGCTGGAGGGGGAAAATGGGTATTGAGGGATTGGCAGCGTGGCCAGGGCTAAGCAGCTGCCAGGGGTGCAGGCAGGACAGGCAGCTTCCTTGCCTCTGAGATGTGCTGTGCTGGGAGATGCTGCTGGAACATGAAGACATTCCAGTTCAAGGCATCAGCTTTTGTTGACGCTGACTGGAATATGTCTTGTCCAAATTTGTGTGTCTGCACTGACAGCAAAGAGCTGGGTCTTTCCACTGTCACCGTGGGGACAAAGAGCTGGAGAGCTCTGGCCTCCTTGCCCCAGGTAGGGATGAAAGAAAAGGGTAAAAGGGCCTCCTTCTATGCTTTGGGGGCAAAGCCTGTGGAAACAGTCTCCTCCTGCCAGTGAGGGGCACTGAATCCTGCTGCTTTCTTCACAATGGAGGGCACACTTATGCTTTTCCAGGAGCACAATCCCATACGGGAGAAATTTTCTCCCTGCCAAAGCCTCTTCTGAAATTAGAATGCCTTGTCACTAATGTGTGCATCAAAGAACGTCAGGGGGCACATGAAAGTGGCACTGCGTTTTTAAACCCCTGCATTGCTATGGTGTAGGGTAAAAGGTCTTTTAAACATGATTTAATGTCCTTTTGCTGATAAAGATATGTGCTATAGATGCAAATACTTTCATCCGATGATACCTGGAGGTGAATGTGTTCTAGATTTTACCTGGAGGGTATTTTGTTGTGTGTTTTAATTTGTTATGCTAAGTAATTGCAAAATTTCTTGCCAGGTTTGTTGTGGTGCAACCACACAATGATTACATTTCCTTCTTCCCTTCTTGCCATTCTACATCACCCTTTCTCTCTCCTCATTATTGTACATGCAAAATGAATTTATACAGTTGAGTGGGCAGCTGCTAAACCCAGGAGGCTCCAAATGATCTTCTTCCAGGGAAAAACCTGAAAGAAACACTTGGGGCTTTTTTTGTCCCAGAATTTTATGTGGAAAAAGACTTGAAGACACAGTTACTATAGCTGTGGCTATATATAATCTTTGTGGTTTAAATCCTTAAACTGATATTTTATATCAGGAATGTTGGAATTATTTTTTTCCCCTCTCTCCCTCTGTCTTGAAAACAGAATTTTAATTGGTGGGAGGAATAGGTTTAGGACTGTTCATTCCAGTGCAAACTGAAATTGGGAGCCTTCACAGCATGTTAGGAGTTGAAGTGCCAAGGCAGGAGATGCAGTCCCCTCTGGGAAGAGGGCACAGAGCTGGACTGGGGTGTCCTTTGTGATTCTCTCCTGCCAGCTCCAAGCCAGGAACAGGGAGGACCTGACCCTGCTCATGCCCCATCTCCAGCAAGCATCTGACCCATTGAGTCGTAGAGGTGCTCAACTATTTTGATGAGCAATTGCCTTTTGACCTGGGAGAGCATTCTGCAGACGGATCAGAGCCCATCAGCTTGATGTGAATCAGCAGCTCTGGCAGAGATCGCTGGGTGTTATTTTGCTTTGCCATGCGAGGTCGTGGATGGTGATTTTAATGAGTAGCCCTGAATGAGAGGAGCATTTCTTGCAGTTGACAGGAGCCCCCAGGGCTGAGCTCATCAGCCACCCAGCCCCAAACCCTGGCACAACTGTCCCCCACCATCCTTGGAGGGACAAGATTTCCCTGAGGCTGTTCATGTCCTCCAAGGAGCCACTTGCCCATCCTTTCCTCTCATTTTCCTGCTGATTATACCTTTCACGGGGGGTGTCTGTGTTTGTCCCCTGACACCCTGTCTCAAGCAGGATTGCTTTGGGTTTAGTTACTCAGCAGAGCTGGTGTTTCCTCAGAAGGATTCCCAATGGGTTGCTTCCAGCCTGGTATCTGTGTCCTTTTTATTATTCAAACTGAAATAAATAAATACATGAAAAATGTGTTACTTTAATTGCTATCAGAATATATTTGTTTTTCCCTTAGGAACAGAAATAAGCAACCAAAATGTCATCTATAATTTTTCCATGCATTTCACTGTGAGATCTAGAATAGTCCTGCAGACCACTCCCCCCTTCAAGCTCAGTCCAACTTTTTCCAATTGCATCTAACGGGATTTCTGCCCCCTTTTTCTCCCTGAGGGCAGTGACTACCCTTCTCTTTATACTCCAAACCAGCAACTATTCTGGGCTAGATCATGGGGGTAGATATTTTATACCAGCACTGTACATGGACTATTGAATGTTGTTTCCTAGATAGGGTGGTGGGAAACTCATGTTTCCTCTGTCTTGTCCTCTATCCCCTTCACTAATTATTTATCAGCACTATGACAGCGGTGTTTGGACGCCTCTGATCAGGTTTCCACTGTGCTAAGCATGGCTCAGAGAATTCCTTCGGGATGATAAATCAGGAGTATGAGGAAGAAGAGGGTGGCTGTGGCTGAAGGGTCAGAAAGATGAGGTACATGATGCCAGAGTAAGGAGCTGCTCAACACAGCATGTTTCTGGTGGCATCAGCTTCTTTTTTGCCATGTTTGTGATAAAGATCTTTTGCTAAATGAATCACTGAAGAGAGAGTCACAGAGTTTAATCTGATGCTGCATTCTGATTACCTAGACTTGCATTTGTAGGGCTTTATTTGCTGACAAGTGTGTTCATGGCAGTGTGCACAACCTGTGGTTATGTGGGTGCTTATCTCTGTGCACCTGTACTGCAGCAGGATGGCTGTCCTGCTGTTATCTGTATGTTTGGAAGGATTGGTGTAGAGGAAAAAGGAAGACACCTCGCTTGAATTAATATCTTAATATCTACAACACTTAATTTTATTTTTGCATTTTCAATTAAGTGGTTTTTTTTGTTGTACTGCTGTAACTCCCTCTGCTGGTTAATTTCACAGTTTAACCATCTGTTTTGCCTGATTTTACGTCAAGATGTAGCAGGATTGTGTACTGGAGACTGCCTTGGATGGAAAAGGTGAGGAGTTCTTACCCTGTTGGGGTGATGTATTTGCTGCCTGTTCTTGCTGTGCAGGTTTGCCTCTCTCTGCAGCTGAGTAAACCCATTCCTCTGATCACTTGTCCTCTGACTCACAGCTACTGAGTGAGTCTGTAGCAATTCAAATCCCCATCAGAAGGTTTGAGTCTTGCTTGCGCTGCTGGGCTGCAGCTGACACATCTGCGGCCAGAGATGCTGGCTGGGGCCGTGCCTGGGAACGTGTTGTTCCCTCCTCCACAAGCACCATTCTAAAAGGAAATGCTAGGTACAATGGGAGTGCTGTGCCATGGAGATTCCCAGGAGTTCCCTGACACAGCTAGCAGTTATTAATGCCGTGCTGAAGCTGAGACTGGCAGCTGTGCTGGACAGAAATACCTCACCTGGAAGAGACAAAGGTGACTGGGAATTTTGGTCTCTGCACTGCTGGGCTGCAGCTGTGTGTCCTGTGTGGGAGCATCACCTGCCTTTGTGGGCATGGCTGCTCTCTGCTCAGACAGACAGCTCTACCTCCTGGCTCCCTGCTCCACTTGCCCATAGGGAAACACTCTGTCTTTTTTTGACAACTGCTCATTTCCCCATCCGTAAGGCATTTTAACACACTGGCCTGTCTGTACTGCATTGACACAAAAATGCAGAAAAATTGCCTTTGCCAATGCCATACAAGAAACACAAAAGAATTGCTTAATGAATATCATCTCAACTGCAGAGTAAATACTGCATTCCTGCAAAGGTGTCAGTTATTTTCATATTTTTATATATATATATATGTGCATGTCTTTTCAGGAATTTTGGAACACAAATAATGGAGTGTTCCCCTTTTGCCAGCATAACAGAAGAGACAGATACTATCTCTTTGTTCTCTGGGTATTATTCCTTGCTGCTTTGTATTGAGTTTAATTAAATTCTCGACATCTTATACTTAGAGTTGATGAATTATGTTTAAAACTACCTGCTAGCTAGAAGTATAGTGGAGAGAGTGATGAAACACTCAGGAGCCATTGGGCAGAGCCCTTTTCTCCCTATCTGGCTCCTAGGGGTTCACCTTGACTTAGTGCAGTAGTGCCAAAGGTGCCACAAATCTGTGGCCAGGAAGCTGAGATGTGGGTGGTTTGGATCAGATTTAAGTTTGGACCCACATGCTGGTGTGTTTCTCCTGTTTAAAAATGGAATTTGAGGTTAGCTCCTCTTTCCTTCTGATTTTCTCTGTGCTAATGTAACTGGCCAATTTGTGTGTATGCTAAGTCAATATGAGACTGGGGAAAAAAACCTTGGCCTTTTAGCATTGGCTGAGTTACCCCAGGTTTGCTTTAGTTTGAGAAAAGGATGAAGCTGGGAGTTTTCTGTGTTTTCTTGTGTAACTAATGGGTGTACCGAGCCGAACTCTGCATTTCCTTACACACATCCAACATGGTGAGAAGTCTAACTAGGGCTGTGTGTTCTGTGGGGTAGAGCAGAGTGTCTGCCCCAGATGTGGGGATCCCTTGCCACCCTTACTCCAGGAAGCAGCGTGGTCATGTCCAGGGATGCAGAGAGCATCCTCTCAGTGAACAGCTGGGCTTAATTTCTTTTTTTTCTGTTCAGCTTCAGGCTGTTGAAGAGGCCTAAGTAAGGCAACTTGGGGAGGTGGAGAGGTAGCCCAAGAAGTGGAGATGAGGAACACAGTCAGAGATGGGAAAAGGGAGGCAGTAACTGCCTCACCTGGTCAGGGCTGAGCTGAAATCCTCCTCAAAATTTCCATTCCCTAGTGTGTCCCATAAGGGGGGAGTTACAGAGAAGAGGTTGGGTAAGGCAGTTTCCTCTTCACATTTGTAAGAACATCAAATCTGCTGAGCAAAGCTGGATCTGTAAAGTTGCAAAAACCACCTGAATGGATGAGTGTGATCCATTACTTCTTGCAGGGCTGAGGTGCTGTAAGGGTACCATAGGTGACGGCAGGGGTCAATCTTGGAGGGGTTAATCCTCCCTGGAGCTGCTGCAGGCAGAGCCACATTGCCAGTTCTTGGGGACCTGGGAAACCAGCACTAAGCTGAGCTGGAGGAGATAAAATGCTGTAGTAGTGGCAAAGCTGTGCTGCCTCAGCACCCTCCCTGAGGGGTTTATGACTGCAGAGAGCCTCTGTGGAACTCAGGAGCTTGGGCAGTGCAAGTGGGTCCCAAAGGTGCTGCAGACCCAGCTGGACCACTCGTGTCCCTTGTGCTCAAGTGTTATTGAGTGCCAGAAGGAGGAAGATTCATCATGACCTGACTGTGCTGCTGGGAGGAAATTAGTGGGCTCCTCACCTAGCTTGCTGGACATGCATCCCATGTCCCCAGCTGTGCTTGTTGCCTATGCTTTATCTGGCAGGGAATTTATGGCTCTGGGAAAACTAGCGATGGAGGAGCTGCATCTCCTTGGTAAAGAGCAGGTAAATGCCCCAGTATAGTGCTTGGAAACTTTCCCAGACAGTTTTGACACATCTTAAAAGCTGGTGTTTGAGAACTGGACCTGAGGGATCTGCTTGCATTGCACTTGCTGTGATTTGTTGTGGCTGGAAAGAAAAATCAAAACTGCAGAACTAGGGAATGTATTACAGTAATTAACTGTGGCCTGAAGAAAGTGAGGGACATCCTGGACACAGAGGAAATTAAATGGAAAGTGGTATTGACCTTATGTGGGATGGAATTACAAAGAGTTCTGTTTGCTGGGTGGAAATTAATTATTGGATTTTGTCTAAAGCAGAGCTTATGTAAGAGGCATGTCTGTCTTCCAGACTTTGCCACCTTAACTCTTTGCTTCTCTGCTCATTAAAGAGGCACACGTGACAGTTCAATCCATCTCAGTGGGGCTGGCTTGCTAAGGCTGCTGCTGATGTTTTCATTCAGTGATTTTTCAGTGTTAGACAAAAATTTTAGTTGACTGGGGGTGAATCAAATCTGTCTGCCTGTCGCTCAAAATGCAAACCCCTGCAAGCCCTCCACGTGCTGGTGGTGGGATGTTGCCTTGAACAGGGATGCCTTGGCAGAATGAGGGTGAGGATGATGTTGAGCTGAGATCTCCCAATTCCTCCAGGGTTGTGGGATTGCCTCTGCCCTTGGCAGCCAAGGAAAGCAGCTCCCTTGGCCAGTACTGCCCACACTTTGGCTTTCCTGATGCTGTCAACTTGGGCATGTCCAGGATGGGGCATCCCAGTGGCAGGCTGGGGATTTTGTTGACAGCAGCTGACACTGCCTTGGTGACTACTCATCTGCAAGAGAGATTCAGAAGTAAAGGATTTGGGCTGTTATAGCAGGGATATTATTATTGTATATTTTTGTGTGTATCCCACAGGAGGATCAGATTGTAGACCAAGACTGGTAGGCGCTTGTCAGACACAGAAACAGTGTTTAATTCATTGATTGTTCTGCCAGAACCTTGACAGTTGTGCTTTTTCCTTTTTCATTTTCCAGCATGCAGAAAGCAGCTCCAATATTTTTCTCTTTATGTTGACCTTTGTTTGAAATGAAAGCAAAAGAAAATTGTAGAAAGCCCCAGTGAGAAAGCCAGGAATCAGTCTTCTTTCACATACTGCATGGCTTCTATCTCATAGAAAGGCCATGTGTCTCGCTAAAGCATTTTCATCAAAATTCGTTTTCTAGGAGAAAAGATTTTTCAAAGGAAGCAAAACATTACTGAAAATACTTGCTATTTCAGTTTTCATATTTTGCTGAAAGACACTTTTGTTGCCCATTCCTGTTTTTAGGAAATCTGTGGAAAATGTCAAACATTCATACTTTGATTTTATAGTAGAATATGGCCATCCTTTTTCTAGTTGTTCCTTATCAGTGTCTAGAGAAACTCACTCTTTATATGAACCAGCAAAAATAATAAGATAGATGGGTTTTTTTTTAATAGGCAATTCTACTGAAAAGCAAAGCAAAACCAGAGGAAGGAAGCAAAGCCCTGCCTTGGTACAATGTCCAACAGTCCAGGTCCTACCTGTGAGGTTCCTCTGTCCCTGAAAGAAGATAGAAGAAAACTAGAGCTGCCCTGAAGCACTGCAAGAACATATTTAGGTGGAAATAATAATGATGCAATTATTTCACCCATAAATCAGCATTTAATTGAAGATTTAATCCTTGCAAAAAGAAAAACAATAATGATTTAAAAAAACAATTAAAAAATCTGTATTGCAAAATTACTTTAGGGATTAGTGGTGGGAGATTCCTTTACTGCTGCTGTTATGGAAGCTTACTATGTTTTATTTTTAATGAAGAGAATATTCAAAATATATCATCAACAAAGACCATATTCTCCTAAAACAGTGTTTTTCATTGGATCAGCAGAGTTTTGTTGCTGAGGTTGAGGGATAGGGTAGCTGTCTGTCCAAGATGCTGCTGAATCCTTGATCTCCTTGCACTATTTAGATTTTTGATTTTGTATGTCCATAAAATTTATGGAAATAGACTTTTATATCTAGCTGTAGTCAAAGAGAGTGTTGGGATGTCTTACCAGTGGGTTTGAATCTCTTTTACCCTTTACTGGAGCAACCCAATACCTTTTCTTTTTTGTGGCTGAAGGAGTGGAACAGGGGTAGGGCAACCTTCCACCTGTTTGGGGACTGTTGTGCTTTGAGTCACCCACATTTATTTCCAGATACAATTCAATGGGCAACTGAGACATGACCTGCTCAATGCACCTGCTCAGTGCCTGTGGTTCTTTTTGTTGGTTACTGCTGTTCAGTCTCTCCTGGTCTTTTCATGGGGAGAAGCTAAGCAGTGGGAATAGGATGTTAGTGCTAGACAAAGAGTTATCTTCTGTAAGATGCCCAAGGGATCAGAGGACAGAGGTAGGTCACTTATTTAACCTTGCCCTGGGTAGAGCAAAGATTGAGCAGATCTCAGATCAGCTGTTGGAACCAATGTCCAGACCATGAGCTAAATCCTAATCTGTCACTGATTTATCAATGTGTTCTGAATAGAGCTTGGTGATGGATGGGAAGGGGATTTCCCATGGAAGCACAGCTGCAGCTCCAGCTCAGTTCTGCTCAAAGGGCTCTGGGCTCAGACCACTTGGGATGGCGTGCGAGGGAGGCAGAGCCTCGCAGCCATTGCCTCAGGCTCAGCACAATTAACAGCAAAGTGTGACCCTCTCGAACAGATCTGCAGGGAGCGGAGGAGAGTTTGTCACAGATTTTGGTAGCCCCTTAATTAAATGTGTGACCTTTTCTAATGCCCACACGTGCTTGCTGAGCTGGTGAGCCCCTGCCCTGCTATGCCCTGGACCACTGCTGCCTTGACCACTGACTGTCAGGGGCAGACCTGCAGAGGTAAGAGGGACCTCAGACAGATAGCTGGTGTCTGGCATCACCTGGGGTGCCATCCTTGAGGTGCCAGCCTGTGGTGTTTGGGAGAGAGCTGACAGGATTCCCCTGTGCTGCTGCTTAGTTTCAGACTGTTTTGTTTTGGTCGTTTCAAGTGAGTGATGGATGAATTTCTCATGAGGATTTTGAAGGGTATGAAAAATGTTATCCAATGACGTCTATTTGTCACGTTATATTTTTGACGTAGGAAGGGAAGATGAAGAACATGAGGTGCTTTCCTTTAAATATGTGAGACTTCTGCATGATATGGTTATATTGGGTATTTTTGATAGAAATAGAATAAAGACCGGGAAGCACTGACCCGGGAAAGGAGTGTTGCATGATCAGGGAGGAAGATGTTGCAGCTGGTGCTGCTGATATCCCACAATGGGAAAGTAGGAAGGCTTACATTGAATGACAGGCTAGGGTGATCCCTCGGTGCAGGCACTCTGAAGCTGATACAAATTATGAGCTTTCCTAAAGTCAGAGCATGTGTGCAGATGCTCTTCCCCCCTTTGTTAAATCAAGAGAGAGATCAATTAATTATTCTCATATTTTCCTTTAATTTTACTATGTGTTTTCATTGACCTGAGAATTAGTCCAGTACATCTGACCTTCTTTGACTTGACTTAACCTGAGCACTTATAAGCTATTTCAGTCTAATCAGGTGTCAACCCCACAGTTCTTGATTGAAAGCATTGGGAGGTAAAGGGTCCTTAAGAAAAATTATTTTTTCATCTGACTGTGCAGTGCTACTGAGAGAGGCAAACAGAGTAAAAACATACTAGAGCTGAAAGTCTTTTCTGTTCCCTGTTGTGTAGAAATGATTTAATTCTCTCAGAAAATTTGTTTCAGCGGCATATCAGAGACTGCAGTAAGAATGAGTGCATTTTGTTTCTCTTCTACTAACTGGGATGTACTTTCCTATGACACAGTATCATAAGACTGGCAAGTTCTAACATGTCCAGTAAGTTACAGATTTTTCAAATAGCAAGATTTTATATGAGCAGTGAAACAGAACTGTGCCACACTTCTTAAGTTGCCTGTTGGTTATTTGCACTGAAGGCAGTGCCAGTGAATATTTGATTGAAATTTGAGAGGGGAAAAGGTCAGCAGCACCTCAAAAAGAGAAAATATTATTCAATGCCAGACTGAGTCTCCTTTTTATTTCTTTCGTTGCCTTCTGTAGTCTATGGGGAGTCTACTTCAGTCTGCATTAAGCTATTCTTTCTGTTTGCTGTTCACATCTTGGTTTCTAGCTGTTTTACGTTGGTCATTTTTTGACTGTTGGGTTTTTTTTCATAATGTAGTGCATAATCACATTTGGTGTGTTTTATGGCTGCTTTTGTCTGTTAGTGGAGCTTCTGAAATCCAGGCACTAAGATTCAATAATGAACCTCATGAATCACCTTGGCACTGTGTATATACTGTGCTGTGTTCAGGAGGAAGGCGTGGGACAGGCCAGCCCTGTCAGGAACGTGGGATGGTGACACCAGGCACCTTGTGGCCATTGATGCAGCAGTGGCAGGGCAAATGTGCCCACCTCTTCTGTGCTCTGTGGAGACAAGGTTTGCCTGGAATGGGAGAGGGCTGAGCTCTGTCTACCTCCATTTACCATTGGCTACACCCCTGCATCTGGTTCAGCTCCTGGCTGACCCATGTGAGCAACTGCTTCTGTACCCAGGGCATTTCAAAGCTCAAGATTTTGATTTCCAATCTAATTATGTCAGAAGCTATTCCCTGCTTTTTTCTATTTCTTTAAGAAATTTATCTTATCTCTTCTCAATATCCGTGTCTGAAATCTGCTGCTATCCTGTTCCCATGCGTAAACACACAGAATGGAGCAAAGATAAGTGAGGTGGGAGCAAACACTTTCTTATTAGGACTGCACTTTGAAGTAATGAAAGTAATAACCAGAGTCTGGGAGGTGCTGCCACGTGTCCTGGCGGCTTCATGAAAGGAAGATGAGAAAGGAGTTGTGATGCCTTGGAAAATATTTTAAGTCCTTGTTAAAAGTTTACAGAGTAATTGAATCAACATCAGGCTTTATCAAAGTTTTATAACTCTGTGCTGTCCTTCTTTCCCATCCTCAACAAAGATCTGTGATCTGTCACCAAGCTTTGCCACAGCTGTAACCCTTTCATGTTTCAGCACAGGGTCATGGGGAATGATGTGTAGATCCACAGAATTGCTCCTGCTTTCCGTTGCTGATGGAAACAAAGATCTCAGCTGTACCCTAAAAATTACAGCTAGCCAAACTTGTTCTTGGGACAGGGAGAATGCTCTGTATAGACAGTGTGCAAAATGTTGCACCACAACATTTTGTGTGACAGTCAGAGAGCAAAATGACTGGGTGCAAAATTGAAGTTTGGGGGTATGTCAGGAGACTGGAGCTGTTTGGGGTGACAAGGAGATTTTGGATGTGGTTGAGCTCAGCCCTTCCATCACTAGCCTGAGAAACAGCTGAAGTGCTTCACATGAAATCTCACCCTTCTTCCCACTTTGTATCTATGCACAGATATATATGTGCCAGTGTATGTGTAGCCTAAGACAAACACCTGACATAAGAGAATGTCATCCAATCCATTCAAATTTGGTGGACACTTAAGCAGCAAAATACAGAGTCTTATAATGGAAGATAGAATGCTCTCAGCACAACTTAGAGTCCAGTAAATTGAGGAAAATGCCTCTTGAGCCTCATTGAGTGGATCAAATATTGAACATATCGTGGATTGAGTTGCGCTGAAAGGATCACTGAGGGCACTGTTTCCAGGAGATGCGCATTCCCAGTTGGTCCCCTCAGAGGCTGAGCAGAGGGAAGTGTAATTGTATGGACATGTCTGTAAGTGCCCATGGCTGGATTTTACCTGCTATAAATCAGCTTCATTCAGGAGTCTCAGAATGGCTTTGGTGATTACCTTGGCTCAGGCCAAAGCTCTTGCTAGTGGAATGAATGTGGAGTGCCAGACTCCTGCCCTTCTGTCTGACATCATTCCCTGGGCTGTTAAAATCTCAAGACCCAGGATCAAAAAATGAAGGAATTGAAACAAAAAAAGCATTTCTCTTTTCGTTTACCAGTGGTTTTGAAACTTTCCTCTGCAGTTGGATCACATTTTCAAAATTTTTCTGTCATCTCCTTTGCAAAGGCACTATCCATGTGTGTGCACAAAATTTGCACCAAAGAGAAAATGTAAATGTGGTGTGACTTGGGACAAAATTAGACTGACAGTGCTGGGCTCTTGTTCCTCCATACTGGGCTAAGTCATCATTATTTGGATTTGCTGGAGTCCAGAAAAGGCTTAGCTCTTGTTTTGAGCAAAGCCAGCAGTCACATCCTGCTTTCTTAATTGCTATTTGAGATGAACCATGATAATTTTCATTATGAAGCCAATTTTAATTAAGCAAACAAAACCTCTCTGCTCTTTTTTCTGGCAAGCTTTTGATGACTTCTTCTGAATTGTCACAGTCGGGTTCTGATGTGTTCCTTAAATGCAGCCAGGTTTAGAAACTGCAATAAAGCAGAGAATAATGTGCATGGCTTTGAGCAGCAGCTTTGCATGGCCCAGAGTCTCTCCATGCTGGCCAGTGGATCCCAAGCAGGATTTTAGCCATCAGTGTTCCCTAAGTGCTGGATTGCTCATGGATCTGTAAGGTGATGTGTAGTTTAATGCAATAATTCAGAGGACCAAGAGAGCTTAAATCAGCAGTGAGATGCTTTATTCTGGGTGCTGCTGCTTCCCCCTGAGACTGCAACTTCAATTGTGTTATATTTTCTCTAATAGAGGGAGATACAAGATAACAGGCTGTGACCAGACTTGAAGGTAAGGCAGGCAGATATGTTTGGCTTTTTGTGTAGGATGTGTACTTGGGGAAAAAAGGCAGAGTCCCATGCAGGTATCAAGGCATGTAGGGTGTATGGGCTGAGGAAGTCACTGAGGAGCTGATAAATCACAGTCCCAGCATGGGAAAATCCCTTTCTGCCAAAGGGTAAGGGGATGGCTTAACATAGGTGGCTAGACAAGGGCAGCAGGTAATTTATTTCTCTGCATCTTATGGTACATAAATGATCTATGACAGATAATCTGTTACCTGACTGTAATATCAAGGTGGAACACTGGCAGGAATGTGCCTTGTTGCATGTTTTGCTTTCTCTTGTGGCAGGGCAAGAGGAATGGGCTTCAAGCTGTGTCAGGGGAGGTTCAGGTTGGATATTAAGAGGAATTTCTTCACAGAAAGAGTTGTCAAAGCATTGGAACAGGTTTCCCAGAGACTTGCTGGAGTCACCATGCCTGGAAGTGTGTAAGGAAGGACTGGATGTGGCACTTGGTGTCATGGTCTAGTTAACAAGGTGGTGACTGGTCAGAGGCTGGATTTGATGATCTCTGAGGTCTCCTCTAACCTAATTGGGTCTGTGATTTTCACCAAATAAAAAGTGTTCTGTGATTCTTATCACAGAGCTAGCAAGAGAGTTAAAGGGGTCCTTACGGGGCTTCCTTCTGTAGGTACACAGCAAGAGGAGTCTTAGAGTTTAATAAACTTTTGGGCCTTTGAGTTGTGCTGGGTGGGTGGGTACAGGAGGGGATCTACAAACTCCTGTAGATTCCCCTGTATGGCCTCACTGCACCTGTGGGGGGAGGAAGATAAACATGCATTTACCAAATGCTATCTCTCCTTGCAGCAACAACTAAAGCAGTACTTTATTATTCACTTTAAGACTGTGAGACTACTTTTCCCCTACTGTTCTCTGTGAAAAAATTGAGCTAAACACAAACTTTAGAGACAACCCCAATTTAGCCAGTTGGGATAATTTACAACCAATTATAATACTCCTCTGCTTGCGTCCTCCATCCTTTGAGGTGCCTGATGATATTCAGCCATGTGTAGTCTCTTTCTGAACCACTTTTTACAGTCCTTATAATATTAGTTGGGTTCCTTCGTATGCTGGTGGCACTAATAGCCATGTTAAATATTAATACTTTTCACTAATACTATTGGTAAAAATCTGGGGCTGCTTAGTTGTGATCCTACTGTCCTAGTGAAATGAAATACATTAAGTACCATTCCCCAGTGAGAGTGTAATTCATAAAAGCAGAGTGGACAGTATGTTGTGCCTGTCTGATGTGTTTTAGAGAACATCTCTGCTGATGATTATACTTTAGAAATTGGAAGAACATGTCCCTGGGACATATGAAGTGACTGTCTATTAGGAACATGTAGAGGATGTGTCAGGTTTTCAAGAAACGTGCTAGAAAGACAAATTAAGTTTGAAAAAGACAGTGCACTGAGGAAGGCAGACATGTCCTTTTTCTTCCAACGTGGATGAAAGTGGATTCTGTTTAGCCATGCATGCAATTTTAAAGCTGCGTGTGCAGGCTCAGGAAGTATGAAAATAGTGTTTTCAAGAGGCTGGCAGAATTTGTCTGAAACAATGGTATCTCATTAGCAGATGGTGATCCTATCAGGAAAAAAAAAAAAAAGGTGTATTTTGCTTCACTGGAGAAGATGCTGCCTTAACCCCTCACTGCCCCAGCAGGAAGGGAAGAGTGATGAAGAGCAGGAGTGATGAAGTGTTGGAGCAGAGCCCTCCTGAGGGGTACCCAGGGTTCACTCAGCAGCACTGTCAGTCCTGTTTGGTTTATTCATGGGCCACATTGCAGGAAGGAGATGTGTTTGGAACCCACACAGCCTCAAGTGCAGCTTGGGGAGAGTCTGCAAGTCATGTCTGGTACCACCCATGAAGTGTTGCTTTTAAACAGTAGCTGGGGAGCTGTGAGGGGGTTCCCAGGAAAGAAGGATGGTGGAGGAGGATAGGAAGTGTGTTGGAGGCAGCATGTAGAATCATGGAGAGAAGGAGTAGGCTGCAGTTTTATACTCTGAATCTTACAGTGAAGAAACTACTGCTGAGACTGGCAAGCTACTTAGGATTTTAATTTTTCTTCTTGTAATATGTTTAGTGTAGCTATCAGTGCAGTGGGAGGGAGATGGAAGAGGAAAAGGAGGACAACTGAGGTGAAGGTCAGGGTCCTGGAGTTGGTCTTTGATTACTCATGTGTCCATTCAGGTCCTGGCGGTATAAATTTGCTAATAAACCTTCTAGTAATTTATTTTTATTTTTTTAAGAAAGCAAAAGCAATGAATGAATCTTTAAGGATTGTGTCTCTCATTTGCAATGCTGAAGGACTTGAGGGTAAAAGTTCAGGATAATGAAAAGTTCTCTCAGCTCTACCTGGGCTATAGAGGAATATTTTAGCCAATCTTCTCACCAGCAGCTGCCAGCAAGTGGGGAGGGAGGAGTAGTGGAAAGAACCTTTATATCTAAGTAGGTTGTATTAATGATTTCCTGTGTGGTACTTACCTGAGAGGAGATTCTGTTCTCATCTTCATTCTTCTTCATCTTAAAGGGTTTCATTAGCATCTAATTGCTGCTTATTTTCCTCATTCAGAGCATCCAGGTGCTGAACAATGTTCTTAATCAAGTGTGGAATAACCATTTGTCAAGAAAGTTCCTACTCTTCAGCAAGGTGCTTCAGAAAAGGTTTGGCCTTTGTCTGTGCCTATCTAGGGGAGGAACAAGTGACAAGAGTCTGGAACCTGACTGAGGATCTTCACTTGATCCTACCAACCTTGTCTCCATGATCATAGCTCACAGTGACATACCAGTGAAAGCCTCATCTGAACTGGAACTAATTTAATGGTATGATGCCAGTTTTGGCCTTGCTGAGCAACTCTTGGGACAAGTAGCTCACTCAGTCAGGAGGCTGAGGGGATGTGAGACATTACTGGAAGCCCTAAATCCTTTGCTCTGTAGAACTGGAAGACTGGCTGGGGAAATGCAAGGTTTGAGCCCAGCTGGCTGGGGTGGTAATGAAAACAGAAGTTATGTGGGTTCCCCTTGGCCTTATGCATCTTGTTTCAGTCACAAAGGGTCAACTGTGAGAGAGATTTTTGAACTGGGATATCAAGGGAATAGTTCTAGTGGTATCAGCTGTCTCCAGCTGTCTTAGGTTCAGACTTTGTCTTTTCAGCAGTGACCAGGTGATCAGAGTGTTGGACTGTTGTGCTGGGAACGCGCAAGGCTTGAGGGCTTGGGTGTGTTTGTCCACACCATAACCAGTGACACTGGGGAGCTCGAAGGGTTAGTAAGGTAGAGAATACTCTTCTTTGTGGAAGGGACAAACGTTGTCCCCTGGCTGATTGAGACTGACTGTAGGAAACACTAAGAGCATTTTTTCCCTCCACTTTATGGAATTAATCCATTGGAAACAATCTGGACTTAAGATAACATGCCTGGAATCAGAATAAATAACTTTTTTTTCTGGACTGTTAGGATATTTACTAGCTTTTGGCCAAAACCTCTGCTGATATGTCTTCACCAAATTTAGTGAAGCTTGGATCAAGGTCTCCAATAACATATTTTTCATCCAGTTCATTAAGCAGCAAGCAGTTGGATCATATAGGACACAGAAAGCCAAAGCACTTGCTGAGAATGTAATATACTTCATTAGTCATCTGGGTTTGCAAAAGAGCAGAGAGAGAATTGTACCCACACCATCAAAGTCCTGTCAGCCCTTGGTGGGTGTCTCACTGTGTGTCTCCAGCCCCTGTGTGAGCAGTGCTGTGGGAGGGCTGGGGTGCAGCTCTATTGATCACTGGCTGGGATGATGTGCAGCTTTTCAGCTGAACTGAAATGCCAGAAGAGGAAAAACTTCTGATGGAGCAAGCACTAAGGGAATAAAAGATAAAAAGAGATGAGAAAGCATATTCACCTGCCACAGAAATCCTATTGGTGCCACGTTGCTCCCAGGCATTGCTGGTGGGAAAGAGGGAGCAACTTTGAGGGCTTCTGTGGAGCAGCAGCCACAGCAACGAGCAGCCAATAAGGGACCTCAAGGAAATGTTCATGGTGCTTTTCAAAATGAAGTTTTGTTAATTTTATTTTATTTTTGCTAATGCGGTTCCCAGGAAGTCCCAGCTTTCTTTGGGAGGGGCTGTCAGTGAATTTAGCATGAGCTAAATGTGTACTTGGGGCTTGCAGTGATCTGTAGTAAGTGTGCAGGAAAGGGGAGATATCCCACGTGCCTGTCCAAGTGGTGTGCCAGTCTGTCCAAACCTTCAGCAGGAGCATCTCTGACTGTGTGACTGTGGGAGGAGAGGGACAGGATGGGTGCAGGAGGAAGACAGCAGCTCTGTAGAAATGTGGAACACAGGATGTGGATTACGCCCACAGTGTTTGATATGGAAAAGCAAGGATTGCTGCCTCTGTGTGACATTGTGTGGGAGAGATTAAAGGAACCCTAGGCAAGCAAAAAATGGGTATGAAGCAGGAGAAGAAATGGGGATTAAGTTGGAAGGGATGTGATACAGGAGGAAGGAGGAGTCTTCCTCTGGGTGAAACTGCCAGGTAAGTGTAGGGTGACAGGACTTGGATGGTGTGGATAGTAGGTGCATTGTGGAAGAGGTACAAGTGCTGAAGCATCTGCAGCATGGACCTGGGGTCACTCCTAAACCTCAAACTTCTCCTGGAGATTCCTATCCTTCCAGCTCTGGGAAGCAAGTGGTATGAGGCTTACCAGAACAGCAGTCAGCCCCAAGGACTGGAGTGGTGCAGGATGCTTCAGAGCCAGGGTGAATTGCAGGGCTTCCTTACTCTTCAGGAACTGGTTGTTAGAGGCTTTCTGCTTTTGGGTGGGTTTCTGGGTTCCCCAAGTGCCACTTGTTATCAGCTCCCTGGAAAGCCTCCTGCCACTGTACAGGAATGTCTAGACTCCTCATGGCTGAAGTGCCCAGAAGTTTCAGACTAAGTCTTCATGGTGCCAAGTGCTACATTAAAATGTAATAAGGGATATTTTTTTTGCCCTGAGGAGTCTTTTTCTACTGTGTCTGGAAAAGACAAAACAATGTGTGGTATGAACCAGTCCCAAAAAAAAGGCATTTTGTTGGGCTGCTGGGTGCATCCTCTCACGGATATCAACATCAGCATGTTTGGTACAAGGGAAGATCCTGGAGATGAACCTAGTGGGATTTAAAGCTGACTGGAGTGCTGTGCTGCAGGTGTTTAAGTGCAAAGGTATGGAGAAGATCATCTGCTCAGTGTCTAAGGCTGATGCTTCAGTTATATTTGCACGTAGGATGCCTTCATTGTTTACTTATGTTTAAAATCCAACCATAAATTTTACTTTCAGTGGCTGTTACACATTTCCTGCTCCAGGAGCAGACTTTCAAAGCCCATAAGAAATATTCAGTTACAATTATGTCTGATTTAAAGGGAAAAGATCTGTAGCTTTGTAGCCTTAATAATTTGCTCAAACAGCTGTAGATTAATGAAAGTGTTGCTCAAGGCATGTTTCCAGAAATAGCTGTAGCTTGGCCTGCTCCAGTCACATTGGGTTAGGAAATGTGTTTTTGTTTTTAATGCTGGAAGTACACACAGGAGGTGATCTACCAGAGCTCTCTGGACTCATGGTTTAGCTGGTCAGGTGGTGTCTGGAGAAGCTTGAAAACTGTTTCTTTATGGAGCTGCAGAGGTCTTTAGAATCACCTCGTAAATGGTTCTGCCTATTGTAGAGGGAAGGTCAGCCTCCAGTGAGTGACCACCAACAGCTCTGCACTGAGAGCCTGATGTGACTTTCCTGTCCCAGGAGAGAAAGCAGATAAATCTGTCACTTGAAACACTGAAGTGAAAGAATCTACAAAACATTCCAGTCTGTGGTGTTGGACACTATTGAGCTTCACAGATTGAGTCACCAGGAAAATTATGTTCTCCAGAAAAATGCTCTTTTAACTGTATGGTTTTTTTTCTCCTAATTTTATTGAGGACAGAATGCCTAGGGAAAAGAAGATATTTGATAAGAAAACTGCAATCATCAAGTGAAAGCAGTTCTTATTCCCACACAGAATCACAGGGACCTTGCTCTTAAATGTTCAGTGTGCTTTCCATAGAGAGAGGTGCAGTCCCTTAAGGTCCAGTCAGGGGCAGAGTTAGAGTCTTCTCATGGAGTGTAGTTTGAGGTCATGTGATGCCCTGTTGATTGTTGCAGATAGTTGGAGAACCTGTTTTGGCATGCTTCCACATTATCTGCTGGGATGGTTCCTGGCTCTGAAGAGAAGCATCCAGTAATTGGTAGGAGCTGAGCTTTGCCAGGAGGGCAGGGACCACACTGGCCCTTGCTCTGATTTTGTGTTATGGACTCTAATGCGTCCTGAAAGGTCCAGGAGTGTCCAGATGGTTCAAGAATAGAGTTAAATGTTATTTGCTCCCTTGTGAAGATCTGATGGCTTGCTGACTTGTGCCCTGCAGTGGGACTGGCAAACTCTTCCTGCAGTCATTGTTGCACAGGATTCCCGTGGTGGGGAGCTGAAGATCCCTCCCTCCTGAGGCAAAGAGGACACCACACTGCTCCCACTTCAGTGAACACATATCCACTGCTCTGTGTAAGAAGCAATAAACCTGCTAATCTATTCAGATGCTGCTGCCCTGTATAACACACACCTTTCTTCTGAGACACTCACTTTATTGGGAGTTTTCCATTGATGTCTGGCCTGATTTATCTGTTTCAAACATGACTGCAAATAAAAGCAGCACTCATTGAGCTGATCCAATTTGACCTGACAGGGACAAAATGACTGGAGCTGGATCGTAATTCTCTTCCAAAAGAGAATGACAGTGGTAGATCAGGGAGATATGGATTGGTTGGAATTTTACACAGAAGAGGTCCACTTCTCTTTTACACTGCTTTCATGAGCCTGAATGCAAAGTTTTTTGCTTGTGGGTGCTAGATATTTTTTTGGAGGAGGGAGGCAAATCTCTTTATTTTGGGGGGGAAAAAAAAAAATTGGTACTGCTTGAAAATTTTTGTCGAGCCTTAAAAATGTTGCTAGGCTGGATGTCTGAGTGAGGAACATGCAGGGAGACTGCACTCGGTACCCTTCAGCCAAGCAAAAAACTTTAGGTTTGCACATAATCAGTTTTTTGAATTGGATGTTAAGAAAAAGGCTGTGCAAAAATCCACACCAGCTGTGTGAAATCCTGAAGTGATTTTACAACCACTGTATGACCTGCAAGGGTAGGCAGATGATTTTGGAGTGCTTCTAGACATATCTGACTGTATAAAATAGGAGAGGATGTTGAATATCCTTCCCATACTTAAGGCAGTGGTAATTTGCCTGTGCCAGGGACAGGAAACAGTGACAAAGAATTACTGCTAGGAAAACATCCTCTCAAAGAAGTTGACCTGAGGGGCAGCAGCAGTGTCTAACACAGTTGGTGTGAATTTGGAAGCACTGGGGTTTGCCAAGTGAGTGCTGGCTGGTGCTTCAAGTGAGGAGTTATTACTGCACTGAGATGCAGCTCCAGACACTGATTTAATGACTGGAGTATTGCCTGTGGGGTGAGCAGGAGATGGGATGAGGAAAAATTCCCTCTTTCCTTTTTTTTTTTGGTTATTTTGCAAATAACTGACCTAGAATGCTCTTGGCTGGATTGGCAGTTTGTGCCTCCATAGAGGGGGAAAAGTAGCTTTCAGTACAAAACAAAGCTTTGTGTGGCAGCTGGTGGTTTTCAAGGGCATTGACAAATTTGGAGAAGAGTGTAAATTTTCACTGTCTGACAGTACTGAAAGATTAATTCTCTTTGCAGAAGTGATGCCACGGAGACTTACTGTCTTTGCCATGCACAGGTCTCCAGGGAGAGGAGAGAGGTGTGGATGGCAAGGAGCTTGTGGACTTTGATAACATTGCACAGCTCTTGGTTTGCTGGTCTCTTAATGAGATTTAATTGTGGGCTGCTTCCTTGCCACTAGATGACAGCCTTACTCCGTGCACCAGGGCCTTGCTTATCAGTAATAGGGGGCAGGGAAATGACCCTCTTGCAGAACGTGTCCTGCCTGTCTTACTTCCAGATGCCTTCTTGCAAGGCAGGAGCTGGGCACAGAGATGATGGTGCAGATTAGCTTGCTTAATGGAGAAGATAGTTCTTGAACCTTGGACACACTTTAAATGTGAGGACAAATCAAAAAGCAAAATCAAGAATCTGCATGTCTTCCAAGAATGAAGACTCTTCAAACATATCACAGAAAAGTCACATAATCTGTTGCATTCCTTGACTGCTTTTCCTCTGTTTTTCTTGTCTTTGGTTTCAGTCTATCTTGTTGTAGATGCAAGAATTCATTGCATGGGGTTATTTTTGGGGTAGAGCTTCCTACGACCTTCCTTCTGCAGGCTTGTGGGGTCTCCATGATATGTATGTGCTGGGAAGGAAAAATGCAAATTGCCCAGCTAAGGTGACATTGCCATCCAGTCGTTAGCATGGTGTAGTATATAAAATGGTAGAGATCAGCAGGGCAGATTTAATGGCTTGAAAGCTCTCACACTGCCACTGTAATAGTATAAAATCTGAATATATGTGTTTTATTCAGGGCTGACTTTGAGGGTCTGAATGGAATGCAGGCTGGAGGAGGTAACATGTGAAAGTAGTCAGGGAGATTTTAGTGTTGGACATACATGACCGATTACAGCCTTTCTCAAGGAGGCTTTTGGAGAAAGACCCTTGCGGAGGTTTTGAGTCCTTGGTCAACTGTTCAATTATATTTGTAGCATGCCCTGCCTCAATGTGTTTGTTTTCATGTGATCCTGGGAGCCTTGAGCCCACTTTGCCTGGAGGCAGTAGCACTCCTACCTGAACATGGCTTTTCAGCTTTGCAGGACTGAAGATGTCCTCTTGGCTTGCTCCTCTGGCTCTGCCCAGGCAGAGCAGGGTTGTACTCTAGGCTGTCCTTTGTCTAATGTGTTGTCTGTCCTGGGGCCTTTGGCCAGAGATGCTAAAGGGAACAAAGGTACACACCAAGGTGTTTCAGTGTCCAGAATGTGTTGCTGTCGGGATGATGTTAAAGAAGTTGAGTTGTGAGATCATTATTGACCAGGATCTTCTCAAAGTTTGAACCACTGAGCTTATATAATTGAATTCTCTATCCCTCCTTCTCCTGTCATTAAATTTTTCACCATTATGCAATTCACCTTGGAAGGAGATCAGGGATTGATTCACTGGAGCACATGGAGGGAGATGTATGGGCAGCCACTGGGTCAGCTCATGGGACAGGATCCTGGAGGTAACAAGCGCAAGCCCACTGCTGTGCCTCACTGCAGCTGCTCCAGGCAAGATATGCAAGGAAGAGATGCAGGATAACATAGCTCCTTTGTACAGTACATTACATGTGCACACAAAAGATGGGATCTCCTGGTTTGTAGAGCTGCTGGATAACCCTTGTGAAACAGCTAATTCCTGGATATAAGCACTTTACCATCTCTCTTTTGATTAGGGTGCTAATACACATTAATATTTTACTACTTTCCACCTATCAGCTGAAGGAGTCATGTCCTTTACTAGTGCTTAGTTAGCTGGCTTATATGGGCAAACATATAAATAATAATAAGGAGGGGGTAATACATGGAGTGAAACTCATTAATTACTATTTATTAATCATTAGGGAGTGAACAAAATGTTAATTGAAGTATTTGAGCTTGACTAGCCATGAATGTTTTCAGATGACTGTAAGAGAATCACTGCTTTTCAAAACACTGTAAGAGCATTTTGAATTCTATTAAATGTGTTTTGTGCCCCTGGTCTTTGCTGAAGGTTTTCAAGCTGTGCTATTGCATGATGATATCTGATAGTAATTTTCAGCAGAACTTCTAGCTCTAGAAAATTATTGGAGACTCATCCTTAAGCTTGAAGAATTGCTTTGGTTTGTATTTCTTTTCACTATTAGTACATGCCTGTGTGCACAAAGTAAAAGGGCAACTCTGTTCAGCTGAGTCTTGTGGTCTTTCTAGGCCACATCCTGCTTCCACTGCCAGCTCTCCGTATTTGCAAACATACCTTATATTTACTGACAGAGCTGAGGTTGGGTTCTGTCCCCAGGTATCTCTGTGTGTGGTCGCCTTCATGTGTGTGCACATGCTTGTGTGCAAAAGTCTCCCTCCCTTATGAGCCATCAATGTAGAGGGCACGTTTTGTTGCTTATTTACAGTGTGTTACCCATCCTTGTTCTGTTTGAGGCAATTGCACAGAAACACTGAATGCTGCTCTCTCCTTTGTTCTTTGCTTTTTCCTCTTCTGTGTATTTTTTTTTCCTCTTTCCTCCTTTCTGCTATTTGGATGCTGAATTGGGGTTTATCCTTGCCTGTGAGGGTGACTTTTCAGGCCCAGCTATGTGGCAATGGCTCTGGGGTGCCCTCCCCACGTGCAGGGACACACGGGGAGGCGCCGCCGGCCTCGATGCCCAACTGCTCTGATGCTTCCTGACAGCTGCGGCTGCATCCAGGAGGGGAGGTCTGAGCAGGAGCCTGTCTCGCTCCTGTGCTTTTATTTCTGGCTCTGTTGTGAAAAATAAAGCTTTCCAGCACATTAAATATCCTATTGGGAAACAGGAACAGAAAGCGCCATCTCCCAGCTGCGTGTCTGGTTATAGTGGCCAAGCCTTGGGTGAGCCTTTGCCCCACAGCAGCTCTCAGCACAAGGCAGTCGCTTGTGGGTGCCTTTACCAAAGCTTGAGTGTTGTGGGAAAAGTTTAGCAGAGGATTTTCTGCTATTTGTGCTGGTCATGCAGCAACTTCACAGACTGTCTCCTTGCTCCCTTTGAGCTGAAGGCTTGTGGCTACTTGTCCTGGTTTTGCACAGTGGTCCTGGCTTTTAAAGACCTGGATTTGTAGCTGAGCATGGGGACACTCAGTGCTGTTGCTGGGGAACCAAAGGTGGCACTTACTACACGGCAACAGAGGCAGATCCTGGGGACTTGCTCTCATTTTCCTAATGGAGACATAAGGAATTGGATGAAAAACTTGGCTCTGTCAAAGGAGAAAAGCCCCAAATGCATGAGCTCTTCTGTTTTACATCCTGCTTTAGTCCCTGACAGGTTTTTTGATGGACAGGCACATACTCCTCCCTGTCAAGGGTATGGGTGTTGCACAGACTGTAGCTTGGACACTGACTGGACTGTTTTTCAGTGTTTTGGGTAATTGGTAGCATGAGTGATCCTTTCAAGGACTAGGACCCCTGGACACATTATCAACATTCATGTGGTTGTGTTCCACTCATGCTCCTCCCCTTCAGCAGAGACACAGGAGAATGCAGCTACAGGTGGTTCAGGTTACACCATGTCCAGTGATGCTCCAAGCCCCACTGGCTGCACAGCACCCACAGTGATAAACAGGAGTGCTACCAGAATTTCTGAGCAAGGAGAGCCCTTCTTGGAGGAGTATCTCCATCAGCATGGAAGCTTGCAGCAAGACTTTAGTTCATCCTTCTGTTTGTTTTAATATTAGCTTGTTAATTATCCTAAAAAAGAGATCTGTGTGCTCTTCTAAAAATAACAAATCCTTACATGCTTTCGTGCCTGAATAATCTCAATTTGGTGACCCACAAACCATAGGCAGAAGCATAAAAGAAATAATTTTCTTTTGCTCTTGGGAAGCAGATGGCTCAGTTCAACTTCTGTGACGTTCCCTAAATGAAATTGTGTTGTAGATGTTCAGCAAGAAGTGGATTTTAGGAGTCTGGGAGAACTCTGGAAGGGTGAAGGGACCAAAACCACAAATTGTGTGTCTAAACAAAGGACAGGAGAGAAGATGTGGGAGGAGAAAGGGAGGAAATAATTATAGTGCAGAATTTATTCCAAGCTTTTCCTTCTGTTTTTTCCTCTGCAAAGAAATAGCGACATTCACATATTTATTCAGTGGTTACATTTAATAGCAACCTTTTTTCAGTCTGTAGTTCTTGGCCTGAAGCTGTTAATTGAACAATTCCTTCAAGCTGTTTGCAATTCATGTTGTGGCAACTCACTGTGTACATCAGCTGGCGATGCTGCACTTTCCCCATATGTGACCACAGCAGCGTGAATTTGGAGCAGTGTATTTGCACATATTGTTTGCAGATGGATGGCTGGATGGCTAGAAATGTGTAGCCTGCAAATATTTGAGTGTCTGAGTATAAAATCTGCTTTTGTCTCAGTGTTCACACCTGTAAAGCTCAAGCATCAGAGCTGGTACTGTGGGAAAAAATGAAGTTTGAAGAAAGGACAGGGAGGAAGAGGAAGATGGTTCAGATCAGGCACTGGGAAAATGCAGTGCTGAGAGCATTGCTGTACTTGAGAACAAGAGGGGAAGGGTGAGGATTTTGTTGAGGAAATAAGGGTGTGTAGGAAGAGGAGAATGGACTCAGGCTGATCAGCAGTTGCTGAGGGCTGATCTGGCAGAAGGAAGTATCTGAGCCTGTGGAGTAGAGGATCTGGATGATGGGGAGGTGTGGAGTTCCTGCACTCCTCTGGCTGGCTGAGTTATCACTCTCTGCTCACACTAGGGGTGTCTTTGCTCCTGTCTGTGGTGGGTGAGAAGAGTCCATGAGATCAGTAAAACCATGGGAAGTTGTGGCAACCCTTAATTGTGGTGACTGCATTGCTTTTAGTCATGTGCATCATATTTTAGCAGAGTACAAAATTGCCTTCTGGAGCAGATGAGTGCTATGGGAGCAGCTTGGTTTTAGCCACTCCAGTAGCACAGAGCTGGAAAGCAGAAGATGGAAGGAAAAGGCTGGAAAGGCCTCAAGGACTGATAACATTTTTAAATTTATAAAGCTGTTAAGTTGGATCTCTGGCACTTATCCACTCACTGGTGATGATTTCTATCCTATTTATAAGGATACTTTCAAACTGACTGGGATGTTTGTGCTACTGTGTGGTGAAAGCAGAGACTGTCACTGGTATCTTGAGCATCCTTGGATAGGTCTTCTCCCATGCCTCATTTTCCCCATGATGGATACAAGTATTGATTCTACTTTTAGAATGTGTTTTGGCACCCTCTACCATAAATCTATAAGGCACTTATGAAAATAGAAACGGTCCTGTCTCTATGGGCCTCTGGAGGGAAGAGGGTACATGGACTAGGAAATGTCAATGCAGGAGCATTTTTGGTCAAAGAAAAAGATACAAGGAGTAGTAGAACAAAAAGATAAAGAGTAAGTAAGTAAGAATAGAGTTTAATTTCTCCCTCTCTAAACAAATCACTCTGTGTATGTGTGTGTGTGTGTAAAAATATATATTTGAATGTATAATTTTTCCCAGGAAAAAAAGGTACAATTAATATAACAAAGTCTAATGCATTAACATAAAGGTGCAAAGGTTTGTGAAGCTGTGGAAGTAATTGCTTTGACTCTTGCACTGGAGCTTTAGGATAGCTGGATGATATTGTTTTCTGCCTCTGTCCATTGTCTCCTTGTTCCTGTGCATCACCTAACACAAAACATCATCCCTGCAGGCTTTGGAAACTGTGGCAAATTGTCATCTCACCATTACTGGCTTTTCCTTTAATAGACAGTTTGTATTTCCATAGCCTGCAGCTGCCATCACAGAGTTTGCAAAGAAAGGAAGGAGTGTTTTGTCTATTTGTTTCTCAAATTCTAGATAATTTTATACCCTTTTCTCCAAGAGGGGCTGCATTTGCCTCCACGACAGAAGAAAGAGCTTGCTAAGAGCTTTGTCACTGTGCTTACATTGCTGCAGGCTGGTGTCAGTGTTGTGCTTTATGAATTTTCCCCTTTCTCTCCCCAACTAAGTGCTGTCCTTCCAGCTCACTTGGTTGTGCAGCCTCTGGAGTAACCCAGCAGCACAGAATTCAACTCCTCTTGTCTGTCCTTCCAAGTCCATATTCCTAAAAGTAGCAAAACCAAAATATTATTATCCCCTTGTTGCAAGGAGGAGGTGTGTTGAGGAAAGGAGTTGAATGTGACAACAGTTTCCATGATGCAATGATGTCATGCTCTTGAGAAACTGAGGTGATGTGTCCTTTGAGCCCATGAGATGTTGTATAGCAGCCTGGTTGCTCATTGATGGTGTTAGATTTTAACAGTGGAGTAACCAGCTCCAGTGGTGAGGAACTTTGCATCTCTTTGCCCCTTCTGTGGGTGTCCCATCCTCCTCACAGAGGAGCAAAAGATGGCTTTGCTCCAGCAGCCAGTGTGTTCTTTGAAGATGGGTAAAGTATGTGAGCTCTAATCTGTTGGTATTTTTAGCTCTGCCAGGAGGATTTGGTCATTTCAGTTCACTATTACTGATTTTTTTGTGTGTGTGACATTCAACCCACAGCTGTGGAACATCTCCGGCTGCTGACCTCTCTGAACAGCCCTGCAGTGCCACGTGGTGGAGCTGTCCTTGCATGGATGATTGGGTTTAAGACTTGGCAGCTAGGGAGGAAAAGTGGAGTGGAAAACCGATCCTGATGAGCAGTGAAGGATTAGCTAGGGAGATTGTACTCTGTAAATTTGCATTTCCTTTCCTAGATAGTCACAGGAAATACAGAGAAAGACTGACAAAGCACAAACATCAACATGAAAACCAATAGTCTTAAGCTAGTTTTGAACTTCAAAGAAACATCCAGCTAGTTTAAGGCAAAATTACAGGCCTTGTTATCCAAGCTCATTGGTGCTATGGGGCTGGTGTCTTGGAGCTATGGGGGAGTAGGTTGGCTTCTTTTTACTCTCCATATTAAAGCCAAAGCCAGCATGGATCTGATTTTTTTTTTCTTTTTTAAAACGTGATGTTTGGTAATGTTGCATGAAGCAGAAAGGAAGTTATTTGATTTCCCTTTCCCCCTCCAACCCAATAACCAGCCTTAGCTGTTTTGCATGCTGTCAGTTTAGGAAAAATTATGCTGAGACTTTAAATGGAGCAAATAGGATGAGAGAATCATTAGGAAGGGGAAAAAAAAGCAAGAAATGCTGTAGCTGTTGGTGTTTGGTTTTAGAGTTGTACAGGGATGTGATGGCTTATCAGGTGTGGTCAGTATTGGATGGGAAACATTGCAGGAACTGGAGGTGGCAACTGTAGTGATGCTGGTGTGAGTTCCAGTCTCAACAAGGTGGGACTGAGCTGTTCAGTGCAGGAGCAAGGGCTTTTCTGCTCTGAAAATCTGAGGGAGACACCCACAGTCTACAGACCACTTGCTGGCACTGCTCTATCTCCCAGTGCTTCCTGAGCTGGTGAAGGGGGTGCTGAGATCTCAAACCAGTCTTGAGAGCTCTGTTATTATCCAGGACAAAAGTAGCTCTTGAGCAGCGAGGATCCAAGCTCAGAATGGTTGAAGGCTCAAATCCACATCCTCTGATCAGGCAAGCAGCTGGCAAAGCTCACTCAGACTGACATGTGTGGAAACTGGGGGCCTAGAAGCAGTGCTGGAAAATCAGTTTAATGCTTGATATAGGAGACATCATGACTAGCAATGCTTTGCAGTCTTACCACAGCCTTCATGCTGCTGGTCCTTGACCAAAACAATGGTGCTCTCAGGAGCACAATGTGGTTGGCAGTATGTGAGAACCCACCAACCCAAGTAAGTAAAATTTTTGTTTGTTATTAGATCATCAATCACTGAAATGAACACAGCTTCTCTCCCAAACACTCTTTACAATGTGTGGCCATTAAAAACTTCTGAGAGGGGTTCAGAGCTTCTTTGCTTAGTGTTTCATGGAAGTCATACCTGAAATGTCATCATTTTGTGTTTTCATACTTAGGAAATTTTTTTAATTTAGAAGGACGTAGGCAGCAGAGCTATCAGTTCATTCTTGTAACAGCTTGTTAACTTGGTTTAACTCACTATCACTTGATATGGCAAAGCACGTTTTGGCAGCTGAACGGCCTAACCTATTGGATACAGCACTTCCCGCTCCTTGCCTGCATTGATTGCCCTTTCACACTGTCACTGGGAACAGGGAATAGGGTGAGAATGCCATGTGAAATGTCAAGCACACATGTGCTCAATTAGTTTATACAAGCAAAGGGCACCTTTGCTTAGAGGCTACACTGGCTGCAAAATCCATAATGATGTAACAGCGAGGCTGTGGCATAACCTGCCCTGGGAGAGAAGTTCAAGGCTGCTGCTTCAGCTGGCATTTCCTTTACAGAGCAGGTTTCTAAGAGTGTCTGGACTTCCAGCCTCTTGTGATAATGACTTTGCATCACCATGGGGCACCTGACCCTACATGCAATTTCTGGTACAGGTGACACAGAGACACGGGCTGCCAGCACAGCATGGTCCATTGGGAAATCATCCCTTTTCCCCAGGGGCCTCTGTGTGGAGGACAGCAGCTGGGAATCGACCGTGTTTCTAGTGGAAATCATTATCCTCTAGTTTTGATGTGATGTCTGGCCCAAGGACAGCCCTGCATTTTCCCACTTTCCTCTAAATCAGTGATGGTCATTGTCTTGAGATTTTGGAAGCTCTTTTGAGTTTCCACATTTAACCCTGTTTTTCATTCTGTAACACTAGACTTGCTGTAACCAAATCTAGTCACCATAAAGGGAGACTACAAAACTTCATAAACTTTAAAATATGCTTAATAATGACTTAAAATAAATTTAAAAAGCTCATTATTTTATTGAGGAGCAGTGGGCCTCGTGAGGCACTAGTAGTGAGATGCAACACCTTCCCTTTATGTGTTGCCAGACCGAGTTTAGTCAGACTGTATGTAAAGCATGTCTCATGTAATAGTTCATCTTCTCTCATTCCCACCTGAAGCCACAATGAATCCTTTGTTGATGTCCCAGTTGTTCTGACAATAAAAGGATGCTGCTGACAGCCAGGGGAATGATCAAGAAGAATAAGCAGTAGGGGATGGGCCTGGACTGCTTCTGTAGTAGTGACATTATAGAATTTACTTAGGAACTCCTGAGGACTAATCTAGAGGTGAAGCAGTCAAGCTGATGGTGCATCAGGGAATGGGCATAGCAATGTGTAGGGGTCCTTGGTGACCAAAACTGATGGGAGAATATGGTTTCTCTGGAAATGATAGAGGAACCCCTGTGTGTAGGTTTAGATCTATATTTCCTACACTACACTGAGGATTCATGCATTTATTCATGGTGCTAGAGCTCCACAGGAGCCTATGCATTCAACATAAGCCAGAATCCAGTCTCCACCAAAGGTCTGACCCATTTTTACCAACAGTCAGTGCTGTTGACACTTTTGTCTTATAATTTTGCTTGAAAGTAGAATAATTTCAGGAAAAAGTGAGATTAATTTAATCTCTCATTTAATCTTTTCCCTGTTTTAACGTTCCAGCTGCTTTGAGCTCAGTTGAGGACTGCACACTCTGTGTTAGGAGTGGGTTGTGGTTTCTGAACTGGCTGTTTCCTTGGGAATAAGAGTGAAAGGAGACTTCTTAAGGAGGGTACACTTCTTTTCATTGGGTAAAAACACTGCAGAGCAGCTGTTTCTACTGGACTTTTCTGGTACCTGCACCTCAATTTCTGAAGTAGAGCACTTAGGAGAGAGAAAAGCAAAACTGAAAGATGAAGAACTGTTTCTGAACATTTTGGCTAGACATGCTCTGTTTTCAGCCTGAAAGTGGGCAAATGTTGTCTTCTCCAGCACAAATTGAAGGGCACAGGTTGAAGTTACTACATTTATTACAGTGAATAAGTTGGATTAGTTAGCTGACTTTTTATTTTTGTGTTTTAATTTGTGAAATAAACCTGTGACTGTTTTCCCCTTTCAGTAATTGGACACTCCTAATTATTTTGTAGCTCCTTCTTCCAGCCCAAGTGAGATTCCATCTTCTCCAGAAAAGCCAGCATGCATGGTTTGAGTGGAAAAAAAAAGCCAGAGAAGGGCTTATGACACAAAAAGAGCAATCCTGTATTGCTCCACTGGAGGGAAGTGTTTGCCTCAGTGTCAGAAGTATCAGTGTAATTTTTGTCCTTAAATCTAGTTCTATTTTTGTCCTTCAAGAGCATATGATGGGAAATAGCAGTAAAAAAGCAAGCAATACCCTTGTCTGTAGACTATTTCAGCAAATCCAGTGCCCCTGCTTTCAGTTCAAAATAGGTGCTGCAGTCTTCTAAGACCACCTCTGTTTGAGATATTTAAGCTTCCAGAGGAGGGAAAAAAATGTCAAAATAACAGCTTTTGGCATCTGTTGCTTTTTAGGGATTACTGAACTACTGTCATTATCTCTCTTGATGTAGACCTTTAACAATTGATTGTCTGACATTTTCTTCCAACAATAGTGAAAACTGGTAAGGGACAGTTTTGGGTCATATTTGTGATGTCTCTCTGCCTACCAGTGAAGTCCTGTTACCAAATGTTTAGCTGATACTAATATTTCTATTATTTAAAAGCTTAAATTAGAAGGGTGGGGGAGAGAAAGGAAAAATAGCCCATGAAAGTGTGCATCTGCTGGGTGACAAATGACAGTGTGGCTCAACAATCATGATGCTGCAGACTGGTTTTGGCTGAACCCTCTCAGTAATGAAACAGCACAAGTCTCTCAGGTAAGTGGGACTTGATGAATTCTGCTCCACCTTCCCTTTGCAGGCAGGACTGTGCTCTGAGCGAAATTAACATCACCTGACACTATAAAAACATTTCCAGGAGGCTCCAGCGCCAGCACAGCTGTGTGCAGTGGTGAAACATGAAATTTTCCCCCAGGAGGTGTTTGATTTCTGAGGGGTAGTGCAGGATCAAGCTGACTCCTGGCTCTGCTAGTGCATCCTGCAGTATCAGGAGCCAAGAGGACGCTAGTGGTCACTGTTACATTAAATAAGCAGCAACTGTATGAAAGATAATAAAAAGATGGGTCTGTTAGAGGCATTTCTTGGTTGGTATTTGAGAGATTTTTGTTTGATTCTATCCTTTATCACAAGTTCCCTCAGACCCTGGACAAATCACCAAGAGAAGCATCTGCCCCATCTGAGATTTTGCTCCCAGAGTTGGTTCCTAGCTGGGGCTGCCTCTCTGGGGACACGCAGCCCACATGAAAGCAAGATGTGTGAACTTGTAGGTCTGAAACCAGATCTTTAGCATCTGTGCTTCATTACCTTTTTTTGACATAAGTATGGCAGCTAACAGCATTCCCTTGGGAATGCTGAGAGGATAAATAAAGATGGAGTAGAGAAAGGTGCTGCTGGAGAGAATAAAGAATTAATAGGGGAGAACTAGAAGAATGACAGAAAACCAGTTTTATAGTTAAGGCAGAAGTTAAAAATATGGGCACATATTAATGCAGACATTTGCTTGTAGATTATTTCTTCTCTCCACTGTGAGCAGACAGACAGCCTGCTTTTCCTCAAACTGCAGAATTTTCTCCTCCAGTCACTGCACATGAGTGACTCAGTGGTAATTTCTGATTCTGAGGCAGTAAAGTGACTGTAGGAAAGTGCTGGAGACACTTGTAGCTCTGGGTGAGCAGCAGCAGTGTGCAGGGCTGGTGTGGTGGGTGGGGCTGGGAGCAGTGGCTGCCCAAACAGGTCTGAGCTCTCATCTCTTGTGTTCAAGCTCCTGCAAACATGTCTTCCTCATGCCTTCCCTTTCATAATTTTAAAATCCTAATCAAAAGCAGGAAGGACATAAATGCAGCCAATCTGTTTAAATAGCCCTCCCTTCCCACCTAGGCTGTGCAGAGCTCCTTAATTTTAACGGGTGCCCTTTGCACACAGGACACTGTGAAGGATCATGGTAGTTTTCTGCTCTTGGCACTGCCTGCTAAAGGACTGCCACTCTCTCCTGTGCTGTGGCATGAAGTTATGCCTCAGCCTTCTGTCTAAAATGAGATCGAAGGTGCTGCTCCTTGGTGGTTGGTTGGTGGTTTAAGTAGTTAAGGTGCCTTGAAGCTCTTCCTATTGTTAAAAGTATTGAGTCTGGGCAAATTTTTTGTAATCTTTACAAAACGCAGGTGCTCTTTTGGTTTGTTTTGCCTTTTTCTATATAAGGGCAATAGTTCAGATAAATCTGGACTTTTTACAGAGAGCAAGCAGTTAAAAAGTCTGGCTGAGATGCTTGTCAGGGTAAGAGGCTCTTCCTCCAAACAGTGTCTGACTAAAAGGCACTGTGCCTACCTCAGGCAGGTGCAGGAAGAGGTTGCAGCTGGGTCTGACTTTTTCTGGTCATCCTGACTATGTACCACATGGGATAAAGAGTCCAGAAACTGTTCAGTGCATTTAATGTGTGCTTGATGCCCATGTATGTGCCTTGCTGTTGGTTCTGGAAGTGCTTGGAGAAGGACTTGTTCTGAGGCTTTTGGCAACTGGGGAGCTCTGAGTACTGAAAAGTCTGGGCAAGCTTCTCTATGGGAGACTTGATTGTCTTTGTGTTGGCTACCACAGAGTATTGCAATGTGAGAACCATGCTTGTTCAGCCAGTGGCCATGAGGCTATTTGTCCTTTCTGAACAGTGATATTTTTAATGTAAAGTTGATCAAATATACTCCAGAGGAATTCTTGCTTTAGTTGTCGTTCTCCTCTGTGCTGAGTTCTGTGAGCCTGAGTGAACCTCCCACATGATTTCAACACCCTGATGGTCCCAGATCTTTGGATGCTGGGAGTAAACTTCAGGAGTGATGTAAGTGTGCCTGAGCAGCACTTCAACTCCAAGAAGGTTCACAAATGTTCCCTGTGCCCTGGGAACAAGACATTTTGTGTGCTCTGCTCTTCACAAGGGGATAATTTTTCTCACATTTGTCTCACGAAGTGGGAAGGCTTTCATCTTTCCAGCAGTGATTCAAATAAAGCTTGAGTCACTGTCAGAGAAGTCTTTACTATCTGATAGCTCCTCTGTAATCTGGGTAGAATAATTTGGCGAATGTTGGTTTAGTCCCTACTGGGACAGATGTCTGCGTCACGAAAAATCGATTTGCCATTTGAATAGAGAGGTTAAATGGACTGTGAAGACTGCTCTCCTGTCAGTTCTAGAGGCAATGATGTCTTGTGATTTCAGCATATCAAATATAAGGCACCTTGATAGGACAGGGAAAAGACTGCATTGCCAGGGCACAGTCTGCAGCTACTTTGTGACTAAAATGCTCTTTTCTTGGCTTAGAATAACCAGAGTATGCCAAGAATACACAGGTACATTTGTGTGGATGTAAATGAGCCTGTGTGCAGGCATATACACATGAAAGGGTGCACAGTGCATATGAGGAGAAGAGAAAGAAGAGTGAGTCAGATCCAAATGTTGACAGATGACAAGAAAATTCCCATTTAGCCGAAACATCCGAAGAACCTCCGGGAAACCGACAGCTTGACTCTCAGCCTCGAAATGTTCATTGGTGACCTGGTATAATATCATAATGCAGACCTGTCTCCATCTTTATCCCACTTTTTTTACATGCTTTTATTTGCCTGCCTCATTTTCATGCCCACATCACAGTTCAAATCATTTTAGCAAGATGGCTGTGCTTAATCTGACTCCCTGTGCCATGTGTATGTTGTTGATTACAGACCCTCTTAAGATGCCATTATGAGTGACTCTTTGCATGCCCTACTGTCAGCAGCTTTTCCTTTCCTTAAGCCTTTTGAATGTCTTTGCTCAGGAGATTATAAGCCTTTCAATAAATACAGGACGATTACTGAATTAGTGCAAATTTTGCTCTGGGATTGCCAGTCAGAGCGTGGAAAGCAACAGCAACTGAAGGTACCTGTGGATCTTTGCTAATGTGTGATTGAAGCCAGAAAAGTCATGCAAATATGTCTTTCCATGCAAATTGTCAGGAAGTGATATTAAGGAAAGCTTGATCTTGTTTGAGGTCTGTTCTCATGCTCCAGGTACTTGGGAACAGGTGAAGTGACCTGGCACCTCTGTGTGCTTCCTGCTTTCTGTGCAAGCCAGGCTGGGGTGTGATGGGAGGACACAGAGCAGGGGAGAGCAGGCTGGCAGGTGACAGGCAAATATTTCATTAAGGTCTGCTCATTTCTGTATCTCTTGTCAGGAACTCAGATCTTGCAAAGATCCTGCAAATGCCTGCAGCAGCAGAAATCAGGATCAATAGAGATGTACACAGTTAAAAAAAAGACCTGGTGGAAATGATCCCTTTGAACACCCTGAGGTGTGTGGTGTGACACTGCTATCTTCCAGCAGCAACCAAAGAAGAGCACATGAGACATCTGAGTGGTCATTTATTCTACTCATTCTAGATCATGCTGAACAAATCTCTGATTTCTCCCTGCATGAAACTGTTGGAGGCAGTAAAACTGGAGATGGAGGTATCAGTGTGTGCTCTTTCATGTCAGTGATCCTGATATGGACAAGTCTTAAGGACTTTTTAACTATTGCCATGAAGTCAGTAGCTTTCTGCTTGGAGCCCATATACAGAGAAATATTGCTTGGGAATGACTGACTTTTATGCCTCAGGCACTGATCTGATAAAAACAACTAGTGCAACAAGAAGTGCACTATTCTGGTAGCTATTAGCTTTTTGGGAAAGAGAATATCAGGATTTTTTTTTTAGAGAGGGAATCCTTAGTTTTTAGAAAGTAATTGTGTTTAATAATGGTTTTTGAAAATTAAAATGGAAATTATGTATTTCAAAAAAATATTCCACATCCACCCCATTAATTTGGCAGAAAATTGTGAAAGCTTTGGGGACTATTAGTGGTTTCAGTCCACGTCAGAGGAAGCACAAACTCCTGAAGCTTTCATTTTAGTAGGTAGTGAGGAAAAGAGGACATTGGTGAAGCTATATCTGAGTGCTCCCACTTTCAGCAAATTTCTTACTTCTCCCTAGCCAAGTGTTGGCATCATATCATTCCACTCTGGTAGGTTTTGATGGTGGTAAATCATGTATTCCCACCAATTATGAATTTGAATTAGTTTTTTTCCCCTTCTTCCTTTGCTGGCTGGCTTTTGGGATAATCATGGGGAGTCAGGCCAGACAGTAGGACAGCTGAGTGGATGGAGGGTGTCAGCATGGTGCTTTCTGCAGCAGGGACTAATGATGTGTTCCAGATCCCCAGATCCCACAGGAGACACTAGCTGGTTTTTGGAAATGGCAATTATCAGGCATTTGACAAAAAAAAAAAATCCTGTAGCTGTGTTATATGTGCAAGTGAAATGTGATTGTAGACTATTCTTTGTCTTATACCATTTTGTTTCTCTGTTAAATTGTCCATCTACCTCTCTTGGGTGCATATTAATAACAGGTGAACAGGTCTGACAAATGGGTGTCCAAAGCTGCAGAGAACAGCTGAGATGAACAGATCAGCATTTGCCTGCACATCTGCAGTGGCTGCAGCCATGCCCATATTCAAATGTACTCTTGTTTTTAGATAAGGATATAAGGGGCAGGTAAAAACTCTGTCCTTATGCAAGCTGATTTCAGGCAGTGTGTCCCCTGAAGTCCCTGCCTGCTCTAGGAATGTGAGGGGTTGAATATTCCATGTGGCTGTGGGAGGTGGTTGTGCTTCTCTGCAGAATCCCTCAGAAGGATTTTACCCCGGTGCCATAGGTTGGCTCCCATACCTACAGGAGGCTGGTTCAGGGTCAGTCACTAGCAATCAAGTGTCTTCTCATTTGCTTCATGTTTTTCTTTCAGGCAGAGGAGAATCCTTACAAGCTATATATACCCTCCCTGGTTCCTCCTTCCTGCCTCTGCCCCAGCCCCTTTGCTCTTGGTTTCCTTAGACCATCTCCAGACTTCCTTCAAGCCTGGGTTAACTTTATTGATTGAAGTTTCTCCTGTAGTTAAAGGGAAAAGCAGCACACCTTTGCAGAGCAAAGAGCAACCCTGCTGAGTAGGAGAGGAGGTTTGAGGAAACTTCTATTGCTAGCTCTTTTTCAAGATGCTCTAATAAAACAGTGTAGCTTAAGGGTACCCAAGAAGCAAAGCTCAGTAGCATCCAAGTTGGTTTGAGCACAGAGCAGGAATGAGATTGAATGCATGGCTCAGCCATAGTGATTTATTTTTGCAATAATCGTTTAAGGTCAATATTGCAACAAAATAAACTGCAGCATAACTAAGCTAGACATGGAGGAACCTGGGAGGCAGAATTTATAGTCTAGCTCTGCACCACTACGCTTTGAGGAGATTTTAAAGGGAGCTGTGTTTGCTTAGCACCTGGGAAAAATCAAAAGCCATCTGTTAAGTGTTTATGGGACCAGATTTTTCCTTCTGTCCAAGCAACTCAAAGTTGGACTAGAGGCCTGGAAGAATGGACCCTGTTCAGAAGCTAACCACAAATCAACTCAAGGAAAACTGTTTCACTAACAGAGTTACAGTGGAACAGAGCTGCTGGTTTTTTGTGTGTTTGTTATCTTTGTTTGAAAGAGCCCCAGTAACTAGCTGGGTTTGGGGACCTGATTTGGCATCTGTCACTGTCTTTATGTTGTGTCATTTTGTTTTGTTAGTTCAGTGGTAAGTGCAATAAGTTCATAGTTCTGGGTCCTGTGCTCCCTGCTTGGTCTTTGAGTTTTGGAAAATTTCAGTCAATAGGCTGAGGTTTTGGTAGTTGTTGCTTGCAGGCAACAAGGCAAAAATCATAGAACATGGACTAGGAGAATTGCAAATAATACATTTCAGTGTTGAAGGGAATAGGACAACATTGATTTTTGTTTTCTTGTTGCCAACAGATTGATTACAGTAGTTTTGCTTCTATCCTCTGGTGGCATTTGTCTCCTGGGTATAACAGCAACACAACTTTCTATCTGTGGTTGTTGTATGTGGCATTTGTCAGGGGAACAGCAACTCCTGCTTTGCAAATTGCAAAGAGGCAGAGCCCAGCACTGGGATGCTCGAGGGGCATTGTGCCTCTTTAACTCATGAGCCGTTGCATCCTGGCACAGCAAATCTGTTTGTTCACATGTTTGTAGGTTGCCCTCTGAGTTCTTTGTCTACCTGTAAGTTCTCAGTGTAATTTATTCCAAAGTGTTCCCATTTCAGTGTGTGGTTTGCAAAGTCAGCGCACAGTGAACGTGTTTCAATCTTTGCAGGCAATTAAAGAGGTGAAAGTAGGTTGAGTTCATGGAAGGACAGGAGGAGCAGCCGACTGCCTGACTTGAAAGGCTGCTTATTTTTTCAATGCTGCTGATTTCTGGATAATGACTGATGCTTATACTTCAAGGTGAAACGGAACAGGAGAAAAGAGATTATTAGCTGTGTGAGGGGGTCAGTATGCTTCTGCAAGGAATTTGAGGCCAAGGCATTCAGGTTCAGCTGTCTGAAATGAAAGATCTGGAAAACAAAGGAGAAAATCTGGGCTGAACTGGCAGCAAAATTTACACGTAGCCTAATGAATGCTTTTGCACTGTGAGAGTTGAATTCTCTTTTTTTTGCTTTAAAACGTGAAGGTAATTGCTTTTACAGTTCTTTGTGCTGTCCAACAAGCTGAAATGCTTTAAAGACAGTGCTGAAGAAACATGTAAGTGTCACCAGGCAGAAATTGAAGGAGATTTAAGAGCAAACAGTAGGTGAAGCTCAGCAGAGCAATAAGCAGTTAAGGCTGTTTCTTCTCCAGGGCTGCTGGACCTCAGCTGCCTGCTTGGGAAATACCTTTGGGGATGAAGGATCTGAGTACTACAAGATCCAGATTTTACATCCATAATGAGTAAGGATTAAATGAAAGGCTTCTAATGTTTTATTCTGTTCTGTGTTTACTAAGCAAGATTTCATTTATAAAGGTGCAGTTTAATAAATGTTCCCTGGTGAGATTTGTTTGGTATGGTCATGGCAGGCACTCTCTCCAGCCAGGAAAGGGTGCTCATTACAGTTGGAAGGGAGCTTTTCTCTATATACTCTTTGATGTTTTTTCTTAGTAATGGATAGGATGTCTTTATTAACTAGATGATGATGATGTCTGTCTTAGTATGCATTTTTTACAGTAGAACAGAGCTGCTGTAAGCACATACAGAATGCAATTTTCCAGTTAAATTTTGAAGCTGCCTCCTGTTCATGGCTGCATAATCTTTTAGACACATCAGGTGTGGTTTGGAGAAGGCAAATGAGTGGCTGTGGACAATCCTCCGTGTCCATAGTGAACAGGCCAAGAAGGAAGTTGCTTAAAATAGCAGATGGGGTGGTTAGGAGAGAGATTTAGGGTGAGGAAAACCACCAAACTTTATCATTAGAGGTAGCTGGTTTCCTTTACCCCTGTGGCAGCCAAGTGCTGTGTTAGTGTTCCCACATCCACAGCAGATTCACTCCTAAAAGTGCCCCACATGGCCTGAGGTTAGAAAGGGAGGAGAATAATTGTGCCAGAATTTTCAACATCAACTATTCTGTGACTCAGCATGCACAGGGCCAAGCAATCATCCCTGCAAACTTCTGAGGGGTCCCTTTTCACCTAGACACTGCAAAAGGCTAATTAAAATTGTGCCCTCCAAGACTTTGATTTAATGAACTGTCTAGTGACAGGGAAGGATAAACAAATTTAAAAATCCTAACAACTTCAATAGGAGGACAATTGAATCAATTTTCCAATAGTTTTAAGATGCATGCAGGTCGTAGTGGCAAGAATTAGGATCCCATTCTTCTGGGCTGACGTGTGGAGGTGCCTTTGAGCATTTCCCCTGGCTGTTCCTGACTTAAATGGAGGAGCAGAGTTCTGGGATGAGGCTGGGCTTTGTCCCACTATTTTAGCCTCTCTGACAGCAGTTCTAGTAAAGATACATTCAAAACACCATCAGCAGCACTGGGAGCGCAAGTGTTCTCTTTTCCAACCTGTTTTTGCAGTAACCTGTGCACAGTTTGGATAGTCCAACCCCAGGTCTGGGAGTCTGTTTTACTGAGGTTTTGCCTTGTCTTCCCTGGCATTCTTTCAGCAGTAAGAATGAAAGAAAATACTTTGGCCCAAAAGTACCCTTGTTCTGCTCCTGTTCTTAGTGTCAAAAATGAAGATGTCCCCCAACTTTTTGAGAATCAGAAGAAAGTAAAGTGATGCTTCTGGGGATTGTTGGTTTTGATTGAGATGCCCACATTTTCCCTTGGCAGGCAAGGTTTCCTGTGACTGCTCTCCTTTCCTGCCCTTTCATTCTTTCCATGTGCAATAACTAAAAACACCCAGGTGTGAATTCCCCTTCTGCCACCATCTTTCAACAGTCTTGCTGAGCCTGGGGCAAACTTGCATTGCATCTGGTTTTACATGGAAACTAGGGCAGTTTCAAGGAGCAATGGCAGTATTGCCTGTGTTCAGGTTTGCCTGGGATGCCCCATCCTCCTACCCTGACTGTAGTGGTCAGGCTTTTATCAGCAAAGACTTCATTCTGTGAAATGTGGAGGGCCATCTACTTAGACAATATAAAATGATCAAGGACGAGGTCAAACTGTTTTATGGGAGATGAGCTCTGGCCTCCTGCCTTCTGGAAAGAGGGAAAGAGCAGCTCCACACAGACCAAAGGGAACTGTGGGCATGGTGCCACTCATTTTGTACTAAGTCTAGGCTACTTTCCCCCCAAAGAACTTCCTTTGCACTATAAATTACATTCTGTCTGTGTGCTATGGCTGCTTGGAAGGATGTGAGTTAAACTTTAATGAGTTTCTGTCCAAGAGGAATTGTGAAAATAAATGCAATTCTGCCTCCTTGCTCTCTTCCCCATGCTCTGGCTCTCTCCACCCCCCTCATGTCAGAGCAATCACATAATCATATGGTGCTGAACAAACAAAAGGGCCTAATGTTCTGAATGTGGTGTAAACGGAGCAGTAATGGCAAATGACAGAGTTTTTAATTTCTTTGATAAACAAATGTGCTCAGGGAGTTGGTTTAGCTCACCAAAGGGACATGTGGCACTCTTGTTCCTTTCTGTTGTGGTAGTAGTTAGGATGCTGAAGGACCAAAGCAGTGGAATTGGAAGGGTTTAGCTGGCTGTGCAGCTCATGTACCAGCCAGATTTTTGTGCTACCATTGCTCTCTGGCTTCCTTGGGATTGTGTTTGCCATGGGCTTCTTTCCAGCTGTGCAAAGTCTCTCTCAGCTGCCTTTAATTTCCAGGATGCTTCTTTAATGTTCATTGCCAGAAGGATAAAGAGGAGCCTGGGAAGCAGCAGCTGTCATGTGAGAGCTGTAGCAGATCAGATAGAGGAATATTTATTTCAGAATTCTCTTTGCAACTTTTTCACAATTTCACGGTCCTGGATAGGGTAGCAGGAAAGCTGATGTGTACCTGTCAGTCGCAGCATTTCCTGAAGGGCAATCAGGAGCAACAGAGGAGGTGAAAAAGAAGATAAAGAAACCAAATCAGCTGGGTTTCAGTGGGGTTTTTTATGCCTTCCATACTCCCTTATTCCTGCCATTATTCCAGATGACATGATCAATGGCTGGCCAAGGAATGAACGAGGCTTGACCTAATTCCCATCTCTCTAGGCAAGTTTTTGCAGCCTGGAGATGGTGTCTGTGTTCCCAGCTGCTGCTTTTACCCTGTCTTAGAGAAACTATAACTAATTAATTATTCTTTATTTGCTTTACTTCTGGCAACCAACCCTGTAATATTCAAACCCTTGTTTGGGGAAGCTGACCTGGGAGTTTATGGAAACTCCTGGGATTTGGGGTCCTAGGGAAGCCAAGTGCACTTGGATGTTGTAGGTTTTTATGTTGCCACCTCTAGGTTCCTGTAAGCTCACAGTGTGAAATGGGGGCTTAGAGGTAGAAACCTGCTGATTATTATATTTGGATCAAGTGTGGAGGGACCTTAGATCTGGGTGAGACAACTCCTTAATTTTGCCTTTAACTTTTCACCTTGAAAAGTAACTAATGAAGCAGCTTTCCTTCTCCTGCTCTGTTGGTTTGTGCACATTTAAAATTCTTCAGGAGGCAAAGGAGTCTGGGAGGCTAAATCTAATTTTTCTTTTTCTTTTTTTTTGTGACAAGCAAGTGGGACTGGGTAATGGCTAAATCTTTGTGTGTTGAATGAACAATAAAGAAATAGAGAATTTGTTTAACTACATAAAGTTATGAACCCTGTAGTGCCCTACTGTAAAATGGCTCTGAATTGCACGGGTGGCTCCATGCATTGCATAGCTGTGGGGAACCCATACATTATGCTGTCAGGATGAGTGATACCCTGTTTTGGTAGGAACAACAGGAGTCATTCATTACTTCAAGAGCTCCTTTCAGGCTGACAAGGTGGTAGCCTGCATTCCCAATAGCATATTTTAAAACTGAAAGCACCCTCCTTTGTGTGCTCTGAAGAGGTTGGACACTTGAAGAGCTTCTTGCTGCTGAAGTGGTGCTCTAAGTGTCCATAGGATGAGCACCTCGGTGGCTCTCCTGCAAATTACTGCAGGATGTGGAGACAAAATGGATGGTTTGAAGGGTTATTGCTGTGTTTGCAACCTCACCTCAAATCCTGATTTGAAGGCAAAATTTGCAGGAGTGATTTACAAACCTATGTGGCACAGAGTGGCTGTGGGGACCAAAGTTATTTTACAGCTTTTGGCATGTTTCATCCTCTGGCTATAAATGAAAATGTACTGGAGGATCTCACCAGTAATTATAGAAGGGCAAACTACTTTTGAGCACGTGAGTTAGCAGATGCTTTGTGAAAAGTGCTGTGTTGCAGGAATTGGGCCTTTGGCCCACTGAACTGAGGATCCAGAAACCAGCGGTGTCCAAAGTCAGTGGTGTCTCTGAGGGATCTCCTGCCCTGCAGACCTGCAAGCAGGACAGAACTGTCTGTGCAAATATGAGGTGCTTCTCCGAGCTGTAGAACTGTTTCACAGGCAGTGATGGTGTGGTGTGCTGTGCTCAAAAGTGAGAAATCCTCTCATCTTCAGCCAGAGCCAATCAGCCCCTTGTGCGCAAGAACAGCAAAGTAATAAATCAGGAATTGGATCCTATCAATATTCTGGAGATGCAGTTGCTGAAATCCCTCAGTAGCTTTTCCTGGCTCAGGTAACGGTAGTGTGGATACAGAAGTGCTTTAAACCCATCTTTGCATGTTCACTCTTGCCTGGAACAACAATCCTTTTGGGTTATGTGGTCTTGAATTCGAGGCATGTCATGTGCCTCAGTGTCTTGCCTCTGCCCTTGCTGCTGTTCTCCACTGACTTGTGTTTCCCAGATATTTTCTGTTTGTTGCCCTTAAAACTTTGAAAAATATTTTGTATTATGTTTCTTAAGTCTGTTAGCTGTGCAAAATTGAGTTGTTTGTGACTCTTCTTCCACCTTTCATTGTCTAGTACTAAATTTTCTTTATCTATATTTGCTGTCCCTAATGCCTCAAAATATGAGTTTAGATGTTAAATTATTTTTTTCTTTATAAATGCCTTTAGAGTCCTTGATATGAGGTACAATTCCTTAGCCTTTAAGCCACAATGAATTTGTTTTCAGAGCCTTTTTGTTGGTAATTGTGAAGTTTACAAGTGTGGCTTTTTCAAAAATGAAAACTGAGATTCTCACATTCGCCTTCAGAAATTGCAGATTTAAAAGAAATTCTAAATGTTGAGTCTCACAGTAAAATCATAAGGTTTGTCTGCTCTGGGAATACCCTCAGATTTTTAATTTGACAAGTTAAATGCCAACAGTCTTTTGAGTGGTGTATTTCATCCAACAGGAATTAATTTTAAGAGGCTTCTGGTGAATTTTTTCCCAAAATTGAGCACTCAGACTTGCAGAATATAAGCTCTCACATGGGAAAAGTGTGTCCAGTCAGCAATAGAGAGAGAAACAAATCCAAGCTGGGAAGCAACCTGTGAATTCACTCAGAGCTGGTCTGCACACTCTGAATATTAAGAAGTTGTTCCTTGCAATAATTTTTACTTCTGGGGGTGACTGTTGTTCCATCTTAGTCACTGACAGAATCCCTTTGGGCATCACTGGAGCACAGATGTCAAACCTTGTCTGCTGCCTCTGGATTTCTTATGTAAGAGTGTGGAGGCTCTGCAGCCAGGAGCTGCTTTCCTTGGCATTGAGCAGAGATCAGAATCAGACCCATTGTCAGAGGCTTTGTAAAATTAGTTTGGGTTTTTTCCCCCTACATAACTAGTTTCAACCACAAGATGTCAATGAGGAGGACCTAAATACAAAGGCTCTGTTGATAGCTTCCCCTCTGCTTGTTTTTCAGTTGGCTGATACTAGGTGGTTTATCAACATCTGCTGCCTTCAGCACACGTGCCATCACGTTTGTCACCCTGTCATGGGCTACCAGAGGTGGCAAAGTGCTGTGTGGCCAGCAGCCCTGGTCTGTTTGAACTGAGCATTCAGCGTATGATCAAACTCTTGTGGTTTAAGCAAGGAACTCTTCATCACCTCTGGGAGATTTGTGTGTTTTTGGGATCTGTCCCATCCACCAAGCAGTTTCTGTGCTGCAGAACGTGGCCTGCAGTGGCCCTGATCTCATGTCTGGGCCTTTGGACCTCCAGAATGGGAGCTTCATTTTGGATAAGTCATAATTTTGTTAGTTCTTGGTTTGAGAAGCTTTAATGAAACCCTTGTTCTTAATCCTCAGAGCATTCCTCTCTCTTCTATGAAAGTTGGTATAGAGAAAATAAATCTCATTGTGTTGTGTTCCTGAACATTAACCCTCCTGCCTGAAGTGCTGAACCATGCTGTGCACCAGCCTGTTGGGTCATTCCTAAAGACATGGAAGCATAAAATTGCCCCTCAGGCTTCTTTTTGCTTTTCCTAATTTCTATGAGAAATCTCTTTGCAGGTGGGCAGAGATGGAGGTCTTTTCTAGGTTTTGGATGCAGTGAAAGAAAAGCTCGTTTACTGCAGTGAGACACTGAGGAAGAGTCAAGTGAGATGCTAATGAACACACTCTGAACTGTGCTACAAATATGCCTGTGTGTGCATCAGAACTGGGGAAGTCAGAGCTACTGCCCTCCAGATTTTTGTGGGTGTGGAAAATAATGGAATGGAAATAGTTTTCTTTCTTCAATCTTGTTGAAATTCAAAGTGAAGAGAAACCTGAACTGTATGGGAGAGCTGGGATCTGGAAATTTGAAAGTGCAATATCCTCAGTTCTCCAAAGAAACTCTGAATCAAAAGGCCAATTTTCTCCCATCTCTAGTATTTACAAAAGAGAAAAATTATCAGTGATAATTACTTCTTTTTATCATCAGAGTAGGAGACATTGCATAGGTGAGAAAACACAAACTGATAGGTCATGGATGATAAGATGGAATTGCTCTAAAAATTGTCATAAGTTGGGGTAGGATTTTGTTTTTTTTTCAATGTCAGCTTCATGGTGTGGCTTAAATTCAGCTGAAGATCAGAGGAAGAAATTAGAAAACTGGTATTGAAATGTGGAGGTGATAAAGACACAAAGAAAATGTCTCTAAAGCATAATGTAGCACATGTGCTACAATCTAAGGTTTCTTGCATGTGCTGCCTGAACAGGAGTGACTTCTCAATTTGAGCTGAATCTGGCAGAGAATGTTGCAAACCTGAGAAACCTGTGCAGGTCAGCCCCTGTTAAGCTGCACACCTGGCCAGGCTTGGGTATCAGCACAAGTGCCCAGATTAATTACAAAGAGGGGGAAAATGACCCATAGCAAGCCAATTTTTTCTTTCTAATGGGGCACATTTAACAATTATGGCAAGCTATTACAATCAGAATCAGGTTGTATTATCATGTGCTGCTTCAAATTGCATGCAAATCTCCTCAAAGCCTACCTCTTCCCAGTGGGATGGAAAGAGAGCTTTTCCCCCTATTTTGCTAATGCTGCCATCTCAGTGTCTCACTCCATGACATTTAACATCTTTGCCAAATTTAATTTGTGCAAAATCAGCTGCTTAGTCGTGCTGAGGGCAGTCCTGCTGATTTTAGCAGTATGTGGACAGCATAGTGATTGACACTGGAAGAGGCAACCCCAGGGCTCCTGTGAGAAACTTGCCAGTCCTGCATTACTCTGCTGCACTGGGCCTGTGGAGCAGCCCTTGCTCTGTGGCCAGAAAGGTTCAATTTGCTCTTGGCAGATAAGAATATTTAACTGGTCAACTGAGGAGGCTGCAGCTGTAATTTTATGGTCTGGAAAGCTACAGGGTTTTGGTATTTGGTGGAGAAGGGTGGGTGGTTGGCTGGGTGTAATTGTTTTTGTCATATTTGCTGCTGCTGAGGAATGCAAAGAGCAGGTGTGAGTGGGAGCGGGAGGAACCTGTGGCTGACCTGAAGTTTTGTACTCAGTTTGCACTACTGACTTTTTTGTGGATGATTCAGTCACCTGCTCACCCAAACTGACCAAAAAGCTGGCAGTCGGTACAGTCCCTGCTCTCTTGTCCTCTACCAGCCATGCCCAGCCGGGCTGTTGACCATGTCTGTCATTCATGGTTGGAAAAATCAGGGCATTTGTCATGAGTGTGTAAGAGAGAGGTGGAGATTGAGAGAGATTTTCTGATTTAGATTTTAGATGCGTTTTATTAGCCAGTATCTTAGCCTGCAGCAGATGTGCAAGAAAAGTCCTTTTTTTATCCCTAGGGATGGCTGAGCTTCAAACTTTGTTTTACCAAAGGCAGAAAAGCTTCTAGATTCTTGGTACACCTCAAAGTATTATCTGAGTCTGTTTGGTTTGCTTATCAACACAGTTTTGCCATGGCTTAGTTACAGGTTATATAATATAAATATTCCTACTATGGTAAAATACTGGCTATTGAAAAGCTCTTGAATCTAGCAGAGAGATGCATAACAGGAATTAATGGCTGAAAGATGGGCCAGATGAATCTACAGCAGTAGAGTGATGAATGTTTTAAGGAGTAATTTTAGATAATCATTGAGATTAAGGAGGTAAAGAATAGAGGAGAGTTAACATTTCTCGATACCTTCAGATCATGATTGAATGCCTTTCTGGAAGATATTTTTCAGGAAATTATGCACTGCTGAGCTCAGTATAAAGAAAACTGGGCCAAAGATAATGGTCTGTGTTAGAAGAAAGATGTCACTGGTTATCAAATGGTGTCTCCTGGCTTCAGATGTTATAAATTGATGCAGTTGATGACTTGTATTTTCTTTAAAGTTTCCAGGACTTCTGTATGGACTGAAAGTACAGAGATAACACTGAAGAGTGAGTAATTTTTATCACATTAAAGAAACCCCATAAATCTGAGCCTGGACTAAACATTTATGCTGATGTCTCACTTCAAATATAAATTATATCATAATTTATGACTGCTTTGTAATTGGAGGACATTTTTTGAGATCACTTATTTTATAAAATGACTTAATTTTACAATTTAAAAAATATATTTTAATGGTTTGTTGCTTTACTAGGAAATCCTCTAAAGGGAAAATCTTATACAGGTAGAAGGTGTCACAAAAGGGAGATCCTATGTGGTAAAAAAACCCAACTCATTTCACCTGTCACAACATGTAGTATGTGTCCCTGGAGAGGTTTCAGTGGAAAGCTGCAGTGAAAGGAGAAACGAGAGAGTATTGCATGATTGACTACTACTTGAATTTTATACTTGCATGGAAACAATGTTGGTGTTTTTCCTCTGCCATCATTATTTAGAAAAATGCTTTTATTTCAGCATTGCACTGGAGGAGAGCTGCAAATATTCCTTCCTTGTGCAGGAGCCCCAGTGTAGCATCACCAGTGGAAGTGAACCCTATTGTAAGCTGGTGGAGAGTCTCTTGCCACTTCTGTCCCAAGGATGCCACTTCGAAACTGTTTCATATGCAATTTTAAAGTGGACCATTTAAGTGTCTCTCTTCTGAGACCCATCACATTGAACTCCTGTATGTTTTTCACTGAGATGCTTCCTTGAGGAGATTGCCTGTCAAGCCATCAAACCTCTGCAGAGCTACTGGCTTTGCTTGCTGCAGCTATCCCTTCTGCCAATTCTTAGGACGTGTGTGGATCTGAACACTGTCAGGAAGAACAGTGATTCACATCAGTGCAAAATGCTTCTGACAGAGCAGCAGGTGTTGCTCAGTGTAATCTTCCCCATGGAAGCCAAAGAGAGCTTGGTGCCTGAGGAAAGTGAGGAGAGATTTGCTGGTGGATCCCTATCCAGACTTCTATGCAAATACAGCTCTCTTACAACATTGCAGGGCAGATGTTAATTGAGGTGAACATGAATATGGGCTGGGGAAGAGTGACTGGAACTGAAGGCAGAGATGGAGAGAACTAGTTTCCATCTTGATTTGTTCAGTTTTCATCTTTTTTTCTCATGGTGCAATGTGTGGTTGCTGCATAAGAAGGAATGATGGGCTTGGGTGGACCTTGTATCTGATCTGCCATGTATTAACCATAATAATTTCTGTTGATGACTTGATGGCACAGTAACACTGAAAATCCTCTTCCTTTAGGAGAAAATAATCAGTTTTCTGTTCCCAGTGTGTGTAGTGTTGCCTGGCTGTCACACTTTACCTTCTTGCTGCTAGTTAAGCCTGTATATTAGTGGATTTTGTCTTATGAGACCTGGCACTGGGATACTGCAGTGATGGAAATAGTAAAAGTCCTTTAGGCAGGTATAGTAGTTCACCTGGAAAATTATTATACTGAACAGGATGAGAAATTTTCTGTCTGAGAAAGGAAATGTTGAGAAATGTGGAGTTCTGAAGCCAGTACATCCCTTGTGGGTGTGCAGGCACAGGGCCAATACCTTGCTGTGTCCCTTCTCTGTGCTGCGCTTTACTCTGAAGTAGGAGCCATGTGATCAAGAGCCACCTTCCCACCAATTACTTATACATAGAGCAGTGCAGCAGCCTCTGAGTGAGGTATTTATACCATGGGATCCTTGTGCTTATAAATAACTGCAGCACTGCAAGCATTGCCTGCTTGACTGTAACCACACTATTTATATAAATCTGACAATGTAACTACAGCTGTGGAAGACGATTTAAATACAGCTGGTGAAGTAAGCACACCCTTAGGAAGATATAACTAACTACACAGATAATAGTAGCAGGTAACTATACCCACAGGAAAGCATAAACATGCAAATAACAGCCACAATGTAAGTGCAATTTAAAAGTCAGAGGGTCTCAATATTGATATAATAGGAGTTGGGTAACTTTACTCAGAGGAGAGGAAAATAACTGTGTGAATAACAGCTGCAGTCCATGCAGTGATGGGAGAGGAGAGCTTGGAGAGTTACAGCTGTGATATCTAAGTCCCAGTATCAGGAGGTCATCTGCATGGGGTCAGAGCAGGTTTCAAACTGGAACTTTGAGTGTGGGCAATTAGCTGTGGAGGGGGTCTGTTCCTGGGAAGTGGAACACTGGGAGGGGGGTGTTGTGTTCTGGCCCTGGATGATGATGGATGGACAAGTGCAGTGGATTTGGCTTCTGCTCACTTCCCCAGGAATTCAATTCAGTGTATTTCAGAACATGATTTTAAGCTGAAACCAGGTTTTCTGAAAGAGAAGGTTTCCAAACATATGAAATAGTAATGGGCCCATACAGCTGCAGAGCAGCAGCGTCATGTTGTGTGTGCTGTGTACAGGATTAGTAAAGGAACTTGTGCTGGAAACAGGGGACAGGAGAACAGAGATTCTAAAGCAGCAATTTGTGCAGAGACAAACAGCAAACCTAAAGGGAAACTTTAAAATAATGTCTTAATTTGATATATTTTCTTTTTTTGCAGCCTGATCTAATTGATCTTCTAAATAGAGATGATTTTTATCTCTCTTATACGAAAATAAAAAGTGAAATAAAAATAATTGCCAATTATTCTCTGTTTGTATACAGCTATTCAGCAACAAACTTGACTGAAGACACAGCAGAAGCAATCCACTTCCCCACTGCCTGCCATGTTAGATTGAGACTGTGGCCTCTGAGCTGTGTTTAGATAGAAATTGGATTGAGTAAAATAAAATGATTGCTGTCTCCTCCAGACCTTCACATGGGCTTTATATATTTAAGATGTATGTTTGACAAGAGAAGTTGAATGCCTTAGTTTTAAAATAGAATCAATTTAAGGCTTCCACACAGTACTGATCAGTTAAGTTATTGTGTTAAGTCAACAAACAGGGTTTTGGAGTGGGTTTTTTTGAGTTAATTTTTTCATTAGTTTTGTGGAAGATGTTGATTGTCAAAACTTGAAATTAAATACTTGTGGGGCTGTGTTCAGGGTGAGCACTGGAACACCAACAAGTCCAGGGCATGGTGTCTCTGGGTTTGGCAAATCACCTGGTAGAATTCTGAGAAGTTTCTCTGATCACTTCTGATTTTTAGAAACACGGAGCAAAATATATTCTTTGATCTCTCTTTGGAAATATGGTATAAATACGTAATGATTAGCTTGGTTTTCCTTTGTCCTTGGTTCAATGACAGCTGTCTGAATGCTATGACAGCCCTGTAGGAATTGGTGCTGGGAACAGACAGGTGATTGTCAAAGGGAGTATTGTATCTTAGGACTGACTCACTGGAAATGTGAGTTACCTTCATTTTAGAGGTAAGCTGAAGTGTCTGACTGCTTTACATTAATGTGCCAAGGATATCCTTCACTCTGCAAGCAAGATGATCAGTAAACCCTTGGGCTCAGTATTTAATTCCTACAGGGTGCAGGGATACAGGCACAAAGTGTAAAGTCCAAATGAGATAAGAAGTAAGATTTTCTGCCTGCAGCTTCCCACTTATGGGACTAAGGACATGCACTATGCCCTGCAGGAAACTTCTCAGGGAGGGTGTATCATTAACAATGCATATTCCCTTCTTTAAAGCTCAGCCTGTGAGCCTTTCCTGATTTGAAGTGTCTGGAAAGCGATGGGGCAGCGATGCTGGTGGGTTGGGTATGGGCAGCAAGAAGCCCTACAGACAGAAGGATAGGTCAACAGGAACGGGAGGGGGAGGGAAGTGAGCATGGGGAGATGTCAGCTGCATTATTCACCAGTTCCTTCAGGCCAGCTTCAGGACTCACATTCTGTTCTGCTGCATTCAGAAATCACCATGGTGAGTGCTCTGTGTAATCTCTCAGATGATTTAACAACACCAGTGGATAGATTTAGCAGATGGTATCAGACATGAGCAGCAATGTCAGACAGGCCCCCATAATCACTACTTATATTGGTTGAAACCAAGATTTCTGGAGCAGCATGAAGTGCTTCTATTGGTTGCAAGTTCTGCTTTGGTCTAGTCCTAATCAGAGTCCTAAAGAGGTCAGTACTGCAGAAATGAGGAGGACTTGAGGACAAGTCTGTTGCAAGAGCTAGCAGAGAACAGCTAAGGGGTCCTCTTAGTCAGTGATAAGAGCATCCTAATCATAAGATAGTTTGGGTTAGAAGGGACATTAAAGAGCATCCAGTTCTAACCTCTCTACCGTGGGCAGGGATGCCATTCACTAGGCTGGGCTGCTCAAAGCCCCATCCAGCCTGGCCTTGAATCCTTCCAGGGGTGGGGTATTTCAGCCTTGGCCACACAGCAGTGAACTTGCTGGGATCTTTACTCTTGCTGGGATCCTACCAAGTTTTGTTTTCCCTTTGAATCCCAAGGACGTAACACAGGAGTTTTTTAACTTCCAGAGGAGCTGCCACTGCAGATGTGGTGTGTTTGGTTTATTGTGGTTTTTTTTTGGATCCAACTGATAAGTTCTGTCACAATTTGTTGTCTTTATTGTACTTCTACATAGCGATTAAGGAATTCAATATGCTTTTACTTAGCTAATGACCAGAAATTGTGCATTATAAGGTTTCAGTCCCAAAATTCCATCATATGATACTTTTTTAATGCAGAAGTCAGCTGCTTTGTGTCAGCCTTTCAAAGTAATGCAATAAAATTTAATGGCAATGGGGATTCTTCATTAAATACATTTGTCTTTTCCTTTAGAATTTCAGCATTGCAAATTTTATTTGACTCTAACTTCTGTTTCATAACCATTCTTGCTTAAGGCCATTACAAAAAATTGCATCTCAACCCATAGATGCTTTTTGGTGGTAGTGGGCCAAATTTTCCAGTGGAAGTGGTTTACAGTGAGCTTGTAGAATTCCTTTCCACAGACTGCTATAAATGCAGGAAGTTTGTACAGACCTCCACAGACCTTTCCTTTTAGCTGGGAGAAGTGCCTGGTGGAGCGATGTGTTGGTCAAGTTCAGGCTGAGAAGAACATAGTTGAAAAAGAGATTTCTTGCAGGAGTCATATACACCTGCTCTCTCCCTGGTCTTCACTTGATATCCTCTTGTGCCCACTGCTGAAGGCAGCAAAGTTCAGTTAATCTCGGTGTTAGACATTCGCTGATTTATTCAACAGAGGATTAAGCTGTTGTTTGGATGTCAAGTCCTTTTTAGTTCATTGTTGTTCTTAGGAGGAAATGTGAAAAAGGCAGAATTTGTGTCAGTCAATAGCAGTTTTCATCAGCATCTTACACAGAAAACCCTACACTAAGCCTGTCAGTAAAAAAGCAGATGTATTTTCCCCTGTATGAACTATTTTCATCCAATATTGTCCTTCCTTTCTGTTACAAGGTTTTATTCCTGTTGTTTTCCAGCTGGCCCAAATACCACACTGCTTAGCATAGCAACCTCTCTTCAACTGAGGTTTTTCTAGCATTAATACCCCTGTATTTCTTTCACTGAAAATTCTGTTGTTGCTATACAAAATTGCTCAAAAATTATCCTGTGATCCAGAGGTTGTCTTTCATGAAGGCACACTGAATTGCTAAGGATATATCTGTACAAAAATGGCAAATCTGCATGAAAAATTGGCAATGTTGTAACACATAAATTTAAGTGAATACCATAATCACAGTTTCAAGAGATTTGTAGCTGAATTGCTGCCTTTTCAGTCTAGGTCACCAGCTTATTCACAGGAAAATGTCCTCACAATAGTGTGGGTGTTGAGTATTTTTTATGAAGCATCATGGTAGTCTCCATTTGTTCCTGTATGGACAAATCTATATGTGATAAATGGACATACTGGACAGAGGCAAAGGGCTGAGAGCAAGTGGAATTTTGGTGCTGAAGATCAGCCTTGGCTATGGCAGGTGAGGCACCAAGGATTTGTCTTGCTGCTGCCACTGCCACATGTGCCACTGTGTAAAGTTTATCTCTCCACATTGCCAGCCCAGCAGAGCTACTGCATGCTGAAGTGTAGTTCAGTGTTAAAGAGCAGTCAAGGGAGGGTGGCTCTTTGTGTAACTTAGTATGCTCTGGATGAAAGGAAAATATGCTCTGCACTTTGACTTTGAGAAGGACTGGGGAAGCTCAACACTACTTAGGAAAAGCAAAGCTTCACAAAGGATAAGAGGTGGGATTTAACTCAGTGGTTGATCTCCTTTTTCAGTACGTCTGTGGCTTTTCAAATTCTTTGTCAGGTGAGAGACAGAATGGTAGCTTGAAAGCCAGAAAAGGTGTCCTGCCTGGGCCCCTCTGCAGCAGGACCTCACTGGTATGAAGATGGCCATTGTCTCTTGTCACCTCAGCCCTCGAGTGTCAAAGCCCTTGTTCTTCTGTTGCTGGTGCTCAGTGTTTGTGTACTGAGCTGTGACCCTAAAGCCAAGGTGGGTTCTGCTGCTAGCAAGTTTTACAGTATTTCTGAGCTGCTTGGGAAGACAGTTCTTCAACCCAGTTTTCCTTCTAATCTTCATTTTTGCATGAAGATAAAAAGTGTTCTCAAGGATTCCCTTGAGGACCAATTTAGAGTTCAGTTTTGATTGAATTAGTTGGATGTATGTAAATAGAATCACACATTTAACAGAAACCCAGATGAAAGACACTTTCAGGAGGGCTTGGGGCAGATGCTGTCAGTTTAGCCTGCAGTAAGCACCTCAGAGCAAATCCTATGCTTCTCCCTTTTATCGTGATTTATTCCTGTCTCCTTCACATCTCAGCCACTGGTGAATGCTGTTGTTCCAAGATGCATATTTGTTTTGGGCACTTGTGCCTCAAGTCTACCTTGGGTCTGTGCCTGGCCCCTTTTACACAGTTGTGGGCCAGAGAAAAAATACTTTTGTGCTGTTCCAGAAGCTCTTGTGTTTGAAAAACTGGAGTCATAAATATGGATGGCATAATTTGTTGGCATGAGCAAGGAGGGGGGTAAAGGTTAAGGAAAACTTCTTTAATTAGCTGTTTCTGTGTTGGGGGACAGGCACCCCATGTGTCAGCAGTGAGAGAGGGAATGTGGGATGCTTCATTACCTCCCTGCTGTGAGCAGGGCTAAGGAACAGCCACCTGCAAGGCCAACAGCAGGGGCAGGAGGTGCAGTGGAGGGAACAGGCTTGTGAGTACAGCTGCTCCTACAAGTGGGGCAGCTGCTGTGCCTGCAATGCTGCCTCAGTGCTGTGCAACCACTGCCTGGGCTTGCACCAGTGAGAGCAGTGACCTTCCTGCAACATGGGCAGTGTGATTTCTCCTCTTGCACACAAGAAGGAGATGGTGAGCTCAGAGATCTTTGATGAGATAGGTTTTTCTTTCTAAGAAACTTCCCTGTTTCTAGGTCTTTTCCAGCTTTTCCAGTTTCTTGTACCATCTAAGCACTGAGCAGTGCAGTTTCTGCAGAGCACAGCCCAGGATGTACACAGAGCCTGTTGAGAGTGCAGAAGTGAGATGTGTTGTGTTTTTTCATACTTGACATATTTTCTGTGATAAATAAATTCCCTGTGTTTGGATTTCCCTGCTTTCCAGATCTGCCTGTGTGTCTTCCCCTAACCCTTCCATTTGGTGAGTCTCCTCTGTCCCATTGGGGCAATCCAGCAGCAGCAGAGCTCTTCCTCAGGCAGGATCTCCCAGCACACAGGGAGCCATGATCTGGGAGGAGGGGCAGGGATAGTGGTGTATGCATTTACTGTTGTAGTATTTTCACAGAGCTGGGAAACTAAACAGCATCTACAGGACCTGAGAGCTGCATGGCAGGGCTCAAGCAGCCTCTAGCATGACATTATCACAAAAAAAGAGAATAGTGAAAAGAAGAGATTGATGTGAACTTACACTTGTTCTTTTTGAAGGATAGTTTCCTTAATGCCTCCCATGTTCTCTCCTTCACCTGAGCAGCCTTTGCCATCTTCAAGCAGTCCTTGTCCATGCTGGTGTCTGGACTCACACTGGATCTTAAATTCCCTTTCCCGTTGAGCTCTGGTGTTTGGAACATCTTCAGTTTCATCCAGAAGCAAACCCAGAGCAATTCACTTTGATGTGTGAAGTCTGAATTAAAGAAACGACTGAATTAATGTTTTGTGCCTCTTGGGGAAGAGAGCAAGGGGAATGTGTTGGCCTATATTTCATCAGACGGGAAAACTTGTTTAGTTTTATGCACAGAACCAAGATATCTTAGGCTGTATGGTCTCTCTGTTGATCAAGTGCAGGTTCTCCAAACCCATTCCATTTCCCACGCAGCCATTTCTTGCAGACTCTTTGTAGAGCTGCGGGCCAAAACAAGGGCAAAGTGAGACTTTCTTTTGTTTCTTTTCTTGAAAATTGAAACTGAACTTCGAAGAAAAAACCCCATTTTTTCTGGCTGTTTGTGGCAGGACTTTGTTGGAGACCAGAAACCCCCTCACTTCTGAGGAGGAAGTTCAATTTATAATAGTTGTGAAGCACTTGGATGCTGCAGTGATTTACTGCTGTAGAGGAAGTATGACCATGGGACCCTGGATTTAGAGCAGCCTTTGATTGGGATGAGGTGAATTGGGCTCTGAGAGGCCCCTGGATCTGTAGATTCATTCGTGTGTGGAAGGACTGTTGCCTTTTGGTCATCACCATTAAACTACTGAATGGAAAGAAGATGAGACTCTGGGTTAAAAATAGTACATATCCTATAATTAAAAACATGCACTTCCATATTTATGTACTCAGAGGCTGAATTAAAGTAATAAAACCCCTTAAATGTGCATTTCATAAGGCTTTCGTCATGCAGTTTATAGTTTTAATATTCTTGCACCTGGTTCTGTTTTGTGTGGTTTTTATGAGCAATCTGTCTGGAGTGGCCAGGGCCAGGGCAGGCAGTGGCAGTGTTTGCACATGGCCTTCTGAGCACAGGGAAGTGGGAGCTGGCAGCCTGCAGCTGCCTGGGGCCAGCCTGTCTGCCAGCAGATCAGCTTCCCTGTGCCCTGGCACGGTGGTGCCTTGCTAAATTATGCTCTGAGGTCTTAACACATAATGCCTGATGTGTCCCAGGAGCTGCTCAGCATCTTGCAGGATGAGCTCCCAACTGCAAATGGGATCTTATGCCTTCCCCATACAAAATTGCTCTAAGAGAGTGAGCATTTTTCTGCAGTAACATTGATTATTTTTCTGTGGTGCTTGCTCACAGCAATAATGTGTTGTTGTGGATCTTGCTCATTGTTCTAGCAGGGGATTTAAAAAAAATAATTTTTCTTCTCACAAGATGCTCTTGAGAATTGATCCTGAATCAAAGTTAAAGGAACAGGGCATAACTGAGAGGCAGTTAGCAGCAAGTTTTGTTCATCTGCAAAATTTCCTGGGTTCTGCTTGGTCCTTTTTATTAGCTTTATTTATGTGGGTAGAAACCCACTGAGATTACAATCTCAGTTTCCAGGATGATTTGTCCTAGTCTCCTGGCTTTGAAAAATGGTCTCCAAACCATCTCAGGGTGACACTCTGGCTGTTCTTTTTTGCTACTTGCAATCTGTCCTGTTGCTATAGGAAGCTGTAAATGGTTTGTTTGTTTGCTTCTTTTCCTACACAGCTCCTGTAAATATTTTCTCCCTTTCTCAGGGTGTGAGTTATGACTCCTAGGAGGTCAGTGAAAATCAGCCTGAAAGGGATGGGAAGTATCAATTTGCTGTAAGTCATTTATTCGTAAAGTCTGGGAGAAACACTCATGGAAATCACAGCTCTGGGCCTCTTGAGTGCTCCCCTTGTTTGTGGTGTGGATTGCATTGCTCTCCCCTGGCATGGGATGGCTCCCTACAAAGGGAGGAGCAGGGGTACATTGCCACCCTGTGTGCAGACCCCTTCCCTCCACATCATCCATGGAAAAAAGGCTTGGAAAAGCTTTGACATCAGTGCTGGCACTGCTCCTTCCCCCTTGCATAAAAATAAGGCTACTGCAGAGCTCAGCTTAGTGGCAATCCTAAATTGTGAAATATTTTCCAATAGTCCACAGCACTGGCAAACATGCCTGTGGGTGATGTCTTGTCAGGTATTCCAACATGCAGGGTGGACCTGCAAGGTAGGACTTTGTTGGACAAGGAGTTTAAAGGGAGATATTTGCCATAAAAAAAAAAAAAAAAATTAGGTTTTGCAGTGAGAAAGCCTTTAGAAGAGTGGGAGGCTGGGTCTGACTGTGCTGATGTCAGTCTGGATTTAGCTGTCTTAAAGGGAATGAGGTTAGTCTAGACTGACACTGGCATAAAAGGAGAGGGCAGAATTAGGCTTATGATATCTAAAAAAGTCTTAGGTCCTGATTCTTCAAAGGACTTTAGTATGGCTGAATTTTTCCTAAAGCCCATATGTTAGCATTTTGCTGACAGGGGACGTTTATTTTTATTCAGAAATATCAAAAAGGACAAAGAGGAACACTTTAGAAATGGTTTCCTTCTGACTAGAAGTATAATTGGCTCTAAATTTGGGATAAGCAGGAGAAAACATGTTTAAGCCTGAGAATTTCTTGTTTGTTAAGTAATGTATTTTACTGTGGAAAGCAGCATCTAATGCAAATATTGTGTCAGTTTCAATGATAACAGTGGTATAATTATTTTTGATAATGAAGTAATATATTATTATTTTGAACCAAGAAGGCTATAAAGTGGTCATCCTGTAGGATTTTTTTTACTAGCTATAACTTATTTCTGTATTTTGTTATAATTGTGACATAATCACAATCTTGAGATAATACAAGCACTTGACTGCCCTTTATGCATCAAAATACCCCAGAGATGTAATTATCTCATGGTTACTACGTTTTCTGACAAGCCTGATAGCTTAAATATAGCAGACCCTGAACATTGATATACACAGAAAACATTAAATATTCATTTGCTGATACATGTATTTATAAAAATCCCATTTCTCCATTGAGTGAGAGGTGGTTTTCAGGTCACCCAATCCAATAACTATGAGCATATTTGAGGACTCAGGAATTCTTGTTCATTTGAAGTTTTTTTTTTTTGTTTTTTTTTTTTTTTTTCCCAAAATAAATGCAATAAGTACTTTGCTAGGAAAAGGAATACATTTATTCTACAGTTTGTTCTGCTAATAGCTCCCTGTGTATTGTATGTGCAACTGTGCCTTGGTCTGGCTGCAGGAGGGGGAGTGAAGCTTCCATTTCATCCCTTCTGTCTCCCTGATCATGGTGAACTAAACTTCATTTTTTCAAATTGTTACAAGCTGCTTGACTTTTCTGCAGGATGAGCATCACTTCTCCCACCAAAAGTGTCCCTCATGTGTTTTGAAGCAGTGGATGCCAAAGCAGCCCCTTTTGTTGAACCTGGGTCTGGCCAGCCAACTGCCTGGGAGGCCTCAGATTTTGAAAGAAAAATTAACCAGGGCTAGTAGCAAATGTTAGAAGATGCCTCAGCTTTTAAAAAGCAAAACAATTTGTTCCTTGCTGTATCAGCAGAGTTGTCCAATTCACCTTTTGGGGAGTGGCACTTTTTTGTGGCTGTGTAGCCCCTGTTTGTGTGACCTGTGGTGTCCATACTGTGCATGTATGAATGCTGTGCATGCCCTGGGTCCCTTTGGAGTCTATATCTGTGTTGCATTGGCTGCTGGAAGTGCCTGGTTTGCTCCTCTCAAGCTGCTTAGGAAGAGGAAGAAGGTGGGGATTTCTCCAATGAGTTTTGAGCAATGCATTAGTGTCACCTCTGATAGCAGTAAATGACCCAGGAAATCAGCTGGGAGCGCTCACCAGTGATTACAGTGCAGAAAGGGGTACCTGTGCCTCAGGAGCTTTTCTGCTGGTGTGCCCCACTGAAGTGATGGATAAATCCAGGGGCTGCTCCTTCCTCAGTGACCAGCTAAATCTTCCCCTTGCAATTGCCTGAAACACAACTTGTGTTAAGTTGGATAAGCTGAGCAGTTGTGCTGCTGTTTGTGTTTATCCAAAAGTCACAAGCAGTGAGGGGTTCTCTGCTTGAGTCCAGTGTGAGGCAAAGGAGCAGGATCCAACATATGGGCTTTTTTTAAGGAAAAAAAAAGAGGAAAAACACAATGAACCCCAGGTGGTCAACCCAAATGGTTTGCTGCTTTTTCTCCTGCACTGACTAATAATCCATTACAAGAAAAATAGCTTACCTGCTGATGAACACACAGAGATGGTACATGAAGGGAAGATGTTCTCTGGATCCAAGTAGCCAAACTGCTTCTAGCTGGAGCTGTGTCTTCTGTAACAGGTAGGTGCAGAAACAACCTTTGCAGAAGTGAGGAGCCTCCTGTGCTACTCTTACTGAAGAAAAAAATAACAAACCCCTGCATTTCCAGACATGCTTCAAGTTGGGGTACTCCTGATGTGGACAGAGAATCATGTGGGTTTGCAGTACCAATCTGTGGTGATGCTTTTGGAATTTGCTGTCCTGTTTCATTCCTTCTGCAGAGCCTAGCTGTCATCCTGCCCTTATGTTATGTTAAAAAAACCCAAAACCAACAAAACCAAAATGCCTTTGTTGTGTGTTTTTGATCTGTTCAGCTCTGAGGAAACCTTTCTGGTGTCACCCACCTCAGGTATATAGCTACTTAGCTGTGGTTTGAAGGGGAGTATCACTTTTATGCTTTAGGTACTTGAAAGGAAGCTAAATAAATAGCTCCTTTACTCCTTTTAGTTTGTCTTGGACTTTTGACCCCTAAGAAATTGTGAAGCCAAGTGGAATAAGAAAAAGGCTGCATAGCAAGCAGTTTGCCCATGAAATGCATTTGTTTTTAATTGCCTCATTAAGTCAGGTTATGATGGATTATATGACCTTATCCAATGCAGTCTGACATAATGGGATGCTGTCAGAAGTTCTGGAATAACAGAGTGATATTCACTTGACTGGGGTTTTCTTGCTTGTGTTTTTCCCTGCGTTGATTGCTTGCAGTGGTTATACACATCAAGAATGTCTTGGCATGAGTAAAGGCAAGGTCATTAATGCTTTTTGTCATGATTACTTGATAAGCTTGTTGTTCCACCAGGAATTAATGCCTCGCTGGTAGCACAGGAAGGAGGCGTGGGGCTGTCATGCTGTGCTGCAGTGGGGTGGGTGTTGGGCTCACAGATTCCTCATGGTGCCTCCCAGGGCTCTGTCCATCAGCTGTGACCAGGGGTTGCAGCCAGGGACAGCACTGCCATCCCCAGCAACTCACAGAGCAATTTTCAGCTGAGGTATTTTAGATTATTTGGCTGATGTTTAATAAACATGGCTTGAGGAGGCCCCTCTATGTTGCACATCTGTTTTGGAGAAGGGCACAGCAAACGTGGAGGTGTTGTGTCCAAGGCAAAGAACGGTGGCTTGGCAGCAAGAGCTGGCTTTGCTCCCTCCATGAGGGAACAGGAGCCCTCTCATTTCCTGGCATGTGTTGGTAGCTTGTGTAACAGAGAGATACAAGAACATCGTCCTCTTCCCATGATAGATGAGGTTTGTAGGTTTCAAACTGTTTACATAAGACTTTTAGCCACTAAAAATGTAGAAGAAACAACTCCCACTCTCAGGTAAATCATTATGCTGCGTTTGGTTTCTGAACCCTCTAATAATAATAATATAAAAAAGCCATTTTGAATGCTGTTGCTTTTGCTTTTTCTATTTCTCCCTTGGAATCTCTCATCTGTTAAATTAGTTTTTGGATTCACCCCAAACTTATGAATATTTCTTTGTCCCTCTTCACTTATCTGTCTCTACTCCCCCATTCTCTTCCAGAATAATTTCCAGTGGATGAATTTTTTGGAAACAATATTTCCATGTGAAGATCTTACCCAGCACATCTTTCTTTACATAGCACTGTTGTTTTTTACATCCTGGATGGTTCTATTTATTTGCCAGGAGCTGGACTGTTGACTTGGATGAAGCTCCACTGTGTGTAAGTGCTCTTAAAAGCATTGATTAGGATGGTAGGTTTTGACAGCTGAGTCAGCCAGAAACCTTGAAATACACCATTTGGGATTGTTGGTTGGTGATAATGAGTCTCAACTGCCATGGACTTCTATTCTTTTTATCCAGAAGTTTAGAGCTTTCTCCTTCATTAGGACAAGGGCATTCTTCAGATTCCCTTGAAACACATGAAGCACCTCCTGTTTCCTGCAGTGGTCATTGCTGTGGGTAGTTTTGATGGAAATAAGTGAGATTTGGGGCTTTCTTGGAGATACTGCATTTATTCTCTTATTTACATTAAAGTTCACTGAAAAAATGATTTCCATAATCATTCTTGAAGTTTGTGGGACAAAAATGAATTCTAAATCAGAATACATTCAAACTTAAAAGTTTTCCTAGGAAGTTGAAATTTTAGTGTATTCCTTATGTAAACACTGAAATACATTTCCAGGAGAGTAGATTGCTGTCTGGCATTTCTGTGGGAACTGAACTTGGCATTATTCTTATCAGCTTCATTTGAGTTCCACAGGGGGAGGTGGCAGGAGAGTGAGAGAATTCACATCAAGTCAACTTTGCAGTTACTGGAGCTTGCAGCCTCTGCAGCTCCATGGATCCCTGTGCTTCCAGCCAGGAATGAACTTGCAGGTGTCAGACAGGGCTGAGCAGGCTGCTTGGCCGTTGTGGTGAGTGTTTGTAGCACCTGAAAACACAACTGCATGCCTTTCTTGTTTGGCCTCCAGCCATTTGGTCCAGACACCTTGCACAACCTGACATTCATCCATCCCTCCTCTCTTTTCCATGTTGAACTTTCCCTGACAGACCCCTAAACTAGCTGGTTTCTGAACATTATATATGTTGTGGCTCCTAGGGACATGAAAACCTTGGAGAAACACAGCAGAGCCAGCCAGTAGCAAGGCTCCTCTGCACCTTCATGAAAATGGAGCTGCTTCTATCAAAGGTCTCTTAAAGTCTGTCAGTCCTTTGGAAAAGCACTCATTTAAACAGAAATCTCCTTTATTTCTGCTCCTCCTCTCTCTACTCATCCATTTTCTCATTCCTGTTCCCATTCCCAAGCTTGTCTTTGTCTTTTCCTTTATTTCCAACTTGAAGTTCTGGTATCAAGTGCTTTTTTTGGGCTGCCAGCCCCTTGCAAGCAGCCAGATTTAGCAGGTTTTGGAAAAATGCAAGCAATTTCTCTGGGGCAACAGAGGAAGCCACGGAGATGAAGGCTAGTCCTGATAGAATCCAGGGAGTTTTTACTGTCATGAAGTTCTTTAGCAAGAGCTCTTGTTTGTTTGGAGCTGCTGTGCAGTGATTATTTTTCAATAAGAGCTTCAACTTCACCTGAGTGTATCTTAGTGATTACAGAACTGAACCTAAATGTCTGGGGAGAATATGCTAAACTTTGCTGCTGGTGACAGCCTTTAGTAATACCTGCTTCCACAAGCCTGTGGCTTTAGACATCTGCCTCATTTGGGCTTCCTGCAAATTACACCCCCAAGGAGCTTAGGGGATTGAAATAATCTGTACTGACAGAATGTGGTATGGAAATGTCCCTCCTTAACTATTTTGCTGCATGACTTCAGTGTGGAAACAAAGGAAGATTGATGGCAGAGAGCAAGTGGAAAGCACAGTGATGTTTAGGCTTGATCTAGGTTAGGCACTGGAGAAAGAAATAAGTGCAAGAGGGAACTTGGGTCCAGAAGTGTCATTCATTTTGTGTATCAACTGTCTAAGGTGCTGGTGAGGGAACTCAGCGTCTTATGCCAGAAGCAGCACTGTGAATTGCTTTGCTTGGCAGTGCCAAGCTCTTTTCAGAGCATTTTGTTTCAATTCCCTCAGAACCTTGGTAGGAGAGCAGAGTCTCCGAACAGCTGTAATGAGCCCATGACTTCACTTCCAAATGGCGTCTCCTGAGGACATCAAGAAGGTGGTGAGATTTGGGAGGAGCAGTGAGCTGGCTGCTTCTCACTGGCTATGACAGCTTCAAGGGTCAGCAGATCCTGCAATCAACAGGGAGCAATGAGCCAGCCAGGATGCTCTGGCACTTGAGCTGAGATCCTGGGTGGAAGCTAAGGGAAGGGGAGGAAGGCAGTGAGAAACTTGGGAACAGCTTTCTTCTTGCAGCTCTCCTCAAGGCTGACCCCTGGCCATAGGACCCCTTCATTTGAAAGAGAATGACATTGTTTTTTCCTCCTAAATAAGCTCAGATCCTTGTATTATAGCCCTGATAACTGTGTCATCTGATTACTTAATGTATTTGAGTTTTCAGAGTAACTCAATGGTGCATGTGCTTGTATCCCTGTTTTTAGCTGGGCGATTGAGGACAAAGTCCTGCTGATTTCAAGGGTTTGGTTTGGCACCATGTGGTGTGGCCCATCATCTTGTACAGTCCTGAAGCAATGCCATTCACCTCTCCTAGTGGAAAATCATGGATCCCCTACCAAGAAAAGGAAGGGTGTTTTGGGGCCAGTTGGCAGCTCTGAGGTCTCTCCATGATCTGGCCAGAGGTCCTTGAAGCCTCAGCTATTGTCTGTTTGCAGGAGGCTGCCTGTGCCTCCTTTTCTTGATTGCAGCAAGACAGCCTGGGCTATTTCAACTGCAATGATTGCAAGTAGGCTTTGGGAGGCTGATTATTCACAGTCATACCTGACTCTGCTTTCTGATCTGGAAAATAATACCAACATTTGTCAGTGTGAATTCCTTGTGAGGCACTGAGCTCAGAACCCCTCAGTGAGGTGTGGTGGTGTCTGTTTGCCTGCAGAACAGGAGGATGTAGGAGAGCAAACTGTGCCCACCTCATCCCACTGAAACCTCTCGCACTGTCAGTACATCTTTGGTCTGCTGCAGAGTAAATATCTTCCTAGTTCTTCTGAGCCCCTGAATCCTCTTCCTCCGTTGGAACTATCCACTGGGTTTCCTTTCAGGGTTTCCTTTCCAGATTTCTTTGCTAAACCAAAATAAAGTTTCAGAGGAGCTATAACATGGGAGTGCTGAAGGAACCAATTGCGCAGCATCCAAACTTCCACAAAACAGAGTTTTGCTGTAGCAGTTCTATGTTGGTCTCTCCACTTTCCCTTCCAGTAGAAAAGTGTCTACTACATGTTCCTGGGCTTGGCTGCAGCCAATGTTTGGGTGTCTGCAAGTGCCAGGGATTACATATCAGTCCCCAAATGTCACCAGATCTGCCACCCCACTTTTCCAGGTTTGTGGCTTTCACCCTACCTAGTGCAGCTTACTGTTTAATCCGTGCTATTATGATCACACAGCAACCTTTGGAAACCAGAAGGGCATTGGAGGTGCTCGAATATCTTGTGAACTACTATCAAACAAGTGAGAGAAATGAAGGCAATTGCAGAAAAGGACCTGGAAAAGAAAATGTGTGAGTCAGATAAACTCATATTTTACTCAGGCATTTTTAATAATTTCCCATGATTAATGGCCACAGTCTGTTCCTTGTTCCCAGTATTGTTGTTGTTACAGTGAAAATACCATGGCCACTGTCAAGCACTGAAATTAATTTATGTGGTTGGTGTGGGTTTTGTTGTCTCTACAGCAATTACAGCTCTTTATTCTTTCACAGGTATTTTGGGACAGCTAGTGTTTTCTGGCCCTAGAAAAAGTAAACAAACAAAAAGCCAAATATGCAACTGATGCTTTTAAAATTGGGAAGATTTAAAAAACCATCTGAGCCTTTTTTCTTTGACAGTTTTAATTCTGAGACCACATTCCCTTGAAATAAGCATTAGCTTAGTATGGGTGGTTGGAAGTAGCTGGGTAAATCCTTAATTGCTCTGCCAGGCCTGTGCGCTCTCATTTTTTGAAGATTTTGAAATCTCCAACTTTAATTTCTGTAGCTGCAGTTAAGCTGGTAAGACGCTGCACACAGGTGGCAAAACTCCAACACTATCCTCTTTCTCTTGTGCCTTGATTATTGTCATGTTTATTATTTTGTAGTAAAGCCAAAAGCCCAAATAATTCACTTGAGATGCAGCAGTTGCAAGACACTAAGCTGTTGTCTTCTCAAAAGCTTCTCGTGGTCTTTGAAACAGCTGGAAAATAGTGAAGGGAAGGGAATTGAAATGGCAGGGCATCAGCAGAAACTTGCAGAGGGGGTCAGTGCCACTGATTGGTGTTAAAGCAGGTGAAGACTTCCTGACATAAAGACTACCAGCAGTGCTGCATGGTGTGATTAATAACTGCAGCATGCTGGGCTGTCTCCAGCCTCACAGAAACTCAGAGTTATGCAGCAAGTGAAGCAGAATGCGGTAGGGAAGGATCAGGTAAGGGCTCACCTGTGAAATTGTAGTTGAGGCAGGATGCAGCTCCTTGTTTGGAGGAGTTTGCCAAGGGTGGAACAAGGACGTGGGGTGTCTGTGGTGTCTCTGTGCTGCAGCAGACCCCTGTGCTCCTGTGATTTCCTGGAACCATGTTGCAGCAGGTGGGGATGGCTTTGAGAACCAGTGCCAAGCACCAGGTCTGGAGAGCAGTGCCTTCAGTTTTGTCTGAGGATTGCCTACCAAAGCAGGCTGGGTCTACTTAAATCTCTCAGCTCTGACAGCTGTGACTTGCGTGGCCTGGCATAGGCAAATAGGGCTGTGCTTTTGCATCCCTTGTTCCTTGGGGTCTTCCTGCTGACAACCTCTCTCCCTTTAGTGTTTGTGGCAGATGCACCATATGCATGCTTTTTAAAAATTCCAAGCAATAGTATTGGTTTTCATCCTGTTTGAAGTCACTTGGCATGTCCCAGTGCTGAGAAATGCTGAATAGTACTGCTGGTTAGGGAGCAGGCTCTTCCCTCTTCCACGGGGTGCAGGATGGCTCTGCAGTTAGGGTGGGATTAGACAGGAACAGAATAAGAGGAGGATTGCCCAGGATGAAGGGCAGCAGGAGGCTGGTCTCAGTCATGTTGGGAAGAGGCAGCTGCCGTGTGCTGCTGACTCACATAATGACCCTTGTGCTAATGCTGTTCCCTATCATTTAACACAAAAATAAAACTGCTAAATTGAGACTGATCTGAAACATGCGTGATTTGCTTTGGAAGACATTTAATAGCAGCTATACTTTGACTGTAGGACTCTGATTGGGAAAGGAGGGACAAGTAAATTGTTTACATTAGTTTAGCAATATTATTGTTATTGTTGAACCTTCCTAAATTCTACCAAAATCGTGGCTCAAATCAAACAGCTTCAGATAATTTGTGAGAAGCAATAGGTGAAACTAAGTGGGAGTAGGACATGAAAAGAGTGTGTGATTACCTGAATGGAAACCGAAGTGTTCCCAGTACTCACAGTAGTTAGTGAGATGCTTTGAAGGTTTTTTTCACCTCTTAAATCCTTAGTGCTTTGAGGCAGCGATTTTGGCCTTCAAATGACTACAGCAGCTTGCTGCCCTGACAGTGGAATAAATTTTAAAAGTGGTGTGAGTGCAATCTACAGGATTAACAGCCAGGCCATAAAGCAGAAATCTTTACAAAATAGAGAGATCTTGTGATTACTTAATAATGAAAAAGTAGCCTGCAAGACCTGGGTGGTTCATGGTGGCTTGTTGCCTTTTATACTGGCAGGTGGGAAAATGCAAAATGGGCTGAGTGCATTCCCCCTGCAGTCACAGGGGACATGCAGGTTGTATCTCTGGTCCCTGAGAGCCCATCTCAGCAAAATCTTTTGCATTGCTCCATGCTGTCTTGCTTTCCTGCTGCTCACTGTATTGCTGGAGCTCTGTAAAATATTAATGAGATGAGAAGGATTTTGCCCTCAGATGACCCTCTGTAGCATTGCTTGCTGGACTGAGAGTCTGGGCTACAGTACAGTCCCAATCTATGTGTTTTGTTTTTATAGAAGTGGTAGTGGTGACTCAGTATGGATGACAACTAGAATTGGTTATGTCAGTTCTAACTAATGACACTGAAGACCAATGAAGTGAATCTTAGATTGGTTTTGTATTATTAGTCTCATTATTAATTATGGAGACATGACAGCAGCATTAGTGCTGGCATTAACCATCAAAATAAAACAGAATTGTACTCATAAATCTCACTGATTAGGAGTACATGAAGGATTACAGCCATTCTCCAAAGGAAAAGAGAGGAAAAGGAGTGAGTCTGGAGTAGGAGTGAGATGGAGGTGGAAGAAAATTTAGGGAGGGGTAGCAATATGCTGAAGATTGTTCAAAGAAGGAGCCTGAGCAAAGGGGACTAGGGCTAAAGTCTGCAGCTGCCTGGGTGGACAAGGTTGGGTTTTCCTGCATGTTAGCAGGAAATATGGACCCCATTACCCTTGAACCTGGCTACCCATCTAGTGCTTCCCACTTCCCTTTGGGACTCTGCTGCTGGCTTGACATCCAATCTGGAAAACACTGCAAAGGGTTTCTCCACTGTGTGAGGCTGGGCCCATCTCCCAGGAAGCTTGTGGGAGCCTTAATGCCTGGGAAGAGCAGGCAGATCTCAAATGATGGAGACCAGTGCAAACTGGGACAAGCTCTTGCCAGGAGCAGGCTCTGCTTTGGATGCTGCCTGTGGACAGGAGGAAAGGAAAGCAGGAACATCCCTGCAGCCCTGGGGTGGAGGCAGGGAGATCCCTGCTCAGCAGAAGAGCTGCCTTTGCTCCTGCATAGTGAGCCAAGTCTGACTCAAGTGGTAAAGTGCTGAGAGGAGGCAGTGCAAATTACCTCCTGCCCTGGAGAAAGGCAGAAGGAGGAGAATTATGCCTCAGAGTGATGCATGGGAGCAGCACAATTTCCTGGGGTGGTGCAATTTGCACAGTGCCACTTTTCTGGAGACATGACTCATTAAAATATGGGCTTTAATGAGCTGAGAAGCATCTGCCAGATCTTGCACTTGGGGTCTGCTCTGTGGCACTGCTGCTGTGGCCATGTCTGGGTGCTGAGAGTTCAGGCCCTGGAGGGTTACCCAAGGCTGGCAGTGGCTGTGGTTGGTGACCATGCTCTGCCCTGTGCTGGCCTTTGCAGGGTGTGGGCTGCATCTTGCTCAGTGGTGAGAGTGATGGCTCTATTTATAATGCCTTAAATGAAGTGCATCATAATTTAATTTGTACATCCATTAATACTATCTACTGCAGGGTTTGTACTTAATTATATCACTCTAAATGGAGTTTTAGGTATATTAACAGGCTCTCAGTCTGCTACCAGGCACAACCATGTCCAATCCCTGCACATGGTTGCTTGGAGAAGGTCTGTTCCAATCCACTAACCCCACTGGCCTGGTTGGGGAGGGTTCTTCCAGGCTGGCAGTCACTGCCCAAAAATCATCATTCCTTCCTGAAATAGCCAGGAGGCAATCATGATATTTCTTTGGCATCAGTGTGGGAGATAGAATGGTATTGACTCTTTCTGCAGAGCAGAGACAAAGGGGAAATTTTGGGCCAGGAACTGCCTTGGTTCCCAAAATTTTCCAAGGTAAACTCTTCCTTCAGCCAAATAACTTCGTAGGTTGGCTGAGGATTGATCTGACTATAGGAAACTGGTAATCTACTTCTGCTATTTTTTCTTTTGGGTATAATAAATGTGTTAATAAACATCTGTCTTAGGTCATGTCTTTGTGGTCTGGTTTAAATCTGAGAAGCCAGCAGTAAAGGTGTGTGTTTGTCACAGAATCATAGGATAGTTTGGGTTGGAAGGGACCTGAAAGATCATCTAGTTCTGACCCACCCTGGCATGGGCAGGGATGCCACCTGCTCTATTAGGTTGTTTAGAGCCTCACTCATCCTGTCACCCACCTGACTCCCAGACTGTCATTCCCATGCACACAGGGTTGTTTTCCACTCAGCCTCCTGACTCTCAAAACTGTCATTTACAAACAAAATGAGTCTTTCAAATGGAATGCTCTTCTTATTGCTCATCCATGCCTTGGTTTGCAGTGCTAGGATGGGAGCAATGAAAGCTACTCTGAACTCTCTCTCCTTGGAGATTGCTGAGGACAGGAGATCATGTTCAGAGTTTCCCACATAGGGCTCTTGCCTTCTTCTCAGTGGTTTGATGATGTCTGAGAGCAGCTATGGTCCTTGGTGGACACTATAGGCTGCATGTTATTGTCCATTAAAGGCTTCTCTGGTATTAAAAATACCAGAGGGTCATGTAGAAACATTTAAAGACTCTAAATTATTTGAAAACTTTATAGAGTCTAAGCTTTTGAAACAGGAAAGGAAGCTATTTTCAGGGATGCATTCATTGGTGCTGCTAAAAATGTCTTGACTAGCTACTTCACCTTGCATTGCCCCAGTATCTGCAGGAAACTGGAAAAATTACTTGTCTTTGTCCAAAGATGCTGGTGAGAAAGCAAGTGCTGAAAGGTGAGCAATTGTGTGAGCACAGGAAAGTCAAGTTTTTTTTCTACAAGCTTGCAAGGTTATTTAGCATTTCTCATAGATGCAGATATTATTTGCTGTCTGAGTTAGCTATTTCTAGTCTTTGAAAAGAAGCCAGAATTCTTTAAGAGTCACTGCTTTTTCTGAGCTGATGCTGGCTCTTTTGCCTGAGGAGTATTTGAAATCTGCCAGAATGCATGTATTGTCAAAAACAGAAATTGAAAACCCTATACAGGATATGCTGCCCCTGTGAGTTATGTGCTTTCCCAAATCATCAGGGAGGAGAAATGCCTGCTCTTGTTGTCTGTAAGAGCTGAGGATGGACAGAGGCAAAAGAAATCCCTCTCCCTCCTCCCCCCTCTCCCATCACCACCCAAAACTCTCTCTTTGGGTGGAAAGAAGCTTTTGAAACACACACACATACACACAAGCGCTTTCCCAGTGACCTGCTTCTTCTAGCTGTCCCTCCTTCCGTGGGAGCTGGAGTTGCTGAGACACCAGAGGTGGGGAGATCCCATCCCCTCTCTGCAGCCTTGAGACCAAATGAATAAAGTGAACAAGGTTTTGAAGATCCTTAAGAAGTCATCGAGGAGAAGAAAGAGATGGAGAGAGGAGCTGAGGGTGGAGGAGGAAGGGGAGAGCCAGGAACTCTGTGACCCAGGTGGTTTGTGCCACCTGCACCTCTGTACTGCTGGTAAGGAAACAGGAACATTCCTGCTCACCTTGGGACAATGTGCCTGTTTGAGATCCATTGCTTGTTTGTGACAGGAGAGCTTCCTACAGCCAGACACTGCTGTTCTGCTCTTGGTGAAAAATATTGGTGGGAGACGTGGTAAAGGCAGGGAACTGAAACTCCTGGGTTTCCTTTTATAAACCTTCCCTTGCTTGTGTGGGTGGCATTTTGCACATTTTTTAAGGGAGAGAGAAGGGAATAGGTTCTTTCTGGAAGAATGGTGCTCCTGGAAACGCAGGGAGAATGTGTAGCTCATTCAGAATTTTGTTTAATATGTGTCGTTACATGTTGAGATATTTAAGGCAGAATGTTCATTCTGTATATTTATGCAACTGAAAAGCAATGGGAAATGGATGAATTTAGGTTGCTGTTTTTCTGAGGGATGTTTTTGTCCACCAAAGTTTGTCTAGACCCAGGTCCATTATATCCACCCTTGCCTTCCAAGAAAACAATGCTGTGGCTGTAATATCATTGCAAATGATTCTGTGTTTAGTCTGTCTATAAAACAGCAAAACAAAAGATGCCAAGAATGTGAAAAAGGGTCATTTAGGGCATTCACTGGCAGGTCCCCAGCACGTTTGAACTTTCTGCTGGGGGCTGTGACCCAGCAGAGGAAAATGTGTAGGTCTGTGCACTTGACCATCAGGCTCAGCTTCCTTCCCTTTGCATTGCCAGTGTCCAAGGGATATGAAACCCTTATGAAACCACACTTAGTAGGAAGCCACACTCAGGTTCAATGTAGGTCAATGCTCTTGCTGCTGTCACAGTTGGTAGTTTGTCTGCAATAGTATTGTTGTACCTTTTGTACATTTTACAGACTCGCTCTTTTTCTTTCTCACGCACCTAATTCTGTTGAGCTGCTTTTGTGACCCTGTCCTGGAGCACCCAATGGCCCTGTTCTTGCAGGACCTTGGGTGGCTTCATTTACTGCTGGAGATCTGGGGCACAGAGAGTTTACTGACCTTGCCCAGGGTTACACAGACTGGGGCAGGGGTGGGCACTGCTGTCTGAGCTTGAGACATGAGAAAGTGTCATGGTGAGCATCACTGCTCTTGGCTTCAGTTTCCAGTTGTCCAGACTTTCACTTCTCTTACCTCCTTAGGTTTTTCAAGAGTTGGATTGTTTCTGCCAACATTTTTTCCAGTGAATATAGTAAAATAATTTTGCTTAAATTTTTTGTTATGTTTTTTACCTTATCTCTAGTAAGAAATGGCTCAACAGATAAGAAAGGAAATGAAAACCTGAAAGTATTCAGGTATCAGAATGTGAGGAGGCAGCAGAAAACATTAACCAGTTTTGACAGTTTGACAGTCTGTTTCTATTGATGACCCTGTGTGTATTTTACTTCATCTTTTTAATAGGAAGTTGTCACTGAGAAGGTTCACCCCCAGCCCTGAGTTTCTCATGCTGGGAATGTGATCCCATCATGGCTGAATTTTATATTCCTTCTTGCCATTTCATCTGGTGAGCTCCAAGGTGTTGACCTGAGAGATGGAATGCTTTGGTTAGTTTTTATTTATTTGGTATCTCTTTTGATAAAAAGAATTGCACAGACCTTTTGAACCTGTAGTTAATGCCAAGCTGTGTGGGCAATAGTAGTTAGATAGCCTGAGTCCATCTCAGCTGGGTGTACACTGTGGGCTTCTCCCTCTAAGCCATGGATTCAGGCTGCTTAGCAAGGAAGGGAGAAGAACTGGGGCTTCTTGACCCAAAACATCACGAACTCGTGTGATGAATTCTCTGGAGAATCTGTTCCTCTTTGTTGATGGTAAAGGAAGTAAAACTGAAGGCTAAGATTTCACTTGTGGGCTGACTTATATATGGCTTGTAGGGCTTTTGGGACATGAATGTGTAACTGTCTAAGAACCTTTTGGCTTTATTGCCTGGAAATGCTTTAGGTGAAGAGTCCCCTCTTTCACAGTCCCTGCTACTCTGCAACAATTTGTAAGCCTGAGGCTTTTAAAAAGCTCAACTGATGTTTTTTTTTTTCCTAAATGCAAGATGGGTAGTGGGTTAATGCACTTCTGCCATCCAGGCAACAGTGATAGACATGGATTGACAGAAAAAAAGAGAAAAGCATCAGTTAAGGCAAATGGGGAGAAAAATACTGCATTCCTGCAGTTGGGTTCTGTGCTGGCAGTTATTCCAGGCAGTTATATCTCCACAATAAAATGTAAATGAATGCAATCATTTCTTCTGGAGCCTGGAGGCCTAGTGGTATGAAAAGATAAGCGAGCATTTCCCATTGTTTATTTGGTGGGGGTGGCTCTTCTGTGTCTGCTATTGGCTCTCTGATACCTTGGCAGCATCTAAATGTTGCCTTTATTATTAAAAACACATATATGGGAGTCTAATATCTGAAATGGATTAGAGTGGTGTTTACAGAAGCATCAGCCAGCTCCCACTCCCTGCAGGCTCTCAGCATTTGTGTTCCTTCTGCAGGAGCAGTGCACAGGAGTGGGAATGCCAGCAGCTGGCTGAGCACTGGGAAAAGCAGAGGCACCAGGCAGGAAGTGATGGGTGATGGGTCTGTAACGTGTGTGGCTGTCACCGGTCAGAGGGACCAGCAGGAGGGACTGGGAGTCCCCAGTGAGCTGCTTCTCTGAGATTGAGGAGGGGGAGCAGAGGGAGGGTGGAGAACAATAGGACATGACAGTGGCATTGGGATAATCTCTGATCCTGTTTAGGCATATTTAATTGGCCTGTCAGTTTTTCACATCTCATGCATTTTCATAAGGATTTTTCTTTGCCTCTTGTTTTATCTTCTCATAGCTCCTTGGATTTCCCTGCGGACAGTCTCTCTGGATTTCTTTGTTTTGTGTTCCCCCTTTCCCATTGCAAAGCAGCACTGAGTTGCCTGGCTTTGTGGTGTCTAAGCAGAAAGACAGATTCAGCAAAGGAGCTGTTTGGGAAAGCCTCATGTTATTCTCAAGAGAGAAATTTGATAAGGGAGGGGTGATTGTCAGTGACCTAAACATGTGTGCCATCTATCACAGCTCTTTTTGCACTGTTCTAAGGCTCTGAATATAAACCTACATCCCAATCATGTGTAATGTTAAGGGGAACCAATATTTTTTTCCTCTCTGGTCCCTCTGAAAGCTAAGATACATTTATTTTTCTGATTTTTCACCCAGTATTAGCTACCTTAAAAATACAGAGCTGCTGAACTGCTGGGTTATATAAATTAATTCAGAGGGATGTTGCTCAGCCTTTCACATCATTTCTGTTATACTCCTACCCTTTCATTCCTAAGTGATGCCAGACCTAGTTGCTTCATCCTCCCACAAGAAATCCCCTAGGGACATGATTAAAACCAAGCCATCCTTGTAAAGTCATTGGCCAAGCTTACCAGAATTGCTGGTGTATTTCTTGTGGCTTTGAAGTTCACAAGTACTGGGGCTTGGAGGGACATGAAGACCCACAGAGGGGCAGCCGTGGCAGGGAAAGGAGATCAGAAATTGCAGTGATCTTTGATGGGCAGCTCTCAGAGCTGGTCCTGTCCTGCCTGATCACTGGGGTGAAGACAAACATCTTCAGAGAGGTGCATTGCAGAGTGATTCCCCTTCAGAGGGGGGCTGCACCAACAAGAGAGTCCAAAAGTGCATGGCCAGGCTGTCCAAAGGGTTTGTGTGCTTTGGGAAATCAAGGGGCAAAACTCATGAGAAGGGTATCCCAGACCCTCAGCAGGGGAGGAGATGGGAAGAGCTGCAGGTGGTGGTGCAGTCCAGGAATGGGTATCTCCTACTTTGGGAAGAGGCCTGTACCATAAAATCCTGTGTCCCATCAGCAGGGTGGTTTTCACAAGGCTTTTATGAATTTTGTGATGACAGCTTGGTTTGTGGCAATTTATTGTCCTGCAGGGCTGTCTTCTCTGTTTATATCTGGTGAGTCTTATTGTACAGCAGTAAATCATTGCAAAGCTGATAGTTTAGTTTCCAGCCATAAATTCAAATGCTGGGAAAAGAGATTTGTGTATTCCTATGCCTCAGTTCTTCTAATGTGGCTGTTCATAGAGCTCTATATGCCCCTAGATGTGAGAATGATATTTGGTAAAAGCAGTAGTAACTTAAATAGTGTGAGGAACCTCTAAACAAATTTTTATATAGGATTGCAAGAGGAGCAGTGATTTGGACAAGACTCTACACCAGGGAAGGTAGAGAAACAGGAAAGGGAAAGGGATCCTTTTGCCAGAGCATTGGCACAAGGCTGGGTCTATGTGTGCTGCACTATTTGGTCAAGATTGTGGTCTGGGGATGGTTCTGGAGCACTGGAAGCAGCAGTCAAGCAGCTGAGGTTAAACCTCTGGAGGCCCTGGCACAGCACTGAGAGCTGGCACCAAGTGCCCTGCTAATGAGGGCAGCATTGTTGCTGGTAGAATGGAGAAAACCTGGAATGGGAATTAATGTTTGGCTCTGAAGAAGTCAGGGTTAATAGCATTGAGGCTGGGATGTTTGTAGATAAAGGCAAAGGATCCCAAGGAAGCCACAGGCTGAAGACCCTAATAATCCTCCCTCCTCCAGTGCCCTGCAGTGGTGAGTGAACTGTAAATGAAGCAGTTATTAGCAGCTCTGCTCATATCACAAGATATAAACTGGTCTGTTGAGCAAGAAAGAGTTGCCCTTTTTTAACCTTTCAAAGTGATTTCCCTTGTGGGGACCAGCAGAAGGAGAAAGCTGTGCTTCCTGACTGGAGTCAGGTGCCCTTTCAAAGCCCCAGCAGCCCTGATCTCCCTCTCTGCTAAGAGCCTTGTGGAGCTGCATTATTTATGGCTCCTCCTGGGCACCCCACTGCAGTGCCCATGGAAAGGGAATTGCTGGCATTCACTGGAGATTCAGAAGTGACTAAAAGCTCACCAATGGTCTCTCTTAACTTCCAGCAAAGACAATTGTACAGAGAAAGCTTTTGATCAAACAGATTCAGTCCATTGTAGCCAAACATAAATTCTGCTGAGAAAATATTCTGTTTCAACATTTTCAGCAATTAAACCCTTCTACGTTCGGACTGTTTGGTGCTAGAAATTAATTAGTTGATAATATTCTCTTTAGAATGAAGACAAATGTTTTTACGTCTTTGCTGAAGGCTAATATTTGCAAAAAGAAAAAGTATATGAGTTCCTTAAATCTCTTTAATCTTATTCTGATAAATATACTTTCTTACTGTTAAGTGTTCTTTGAATTTCTCTGTGCCTCTTTCTCACATTTCATATAATGGCAAGAGCTACAGAGGGGGTAAATAAGAGCTGCAGGTTTCAGCTTTCAGAGGACTGGATGATCAGATTCAATCCAGTCCTTCCATCTTGAGATCAACTGTAATAAACACTGAGGAAATGAGTGAAAATGTTTGATGAGACAGACCTTTTTCTTCTTCAAGAACAAGTATATGAATGCTGAAATGATTAGAGGTGGCATCCACACCTTGCTTGCTTATAAAGTAGTTGCAGAAGCTGTGTAGTTCAGTCCTTTTTGCAGCCAGATCTTGAATTTGTCTGTGGCTGAGACGAGCACAGGTGAGCCTGGAGGCCAACAGCTGGAATTTCTAGGGAAGCAGAGACACATACTGAATTAGCTTCTCAAAATACTCTGCAGCACTTGCTTTGGCAGTTTTCTGCGGTTGAAAAATAAAAATAAATAGGCAAAGCCAGGCAGCAAAAGAGTTTTAGAAAAATCCAGACACCATCTTTCCTCTGATTCATCTGAAATCCCACCTGTAGCATGCATCAACACTGACTTTGGAGCAAAGTGTTTTCACTCATTCACCTGATGATGGGACCAACCCATTAATAAGGAAATGCAAATAAAGAGTGGGAGTTTCAGTCTCCCTGACTATAAAATGCAGGTTTGACATTGCTTTTAGACATCAACATAAAATATAAGGCATAGACTGAATCACAGCCTTTGTGAAGGGCTGAGTTTGGCATTGCTGATTAGTGAAATCAATTTGGCAATTCCGGGATGAGGGAAATGTAGGCTATTGGAGTAGGAAAATACTTCAGAAAGGGGGTTAATTTATTAAGTCTGAAGACAGTAGATGTGGGAGATGGAGTTCCTAAAGTCTCCCTTGGATGACAAAAATAAATATCTCACTTAGTAGGAAGTATGAAATTGCTGGTAAGTGCATTTCAAAATATCAGCTGTTGGCCAGATTCAATCCATTATTAATTATGCCACCATAGTGATAATTGTAACAATTTAGACACTTCCCAAACAAATCTCTGGTTAATTAACAGTGCAGTCAGTTCTTGGAAAAGTGAGCATTGGGTCACCTCTGTGATGGTGCAGCTCTAGGTCTGATAACCACAGGGGCTGGTAAATCTACACCTACTATCAAATGGGGTAAGAAATTCAAGCCTGGTGTGAACAGAAAAATGCTTAAATGAGGAAAAATTAATGATGATTTTTCAGATGGATATATAGATTTACTCAGGGCTGGGCTCAGTTACCTACCCTGCTGCTGGCTTCCAGTCTAGTGGCTAGGACACTGATGGGCAAATTTTCTGCCAGAGTAAATGGATACAGCTGTTTTGCAGATGAAATAATAATACCAGTTATGTGTGGCATTGGATTTGGTAATGAGATTTGATGGTGGACAAGGATAATTCAGCTTGATGTCCTGTGAAAACACAGGCCAAATCCTTCAGCCATGTATCCCTGGCAACTTGGACAAGACCAAGGCAAACCTGGTTGGTTTACTGGTAGGCAGACATCTGGTTTTGATTTAAGGAAACCAGAATACAGATAATGTGCTGTTGCCTTCATTAATTTGTTATTGTGACTAAAATACCTTTATTGGTATTATTTTGGAAAAGGCATCTGTATATATTAGTTTAAAATAGAGATAATTGTACGTCTCTTGGCCCATTCTTTACCTCTTCTACTTAAACCCTACTCAGTGTGATAGGGGAATATCTGTACACTGTAGGTGACATGAACCCTCAGATGAGGTTTCTGTAAGCAAATATATTATTGGTGCACTGTGCTTAACAAGAATAATAAAATTCAATTTCATGAGTCCTTAAGACCTCTTAAACATTCTGCTATTGATTAATAATTGCTTAACTTGAAGCTTCCAATATTTTGCTTAAAAAACAAAGTAGTTTTTTTACTGGCTGCTAAATATTCGTAACAGCAAGTATACCAGCACAAACAGGCTATTTTAAAAGGTACATATTCATCCTAGCATGAGCAGTACTGATTCTGCTCAGTTATTCACATTTTCCCTATATAAAATGTCTAAAATGAGGCTGTGTTAATTTCAAAGCTAAGCTGCAGGTTGCAGTGACCGCAGCTTTCCTACCATCCTTTCTGGGGCTGATGGTGCTCTGTAAGTGACAGATTTGTGTGTTATCTTTAACTGTGTTCACAGCAGAGGACTGCAGCTGGCACTTAAACTAGGGCACAAGAACCTGCTTAACAGGGAGATGCCTTTTGGCTTTCAGCTTTCTAACTCGTCTGGACTGTTCCTGGCTAATTGCTTCATTAGCACAGCAACAATGTAAAATAGAGTGAGAGGACTGTTGGGAGTAGGTCCATGAAGGCAGAGCATGACCCCTGTCTAGGCAGGCATCTGCAGCCAGTGTTTGCAGGAGCCTTTCATTCTCCCAAGTCAATTGGCAGTCGGAGCGAGCGGCAGCACAGCACATGCAGATAAGACTATTTTAATTTCTTGCTTCAGGAGACTCAGCTGCCTCCTTGGAAAGACTGATGTCTTGTCCATGGATTCACAGGCTGAGCAAACATACTGTGTCATTTAATTATTAAAGGATAGCTCCAGCATTTCCGAGCAAAATAATCTGTGGTCTTAGGCTGAATCCCGGCAATAGTGTTTCACCTGCAGGACCACTCCTCTTACTGTGGGCAAAAGGCAGTACCACTTTGGTCACTACTCTTTGAGATAATACAGCTCTGCTAGCCCCATTTCCAAATATCAGCTGATAAAATAGTCATTGTAGGAAGAGATGTCTACAAGTAATACTGATATGCCTGAAGCTGGAATCTCAAGAAAGGAACACAGAGGTGAATGCTTAAAGTAGTAATCTTCTTAGCTCTGGGACACAATTCAAATTGGCCATTCACCCATTTGAATTGCAGAAAAGTGCCCAAAAAATCAAATGTGTTCAGCCTTCCTGCTCTTATGGGGTGTGACTTATGGAGGAGAAAAATGGGAAGACATTGTCAGCACATATGGTGGTTACACATGGCTGCGTTCCTGGTCTCAGCAAGTGCAATGGTGAGAACTAGGAATTTCTCCAAAGAGCCTCTGCTGGTTTCTTGCAGCTGGTGCTACAGAGGGTTGAGGGTCTAGGAGAAGTTCTAATTCAGGAGAAATAATTGCATGTAGCTGTAAACTAAACATGGCATTTCTTATGAAATATTCTTTTGGTGAGTTTGTCAGAAATTGCACAGGATGTTAAGAGTGTGTGTCAGAAAAGGGGCCCCTGGATGCAGAAAATAAGAACTTTTAAAGTATCAAGGGTGAGGGTTAATGACTGAAGCATGTTTTCCTTTTTGCTGAACACAGTTTGTGGCAGACTGTCACCTGCATAAGTTATTGTCAGGGTAATTAAACGTTATAGAGCCACATGACACATCCCAACCCACGTTTTACTCTGTTGGAGGCTGTGGCATTGCACAGGGAAAGCTGTAGCCAAGCTAATTAGGATCAGGCAAGGTACTTGTAAAGCATAATTTAGACCATTTCCTTTTGGGAATTGTCTACTAATGAGCGTGGTTCCAATGAAATTATTCATTGTTCACACTGTCACAGGATCGTTTATTAAGGGTAATCAGTTAAAGCAGCACAGGTGTCAATGTGGGTAGAACATCTTCTTCCAAACGTCTGTTATTGACAACGTCAATGTATGAGGAGAAACCACTTCAGTTTGGCTTTGTTGAGCTGCCAGTTTGACCCCCCAGCCTGAACTAACAGCATTTCTTTGCAGCATATTTGATTTAACACACTCCAAGAGAAAATAAACTTGGAGCCTGGGGGAAAGGAGAGCCCCTTCTGGCTACTCTGGTGCTGCTCTGCTTTCCACAGCAGATATGGGTGTTTCTGTGGGAATTCATATGCCAGGAAGGGGGGCTTCACTGCCAACAGAGAGCAGCCAATGAGTCTGTGGGATACCTGAATTTTATAGATCAGCTCATCCTGCCTTTGTTTCAGGACTTACTGTATTGGATTTGTTGTTTCAGCATTGATCCTGCTTGCTTATCTAAGGCAGACTTTTTGTCTCCAAATGCTTTAATGCCACAGTTGGTCAATGTTATTTTCTTCTGTGGCTCTCAAAAAGCTCTCAGGCTCTTGGGGGGAGGATCTGTTGTCTGTTAATTGCAATAGATTATAATAATATTCACTATGGAATGAATGTTTTTGAGAGATACCTTCAGATTGTTGTTGGCCCATCTGTTTGACATATTTTTGCAGGACAGTAATCCCACATAATCTATATGCCCATATATACTCATACACTATTTACAGAGAAAAACTATCTGTGGTGAATTTTGTTTATTTTGCTTTCTTTCTGAATGGAAGCTGTACACTGGTTGGCCACTTTAATGTAGTCTGATCTATATAGATGATAAAAACACTGTTAGTCCAGAATGTGGAAATACCTGGTTTTATTTTTTGCAGACAATGTGCAAATACAGAAAGAAAAGAAGAAAAGGCTGCCTTTCCTTATAAATCTGCATTTTTCTCCCCAGAGCCTGTTTTATGGGTCTGCCCACTGACTGTACTGATAGTCATTGAAGCACATAAAAAGTAATGTGGGAACATCCTTTAAACTAGTGAAGAGAAGATGGAAATAATCAGATCAAATTCACAAAGGCAGTATTATCAGTATTTGTAACATTAATACAGTCAGCCATAACTGCACCTGTTAGTAAGGAAATACTGCCTTCTAAAATGCATTTTAGTACAGTGTGTAATTTTCAGGATATGTATTAGACACACAGGATTTTGCTTTATTATTCCCAAGGAAGAAAACAAACTATATGGCAGCTTGAGGGGAAAAATGAACTAATTTAATGTGGGCTCTACTTGGAATAGTTTCTGCTCCTTTAATTTTGTTCTGATACATATTTTTAAATGTTTACTGGAATAGAAGGCTGTTTCTTTTCCTTGCCACTTCTCCACCAGTTGCTGTTATGGAAAAAGCGTATTCATTGTCAGCCAGATAAACGTAGCAGGACATATATATATTCTGAATACTGTATATTCATTAATCACACTGTGTTTTGCTTTATTTTTTCTGAAACTTTGTGTATATTTTCATTATCCTCTTGCATTATTTGCAATGGATTCTATGGCTTGGCAGAGCCACCTCAAATACTAGACATGACAAATGGTAATAGATTTCCCATTATACAAATGCTTTTTTATCCTCTTAGTTCAATTGCTGCATTTCTCACTACTTCTATTGTGCACTCTTGATGACCAGTGTCCCCACAGTCATTTCCTGAGCTGAAATGAGGATTAGATTTATATATGGGAGAGCAGAAAACACATTTGTTTCAGTATCGAAGAGAAACCGCTGTGTTTTGTTTTCAACTGGAATTTCCTCTAAGGTAAAACCAATAGTCTTGGGACATTCAGGCAATTCCCTTGGCTAAAGAAGTACTCTGAGACTCTTGGAGGAGGGTAAATTGGATCTTAATATTCAGGTTTAAATCAGAATATGCTTAAATTCTAGTGATGAACCTGGAGAGAGAATGAAATGGCATGGTTCCTCTAGTCTTATTTGTAGACTGGTACTTCAGCATCATGAAAGCAAGGAAGCTGTGGTGCAAAATGGTATTTTGATTGGAAAAAGAGTGTAAGACCCTCTGCTCCAGCTCCAGTGAAATTAATTGGAGATGCCTGTTCTCAGTAGAGGGGAGAGACGAAAAAGCAGCCTGAACAGAGCATGCAACTGTGCACGGGGAGCTGAGAGTCAGCTCTCAGGCTGTCTCAGAAATTAAACATTTGGGGTATAATCAGCCCCCAAGTGGTCAGGCTTTTCCTCTTCTGTACAAGGCTTTAAATACATAATTTACATCTAAATTTATCTGTAGTTAATACACATGTACACACTTATCAGTGCTTTCAACTCTATATAATTTTAAAGAAAACAAGATGGGGACAAGAAGAAAATCTATTGTGTTGTTTCATCAAGATTGACCTCAAAAGTACTGAGGGTTTATTGAGTTTTGTGGGTCTGTAATGGGAATTCCTGAATTTGGAATTCGGTGTTAGCTCTCTGGGATTGTCATTTGTGTGTGCTGCTGACACTTCTACACATTCAGAGCAGCTCTCCATAGCCCCTTCCCTGCTGGAAAGCTTTCTGGGTCAGTCTGGGTTGTTTTCCTTTGGTTCCAAACTTATACCTCTGAGTCTGAATTTGCAAAACTGTTCATGTGTCCCTCTAGCCTGAAAAGTGGGAAGGTAACCCTGATGACTAAGTGCAAAAACTCAGTGGCAGAGCATTGCTGAGATCAGGCACTGGAGGTGCACTATTCTGTGTCATGTCTCTAAGGAGACTCCTGGAAAGCCACAGTGTGTTGTTTCCAGAGACCAATGGCTGCAGGCAGCAAATTGCAATCTCCAAAGTCATCTGTGGGATCAGCAGAAATGTTGGCTAGAGACAAACTCCCAGATGTCCATCTATTGAGGGCAGCCTTTACCCCTCAGGTATTGATTTAGTAATGAAGCTTTCTTGTACAGATCCAGAGTTTCCCTATGGGTTCCTGGAAGGCACCTCTGAGCTCCCCTGGGAGCATGGTAAGAAACAGTTGAGAACCACTGCTGCTGTAGTCTGAGTTCCCATAGAGAGAGGGAAGAATATTTTGCTTATTCAGCTGCTGGGAGAGGCTCAACTCAGCAGAAAAGGTCAACTAAAGTGCTACTCCCAGTGTGATTTGGTCTAAAATTCAGATGAAAGGGAGTAGTAACATATTGGTTGGGCAGAGTCCTAAGCAGGTGTCGTTCTCCCAGAAGAGTGTGGGGGTGAGCAGGGTTGGGCAAGGAAGGGAGAGACTTGTGTGCCATCATGAACCCTCTCTAAAGTCCTTCCACAAAACAATTGTGTGAAGTTTGTTTGGGAAATTGATGTTCAACATGTAGTTTGTGGGATGGTGGCTTTCCTCTTAGGTCTGCGTGATATTGTCAGTGGTTTCAACAGACACAAAAAGCTCTTCTGCAGGCAAGTTTTGTTAGCAGGACTTGCCCTGCTGGGGCTGTTACCAGAACCTTCCCATTGTATTTGTGCTGGTGCTGGGTTTCTGGTGAACTGCTCCCATAAAATTGAGGGCTTTTATCTCTTTTGCTCTGGTAATCTCTGGATTAGCTTTCTGGTGAAGTGCAAGCAGGCACTCGTGTGTGCTAAGGAATAATCTTACTTTGCAAATTAATATGTTAATGTAGTGCCAGATTCCCAGCCTTAACAGTGGGAGACCCGTGATAGGTTTAAAACATCAATGTGTGATTTTATTCATCTGCACGAGATAACAAAACAGCCCTGCACTGAAAGCGCCGAAAAGGGTCTGTGCCCCCTCTAGCTCAGTCCCTGCCGTTCCCCCCACAAACCCCCTTCCCTCTCACTCCCTGTGCCACTGCCTAGAGCCCAGCTCTATTTCCCAGTCCTCAGACATTAATTTGGAGCCGGCAGCCCCTGGCAGAGGCAGGCAGGGGTGCGGAGGGAGCAGCGGCTCAGAGCCATGTGAGCGCAGCGCTGGCGGCTGCAGAAGATGTTCGCTGTCTCGCTCAAGTGCCGGCTCGGGGTGGTGAGACGGAGGAGCAAAGGTATGGTCAGAGCAGAGCAGCTCGCTGCTGCCTGAGAGGGACTCGGAGGGCACTCACTTGAGCATTTGCTTTTCCTTAGCTGGGCTAGAGGAAAAAAAAGCTACTTGGTCTGTGATTGATTTTCACCCTCTGTGCATTGGCAGGCGGGAGTAGGATTATTTTAATTTCTTGCATGTCCTATATTTTTCAAATGTGGGATTTTTTTTTTTCCGTTGACTCTCTGGATTTTTTCTCTATTCATCTACCACGGTTATTACTGCAGTAAAGTAGATTTAGGTGTGCCTCAGAGTCTCACAAGGTTTCCCTCCTCCCGTGTGGGAGCTGTTACTTTGCAGGGAGAAGCACTTGAGTGTTGGACTCCACCAGACTGTTAGGAAGTCATGGTGCCTGTCCCTCCTTACACTCCTTCCAGAAAGGGAGTGGGTTGAAAGGATGGGAAACCTGGCAGGATAATGGGGAGAAAATCAACTTTGAAAAGGTTTGAGGACAGTAATATTTTATTTCAGAGCAAGTTAATCTGAGACGGAGCAGTTTCTGTACTCACCATCCTGCAGTGTTGCATGCGATGAGAAGTGAAGAAGTTCTGTGGTGCTGGACTGTGATCCCCAGGTCCCTTGTCCCCAGCTCAGCTGTGTGGGTGTTTGGAGGTCTCTGCTCTCCTGGCTCACGGGTGCGCTGCGGCCGGGGCTCACTCTCGCTGCTGTTGCCTTTGATTTTGGGAGGTTTGCATTTTAATGGAGCCTGAAGCAGATCTCACTGCTTGGAGCTTGACTCCCCTGTGCAAGCCCTTCCAGCCAGAGGCACTCCTGCAGCAGATCAAAGCCCTTTGCTGTTAAGGAAGATGACCTGCATTTCTATGGGCACCTCTAAAGCAAAACAGCTTTTAGGGGCTCAGTGTAACTTGGATGCTATCGATTCCAAATGAATGCATAAACTCAGCTTTTAGTCTCACTTAAGGGGAGAGACACTTACATGCTGATGCAAGTTTCTGTGCTGACACACAGAAACTCTGTCAGGACTGGCAGGTAGAAAACTTTGGTAGCAAAGAAAAAGGCCTGAACACAATGCACAAGTTAATGATGTGGACTGGACCTTAAGTCTAGGGTGCAATTCCTGTGTGTGACTTGCCTAGTAAGTAAAAAAGTATTTACTCAGATCAAGGTTGCAATTCTATGGGATGGATGTGAATAGGGAGCAGGAGCCTGAGGGCTGCCTCACTTGACATGGGTTACTGGGGTGCTAAGAGAGCAGGTGGGCTGTGATTGCCCCACCTGTGCTCCTTCCTCCTGGGTGTGCACAGGCTGTGAGATGCTCTCCTGCACTCTTTGCTGCACACAGGGACATGCTCACCCCGGGGTTACAGTCCTGTTGTGGCACCCTCAGAACTGAACTTATTTCAGATGTATAAATTTATATTTGGCATCACTTGCCTTTGACATTTTATCCTCATGCTTCTTTGTTTCTTTGCCTGCATAGTTTGGAGGCTTCATGGACTTCTCTGCACTGGAAGGAGTTTCATGTTTGCAATAAAACATGTTGGCACAGGCAGGATTTCCACCTTCTAGAGCAATGCCTGGAAGTGCTTGAATCAAACACAGCCCTGGGGTCCCTTTTTAATTGGCAGATTCCAGGAAAAGGTCTGGTGGTGCCTTATTAGTTTTTACAGTTCTTTTTCCCTGGCATGCCTTTTTGCTACATATCCTTAAGGAATTGGCAGTAGTGTTGGAGCACGATGGGCTTTTCTTCTACAATTTTCCAGGAAAGTAAGGAACACAGGGCAGAATAAGTGCATTTGTGCCTTCAAATCACTGAATATATAGCTTGAGATTGTAATGAAGGTTAAAAAAAGAGTTATCCCTGTACTACCTGATAAAGTTTTAGTGGCTTTAGTTGAAATATTTAGAATTTACTTAGATCACCTGCTTTTCTTAGTGACAGATTTAAATGAGAGAATTGCTAATCCAATGCTAAATTGTACTGCTTTGATCAAGGATTAAATTGAGCTGGAAATGGCTTTTGGGACTTGAGCTTTGAAATGAACAACCAGAGAGAAACGTTGTTACTCATCTTCAGCATTTTGGGACAGATGATGTTTAAGGAACGTACCCAAAAGAATGATCAAAAATAAATATTGCCTGGGCACTTTGGTACTGGAATGAGCCCATCATGACTGGGCAGCAACCAAGGACAGAAGATGCAATGAATTATGTTAGTGAGTAATGAAACTCTTGCTACATTTCACATGTTGCATCCTAGGAGGTGGTCAGGCCGTTATTTGGCACTAAAAATTCCCACCAGCTTTTGAAGAGAGACAGGAAGAAATGGCAAAGGAGATGTGTGAAAGAGAATGGCAAATATGGCAGCCCAGGTATCTGTCTGGCCTCTGGTCCAGACATTTATGTGACCCAGTGTCCCAAAACTGTGCTCTGCCTGGCCCTGCAGGTGGATGCTTCCTGAGGGGATGCTCCTCTGCTAAAGCTGATTTAAATTAATTATAAGCTTAGGTGTTCAAATCTCAGCTATGGTCGCTGCTGTTAGTTTTGTGTAGTTTTAGCTTTAAACATCCTCATAGAAATAAGGATTGATCTCCCTGTACTAATTGCTACTCTCTGCTTCCAAACAGACCCCTTCCCCCAACTTTCTGCCTTCTATGTATTCTTTTCCATGCCTAAAACTTTGCCTGCTCCTTGCCAGCTAATCCCCTCACTTTGGGGAGAAATTCTTGCTGTCAGTCCTCTTGGATTCCTGCTTTCCTTCTCTCTGAGCCCTTGAGCTTTTCCTGGCATGAGGAACATTCACAGTTAATCCCCCAGGCATTTATCCGGTTGGCTGGGGCTGGCAGCACTTCCCTGCCCACAGCTCTCAGCTGTCTTTGGCCAACATCAGCTCATACAGTGCAGGGCTCCTCAGTCCTCTTCAAGGACTCCTGATCCTCTGCAGAAGGTGCTACTGAAGACCCCAAGGAACACACAGTCACCTGTCCAATACAATAATTAAACTTTCCTCAGTATTAGTGTGTTTTTCAATTAGAAAAGCTCAATGATTTCTGTCTGGTCATGCTTGTCATTCAGCTGAGCTCAAAAGGGACTGTTTGGGGAGGGTTGGTTGGTGGTTGCCTGCCCTGCTAGCCCCCAGTTGCTGCAGCAAATCAACTGTATTTTATAAATAAGTAAACAGAAGCAGTGAAGAGCGTAAATAATTAACCAGATACATGTGTTGGAGTGAAAAGTAGCAAGTGAGGCAGTTTGAAGGCGTCCTCACTGCTTCCCCTGCTTTCCAAAGCCTGCAGCCCAAGGGGAGGGGGATGCTCTGTGAGAGCTGGTGAGACCAGCAGCTGCCTCAACAAACAATAGCACACACCAAAGGGTCCCCACTGCCATGGCAGAAGAAAAGCTTGGTTACTTGGTTTGAGACATTCAAGCTTAAAACTTTTTTATTTTTGTCCAGTCTAGTTTCTCCTATTGTGTGGTGTGAATGATGTAATGAAAGCAATTTTACTGTTCCTTTGTCAAAAACTGTCATCTGGAACAGGCCAGGTATCACATCCTGTAAAAGAAAATACATGTTCTGCTTTCCATTTACATACCTCAGTGTTTTTCAGCCTTTTAAGCTTCACTAAGTCATGTTTCCTACGTTCATTTTTGGACTAGATGCTTTCTCTTGCATTTTGTTCTTCCTCTCTTGTGTTGTCTGGGAACTGAGAAAATAAATAGGCAAGGAAAAAACACTCTGAAGCCCCCAGGAATAAAATAGAAGGATATGTTCAGAAAAACTGTCATATAGAGTGAAATGTTCAATTAAAAAAAAAGTTTTAGAACAGCAGCTTTTACTGTGAGACCCAGATTTTCAACGGTAACACATTTGGGCATGTAGGCATTCTTGTCCCTCAGATGGAAGTTACTGCATCCTGTTTGGTGTAGGAAGATGCTTGGTTTTATTTCCATGTTTTATTGAGAACAGTGTCATGGGAATCAATCCCAAGAGCTGGGAATACGCTCTTGTGCCACTTCACCTTGTTTGCTGTACAGCAGTATCACATTGTAAAGCATCCTGGCTGTGTTTCATAGCAGGGAGTGTTGCTGCAGTTGTGTTTCTGTCAAAAAAAGATTTGCCCACTGCAGGAGGACAAGAAAAGTTTTGGGTCTCTACTTGGCAAGGGAAAAAAAGAAAAAAAAGTGCAAGCAGTAAGCTGCTTCCATTCTGTGGTGTGGTACCAAGTCCAGAGCACCACACAGCGACATGAGAGAGTGAAAAGTCCAGTGGAGCTTCTACTCCTGGAGGAGAGAAACCATTGTTATTTCTGTATTTATCCTCCAGGCCCAGAGGAGCCAGTAAAACAAAGCAGATGGGCAACCAACACACAGAGAAATCAGACTCATCCCCAGAATGAAGCTGTGGTACAGAGGTTGAGCCACTGGTGAAGCCAAGTGCAGTGTTGTGGCCTTTGCTTGGCCACTTTTCCTTAGGATGATGACTGTCTGCTAGGATTTATCCTCACCTGCCTGTCTCAAAGCAGAAGGCATCTTGGAGGTGCTGCTGTGAATATTTGTGGGGCTGTTCCTGCTGCAGCCATGAAAACCAGGCAGTGGTGAATGCAGGGAACTCCCTCACCCAAACCACTGAGCTGGCAGTGGCTGAATTCCTTTCCTGTCAGTGTGGCTACATTCAGCCCTTTCCCAGTCTCATCAATAACTTATGATTGGGCATGTTTTATTTATATCTCCAAATGAAGCCCATTTTTCAGCCTGATGCTCTAGCATCCCAGGTGTCTGTCACCAGCTCTGAGCACTGTGTGGTTCCTTCAGCCCTAGCTCATCCCTCATCTTCCTCCAGGCTCCAGGAGGCAAGAGGATATTGATCTCTTGCCCATAGCAGCCCAGAGGCAGATGATAAATCCTTGCAGGGAAGTCAGTGTGCAAAACTGTGTGTCTGAGGGGGCATTATCCCTTCCTGCTGGAAAGGTACAGCATGTATTGACATCCTGTGTGCAAATCCTGCCCGGATCCCACCTGTTGGAACAGGAATGAAAGGCAGCCCTGCCTTGCTGTGGATATATTACACAAGAGCAGTTGCATTGGCCCTTTGCTGTGCTGCATGGGGAGAACCAGGCTCTTTCTGGAGTGGTTTGGAAAATCTGAGCCTTCCTTTAGACCCTGCAAAAATTGTAAGGGGTGAAATCCTGATGGTCCTTGTGTGTATCCGTGCAATCTTTCTGTTTTGCATGTAAAACTGTGTGGGGGTTTTGGGGGTGTTATTAAAGCTAAACACAGAGGCTAGGGACTCTATCCCATACCTTCCCTTTATGTTTCTGTGATTAACAATTTGTTGTGCAGGTGGTTTTACTGGGCATTTGTTTTCTCTGTGACAACTACTCCAGCTGTCTCCCTTGAGAAAAGTCCACGATGGCAAGAGCAGGTGCCTATTATTGATCAAAGCTTGTTTTTGTGGATGGCTTTGCCCACTGGCTGCAGGACATCACCCATCACCCTCTGTCCCATGTGTCCCCTGCCACAGTGACATGGGGCAGCCCCTGAGGCTGGGAAGTGCTGCTGATTTGCATCTTTGGCTTGCAAGCTCAGAAAGGCATTTTTGGAGAACAAATAATAATTTCCTTAACCCAGATGACATTTAATCTGCTTTGTCATAGACAGGAAAGCCAGGCCTTGAATTTAGAAAGCTGTAGAAGGTCCACAAGATCACCACTGGCCTATCTGCAGAGTGTGTGAGTGAAGGAAATGCAAATGCACACGGTACTGAGATTTGATACTTGGCATTGAACTGTTTTATAAACAAAACCCAGTTCACTGAAGTTGTAAGATGTAGTGAGTTCAGAGTCAATAGGAACAAGATTTAAAAATATTATTTCAGAATTATCTTGCTGCTTATAAGGTGTGTCTGAAGTTTCTTTTTTTGCATTGTGTGTGTGTCACCAGAGAAGGTTTGGATGATAAAACCGTGGATCTAAAGGAAGTTGTTTTCCCTGTTTGTCACTGAGCTACTTTCCTCTTGACTCCATTCCTTACATACACCTGTGGGACATTTTTGTCACAGTCTTCTAAGTCAGTCAATAATATAAAGCAGCTTGGCAGGCAGCATTTAAAACAGGTGAGGAAATGCCTTGATTTCCTATTCCCTTGCACCTGTACAACTTTTTATCCACAGCATTTCTTCCCCTGTGTGCAGGTCTGACTTTGCATACTCATGGGGGTGTGCCAAATCACAAATCTTCATTTGTTTTGGAGCTGACAGGGAATCCACAGTGGGTCTGTCTGGAGGCCAATCTGCTCCTGTGCCTCAGGGCCATGTCAGGAGATTGTATTAGCTTCTCTGTTCTCGCAGTGCGGCAGTAAGTACTTCCCTTTTAATTGTAAAAATCCACCTAAATTTGACAGAATTGAAAGTCTAAAATCACCCCATGGGCCCCCTCAGTAAATTCTGTGTAATGCTTTCCCTCCTCCTCAAAGTCTTAAAATTCAAGCTCCTACCAGGCTGATCTGTGCCTCCAGTGTGACTTTGGGAACAAGCTAAAATTATAATCCCATATCAGTAAAAATGAAACTTTTTCTTTAACCTCTTTCTTCTATAATCACCTACAAAATTTTATTCTTTAAAAGCACTAGAAAGGCACGAACTGAAGTTATCTATATACTGATGTTACTAATATGGGATATTTTATATATTTGCTGGCAGATTTAGGTTTAGGGTTTGTTTAGGGTTTAGGACAAATTTGGGAAGAAACTTCCAAAAGGGTTCCTCTAGAAAGCAGATTCAAGCAGCTCTTCCCTCAGTTGGTTTGGGAAAGGATTTCCTTGCAGAAAAGTGGATAAAGCTGCTTATTAAACAAACAGTATTCTTATTTAACAAGTATTCATGAGCATAAAAAATGAATAATAATAAACAATAAAACCTCTCACTGTTCTGAAGAGATGGCAAATTCAGAAAGTCCTTTTTGTGGTGCATAGCTTGGCTTGCTCAGTCTCTTTATCAGTCCCTTCTTCTCTGGAAATGCTGCATCCCAGGCCCTGCTGGGCCACAGGTGCCAGCTCCTGGTGTTCTTCTGGGTTTTCAGTACAGAACAGGGCTGATCAGTTCCAAGAAAAACAAAAGCCACAGTCCAGGGAAATTCTCTGCCTCAGCTAGCTAAAAACTAACTAAAAAGCAAAGGAGAGCTCTGCCCTGCTGTCTGTGCTGCAGACAACAGTCTGAGAAACACAGAGAGAGAAAGCTGAAGCTCTTTTCTCTATGTTTTTGAATACAGCTGCCTCAGGCATTCCACTGATTCTCCTTCTCCCCCCTTCACTCTCAGATCTGGTTTTAAAGGTGCGAAACATATTTCTGGGCTAAACAGATGAGTGGGGATACAATTCAGCATCATAAAGTCACCCCAGGACAGCTTTCTATCCTGTCTCAATGTAAATACCTGGTAAGGAAGTAGGTTTTTATTTCATACTTTGAAGGAATTACTTTGAATGGTAATGGACAAAATGAAATTAATTTATTAACTAGCAAAATATTTTAACAATGCATTCCAGAAGAGTAAGAGGACAAAAATAATGGGATGTGAAGTTTCAGCATTCTGACTCTGGTGGAGTCCTGAGATGATAACAAGGCCACATATTGGCAAGGTAAAAGGTCTGTATTTTAATTTTGTATATTTGTAGCCTGTCCAAAGAAGATGTTTCTATGAATTACAGATACAAACAGAAACTAGACAACACTGACTTTTGCTGTAGGCTGAAATTACAGTAATTTTTCAATTACTTTCAACAAATCTGGTGGCCACCAGCTGTTCTCCTAATGCAACTGTTAGCTAATAACAAGAAGTACTTCCCCAGCTTTCTGTTCCCTCCAGATATGCTGTGCTGGCTCATTTAGCTCAGTTAAAAGGAGGGATGTGTCTCATTGCAGAATGTGTTGGGAGGGGGTCTGAACAGGATTCCTCTATTCACTTTTTGCTCTGTTGCATGAGCTACTTACACCTCACTGTACTAAGGACAAAGAAAATAGCACTGTGTGCCTCCTCCTAGGGTATAAGTCCTTGGAAAAAAAAATCCATTGCTTTCTTTTAATATGGGTCTATAAAAGCTTTTCTCTAATTGTGCTGTGTTGTGCATTTGAGGCTCACTGGGTCTGACATGCTGGAGTTAGGGTTGTGTCCTTGCCCAGGCTGGCAGCCTAGTGCTGAACTCTTCTCCTCTTCTTGGTTTCACTCATCTCCTGAGGGTTATTGTAACCTAGTTTTTTTGTGAGCGATTTCCTTTCCTCTCTGTTCCAGTTGCTCTTTTTGCTTTACGGAGTACAGCCAGATTAATCATACAAAGCCATGGAAATCAGCAGTGTGTAATTCAGGGCTTGATAACTGACTGTGGGGAGGGCACAAGGGAAGGGTTGTGCTCTTTACAAAATTGCCACATGATATATCAATCCTCAAGACTTATGTCTGTGTTTCCTTTTCTACAATATATTTCAGGAAAACTGACCAAAAGGAAATTAAGTGCCTTTAAAAATAAATGGTCTGTCTTTGCAACCTATACACCCCTTCTCATCTGAGGGCATTGGAGTGTAGCAGAACAGTCATGAGATAATGTTTTCTCCTCATACACACTCTTTTTTCCACTGAGAAAACAGGCCTGAACAGAAAATGAGTGCTTTGGGCATTTGTCCAGAATCCTGCAGTGGGTTGTTCATGCTGCTGCTGTGTCTGTGCTGCTTGGAGAGGTCAGCATGCATTGCACTGGGGCCAAATGCCAATTAGAGAATAAAAGTGATTACAAACCAACAGTTGCTGAGGTGTTTTTGTGTGAACATAATTTTCACCAAGGTACCTCAGACAAAATATGAAGTTAGCAGAGGCTCAGTGCTGTCTATGAGAAGATATAGCCTTTTCTCAGCTGGCATGTAACCAAGAAGAATTATCAGCCTTTTTCACTTCAAGGCTTTGCACATTACTCTTGGGGTTTTCCTCCCTCCCCTATCTGCTTGCTTATATTTTGTTTTGCTTAAAGCACATTTGTATATCTTTAAAAGTTTTGGGAAATTATGAATTTAACTGATACCTCTGGCAGTGAGGAGGGCAGAGTCTTTCCACCTAATTCCTTCCCAGTCTATTGCAACCATATAAGTGGTCTAAGAAATGAAGGTAATTAAGAGTTTTTAAATCAAAATGGAAAGTCAGAACTCAAAGATGCATGAGATCTGCAGAGTTTTGATGTACCTGCCATTAGAAACTCCTTCAAGAGTCCAGGATGAGCTTTGTAACCACAGTCTGAATAAAAAGAAAAACACATTTTAGTGAGAAATAGGTAATGACTGGGCGGTCAGGATATTCATGTGAGGAGAGAGATCCCAGCTCAGATCCCTCATGTGCCTGATTTAGATCTGCAGCTGGAATTGACATCTCAATTTTAGGTTATCAGCTATGGCATGTACAGCTTCTGCATCATCATAGAAACAACGAACAAAGTTCTGGTTTTGCAAGACAAAAAAATACTTCTCCACTTGGATTCACTGCCAGTGCAGCAAAAAAAGCACAGATATATGAGTTCAATAACACAGGTCTCTCTTCCTGAAATAATTCTTCCTCTGCCTTTAAGTGAGGGCTCCAGGGGTAAGCATTGTGTTTTCCAATATCTGTTCAGTAATCCTGCTGGAAAATAAAATAATGTCCAGTTAGTTTACTTTACCAGCTTCTCTTGCCATACATTAACAATACCTGTGGTCTTATATCCTAGAGGTATTTGCAAGGTCTTTCTTCAACAAAATCATCCTTGATTGGTAAAGCAGGAAGAAATAACTCCTTTTTGTTTCTATGGTATGTAGGTGAATGGTCATAAAGATGAGACGTTTTCAGAAAGCAAGGAATTTAAGTAGTAATAATATGCTGTCTGTGTTGCACCTGTAAAGCAAGCATTGCTTCCCTGAGCAGTTCATTTCTTATGCATTTTCTTTCTTTGAATCTATTGTCATTTTTTCTGATGATCTCCCTTCCTGCCCTGGAAAGAGCTATTGCTTACAGTTTTGTCTTCAAGCAGTGAGCATAATAATAGATAATTAAAATGACTCAAGAAATTAAAGCACTAGAGTACCCACATTTATACATTTCTTTCTGGGAAGAAAACAGGAAGAAATATAGGGAGGGGATAAAACAGACTGATTTGAACAACAAAAAGCAATTCTAGCATCCTTCACAGGGAAATTAAAATAATTGTGGTGTTTCTGGTATAGTTTTATTGAAAAATGGTCAAGAACTGAACTCTTGTTGAGCAAGTTCAGGCTCTGTCTGTCTGTCTGTCTGAGGTGCTTTCATTTGGCACAGTGGAGCAGGCTGATTTCAGGTTGCCAGCAGCACAGGAGATAGGCTGATGGTTAAAGTCTCACTGGCATGTGCACCCTGATTATGGGAACCTCAGGGCGTGAAGTAAACCCTGCACAAGCCCTGACCCTTCAGCATATCCATATTACTTGGATAATTACTTGGCTATTGGTTAATACAGCTGCATGTTGGGCCCATGCTCCCCATCCGTGGGGACACACCCAATGAGCAAACAAGAGCTGGGTCCTGTTCCTGCTCCTAGGCATCAGGTGAAGTTCAACCCAAGGACAGGAGGATATCATCAGCCTTTAAATGCCATCAAAGCTGAAGGTCTCCAGAGACAGCCTTGTGCCACAGAAGGAAGTTTGTTCATGCATGTCCTACTCATACATGGGTCAGAGCCTGGATATCCTCTGTGTTCGTTCCCTGGGGACTCATTTCAGGCCTGTGCTGTCTCCCCACCACTGCCACAGGGAATGGGATTTAGAGCTGTAGTGCCTGGAGAGAGCAATGGGTTTTGTGCTGGGACCAGTGGCACAACCTCCATTTGTCACCTCACTCATGGTCTTTTTCTCAAACCCCCATGGTTGGCGTTTCCAGCACTGGCTTGCCAGAAGTCTGCCACACCCAGAGTATTTTCCCCCAAACCCTTTATCTGCTAGTTTTAATGCAGCTTGGGGTAACGTGATATTTTCTTTTTCCAACAGTTGCACTGCTTTTTTTTTCCTCCTGCACATAAGCATCAAATGCTGTTTGCTGAATATTTCACTTGTTCTTATTTGGGCTGAAGGTTTCTGTTACCACTGGCCCTTAGGGGACCAATTTAGCTGCACTGAACCAGTTTTGGTGTTCAATTCCTTCTTTTCAAAGAGCTGCATTTACACATCAGTTGAACCCTTCGTATTCTGGCATCTTCCACACTTCCAGCTCAATGAATGTTTAAAACTGATATTTCTATCCCCACACACAGATATGCCTCTGCCTTCGAAATGCTGGGGGCACATGAAAGTCCTTCTGAGAAGCGGGGGAGATTTTGATGTAAATGATGTCCCGCAAGGGACACAACCTCATTCCAGCTGAGTGAGGTTTTACGCACAGAAATGCAAAATATTCAGTCCATGTGTCGTTAAAGTGTTGCAGGAAAGTCTCCCCAAGCCAGTGAGTGCCTCAGTAAGTTCTGAATTGCTGACCAAGTCTCAGTTCTCTGCCCCCACCCGTGCTAGGAGATCAGCCTTTATAATTGCAAACGTGTCCTGCAGCATCCTGATGTTTGTGGGGCTCTTGTCCCTGGAAATCTTGACCCTGCTGGTGTCTAGTGCGCATATCTTGATGGGCAAGCCTACAAAATTCACTCTGTTCTCTTCTAGTCCTAGTAAGAGATGCAGGTAGAGGAAGTGATTCCATAGTCTATTGTATTTTTCAGATAAAATACACAGGATTAAAGTTCTTTTGGTCAAGAGCTTTACATTTGGATATTGGAAATGTGTGCATATTGTTTTAGGTTATGACTTTCCCTAATGTAATCAGAGTTGTGATGTTGATATCATGGTGGAGGAGAGAAGGCTTTGTATTTTATTACAGGGAATTTTCAGAAGCATCATTCTAACATCAACACATAGGTCTTTTCATGAGGCTGGGTGCCCTGTGATCCCACAGAAGCTGTAGAAAAGCTCATCACACTGTCTTATTTGAATTGTCCTCCCACTCTTAGCTGCTTAGGAATCAGCCTATTCAGACTTCACAGGATAAAGATATTAGAACCAGAACAAGCTCCTGTAGAGGATCCCTGAAGGTGGTGTGTGCATGTATGCTGCACTGAGTGTGTGAATACCCCTAAATTCTATATATTCCTTCTGGACCATTAAGCAGGATCCTTATTTCCTGTCAGATTGTAGCATCTGAGTGATGGATTGCAGAATCCTGCCTATTGCCTGCCTATCAGTTTAACTTCTCAAACTCCTTTGGAAGCCATGGTGCTGTTTAAGCAGAATATATAATTATTTGGAGTTCGTTTTGCTGTAGCTGTTGGCACAATGGAATCCACGTGGTCTTTCATCCTACTTGGCACAACCCTTTCTCACTGTAGGATGGAGAAAGCCTGATGCAAGGGACTGTGATGCAAATGTTAGTACTTAAGATCTCCATCACAAGCTAAAGTAATGGAGATGTGTGCTGGGTCTGGTGTGATGGGCTGGGAAGGAAAGTGATTTAATGCTGGTACTGTCTAAATTGTGTTTTACTAGCTGTGTACTAGTATTAGTAGTATATGATAGCCCTGTAGCCTGCATAGGGATATTCTGTGTGCAGGGTAATACACAATTTCAGTGATTCTTGGTCTGTCCCCTCAGTATGGCTATGACAGACAGAGCATCCAAGAGAGGCATGTCCTTGCATTTGTCTTCCTGTCTTGTGTTATCCCTGACGCCTCCTGGATGCTGCTGCTCAGTTCTGCACTGTGAGACTCTGCCATTTAGGAATGGCACTGAAGCAGCATTATGTTTGCTTTTCCTATTCAAAATGCATATCCTCCCTTTCCTTAAAGCTACAGAGAGAGTGGGGTGGCACGTGCAGAAGGCCTCTGCAATGACCACCCAAAGCCAGGGATGCTCTTCTCTCTCAGGACTCCCCCTGTAAAACATGCTCCAAATTGGCTCCTTTGGTAGCAAAGGTGTCAAGATGATCCCCAGCAGAAGACCAAGGGGGATATTGGGATACATTTATTTATTTATTGTGGCACATCCTCTCAGCTTTGGTAGTGAAGTTATTAAAATGAGGCTTGTCAGCACACTGAAGAGGGTTGGGGGGCCTTTGCATCTTCCATGCGGTTTGATCCTGTGTGGCTCGTTAACACTCAGTTGCTTTTGTGATTAATTATTTAGTCTTCTCCCTTGGCGCTGGGGTATAATAGCACAACCCCCCTTTCTGCTGAGATTCACAGTTCTTTGCTTTTCTCTTCAAGCCTCTCACATCACCTCGAAGCTCAGAGCAAGGCCGTCCAGGCTGCAGCACTTAAAGAGCCCGGCAGCTCCAGAGCTGCTGCTGATCCTGTGGCTCTGCTGGGAAAGAACTCGGGCTCAGCCCATGGGTGCCCATCAGTCCCAGCTCCTGCACTGCCCAAGTCACTAGGGAGCAGTGGGACAGCTGCCCCTGAGTGCTCTGTTCCCCCAAGAATGGCCTCTCACTCCAGTGGGTACTTGTGTGAGGGGAGACATCAGACTGGGCTGGCATCGACTCAGTGTGCAGCCAGACACAAGAATTGCAAATTGGAGGTGAACTTGTCAGCAGGGAGACTTTATTTGGGGAGTCAGCCTCGGCAGCCTTCTTCCCTTTCTCTTTTGGATGCCTTTTGAACAGCTTTCAGTTCAAGTTTTTGTAATCACCCAAGCGTTGCTTCTTCAGCCTTTTGTTTTTGGGGGTGTTACTCATTGCCTTGATTTGCTGTCTCTGATCATTTGTGCAAAGAAGTTTGTCAGGTCTCTGCACATGGCAGGGGTTTGTGCCCATTATGGGCAGGTGTGGGGTGATCCTGAGTGTGCTGCTCTGTGATCACACACCGGATGTATGTGGACAGGCATAGGGTGAATTTGGGTCTAGTGGGTGCTGTGGTTGTTACTGGGCTTGTGTTTCAAAATGGGTGAGCTGAGAGCTTGCAGCTCCTGAACCTGTTCTCTAGGGCATCGAGGCCATGGATCATGTGCAACTGGTGGCCAATGCAGGGCTAGCAGGAACCCCCAGTGCTGGAAAGCACCTTCTCCCTTCCCCAGCTGTCCTTGGCTCTGCTTCCTGTGTGAAGCTGCTGGATAAGGCGAAGCCTGGGGTCTGAATAATTAGCAAGGAATTAGCTGTGTTTTCTTTATGCCACAGTCTCTCCCCTTCCTCTGATGTTTGCATCCTTTTCCTTTCATCTCGTGCCTCTGTGGCAAGTGCCTTGCACAGCCAGGGGATGCGTGGGAGGCTCAGCCCAGGGGCAGGCAGGCGCATCCCAGTGCAGCAGGGGCTGGATGCTGTCCCCACCCTGCAGATGTGCCAGATGTAACTCAGAGGGTGTGAGTCTGTCCTTTGCCCTGCTGCAAACTCCCTGTCTGCTGCTAGATGAGCCACTCTTCCCTCAGAGCCATAAAACCGTGAAGTGCCAGCTCCCCTCCCCACCAAAGATGTTGGAAAAGCCTAGGAAAATGATGAAGGATTAGTCTTGGTTTCTTTATGTTTTATTAGGGCCCATAAATTAAATGGAAACTCACAATAATGTGGAAGAGAGCAATTATTTGTCGGAAAGACAACATGACTAATGGCTTTGCTACGTGTTAATTGAAAGCATTGGAAATTTTAGCAACGTAGCACCTGAAGGCAGCTGGTACATGAGTGTGTAGAGCAGACTACAACAGGCTGCATCACTCACTCCTGTTTAGGGAGACCAGTAGTAACCAAAAGTTGTGGATCAAAGAGCATCTTTAAGACTTGGAGCCAGCTGATGGAGCCACAAAGCCCCAGACCTCTGAACAGGCCCCTGTCTCTGTTTTAAAAGCTGTGGCTCCTGTTTGCAGACCAATTTACTGTCTCTAAGTGTCTGTGCTGCAGTTTCCCCATAGGTTATAATTTTGGAATTTGTCATCCCTTACAGGTCCATTGGGCATATTTCACTTTACCTCCCAAGTCTGTACTTTGCTGTAGATCTGTGCAAATCCCTCCTGGGGCTGCCTGTGCAGAACTGTGGGTGCTCCTGTCCCCTGCCCACATGCTCTCATCACAGCACTTTCCTACTCACATCCAAGACCTCAGACACCTCCCAGTGCTGTGTCAGGGTGAGATCCTGCAGCAGTGGAGCCCTGTGGGCCCTGGCTCCCACCACAGCATGATGGGGACTGTCACTGCATTGGGCAGTGTCACCGAGGCCCTCCCTGTCCCTGGGGGCACATCCAGCTTCTGGGAAAGACATTTCCAGTGGGAGAATCCTTGTGTGTGCCTCCACCTCCAGTGTCCATTAATAGCACATTAACAGCCTGCTGGGTCAGAGATTCTGAGGGTAACACATAAGCTGGAAAGAATCCAGAGCTGAGGCTGGACTGGCTGCCCTGGCAATTAGGTCATAGTAAAATTAAAAGTCAAGCTCTAAATGTGCATTTCTTTTTCAAACTTAAGCAGCTCTTCAAATTACTTTGGGTCACACTGCAAGTCTGGGTACATCAGGTATAGTTTTTCCACAGCAAAACAGCATTTTAAGACCCCAGTATCATAACCATTGAGCCATATTGATAATGTTATTTATTAATAATTACCATTTCAGGGTCTGGGTCTTAGGCTTCGATTCATTCCACTGCTTAGTCTACTTAGTGTTCATGGAACAATTCATGTTACAGGGAAACTAATATACATAATAACTTGTGGGATTCAGGAAGTCTATAGGAATATGTTTACTTTCTCAGTTTTCAAGAAATTAGCAAAATAGAAAGTAGTTCTGTAGTAAAAAAGTGGATGAAGTAAAGAAAGTTAAAATGCATATTATATACAACACCTTGGTAAAGTCTCACAAAATTATTAAATAACTGAAATGATTTTATTTATGTTATGTTGTTTTTATAACATGCTTGATTATATTCTGCAGTGCCCTGAGCACCTTGACTTCATAAATAAAACAATTATGTGGAATCTTCATAATATGAAAATTAATGCTTAAATGCTCAGAGACATTAATATTCCAGCAGTTTTTCTAAGGCTAGTGATAAGGGTTCATAAACACGTTAATTTTTCCGCTCTTGAATATTTCAGGTCAATGGAGTAAAAGAGGAGATGTTAACAAAACCTGTGCTCTTTTCATAAGAGACTGGAGTGTTTGGAGGGCAGCTGCTCTTCTGCAGCACTCTAATAGCATCTCCAGATACTGCAATAGCAATAAAGCATGACAGGATTGTATAATAACTCAATTTATCACATTTTTAGTAACACGAAGAGGGTATGTTACAGCAGTCATCTAACCCATGTGTCCTTTCAGAGCCTTGGGCAATTTGGGACAGTTACTGCAGAGGGCCACCATTTATTGCTTTGGTCTCTGAACTCACCAGAAACCTTTGGGGGTGGTGCATGTACTGTTTTCTTCTTGGAAGGGACTGGGAGCAGGACATGCTTGTGTGCCTGTCCCACTGCCTGCCAGGAGAGGCTTTGGGAAGGGGGCAAAGCCAGTTCTGTGCAAAGACATTTTAAATGTGCTCAGCCCAGTTTCCCTCCTGAGCTGATCTGGAGCCCTTACCTGCATAATTTATGTGTTTTCTCCCTAGCTCTGTGACCTGGGGGAAGGGACAGGTGGAAAACCCTGGATTGGGAGTGCCTTTGTGCTGAGTTTATAGTGGGAGCCTGTCTGGCAATTGGTGCCCTCTCCAGCCTGGGATCAGCTCTCCTGAGAGCTGGTGTGGCTCTGCTTTGTGCATGGAAGGAGCCACACATTACCACAGTGTATCCCCCAGGAGGGGAACTGCTCCAAACTCCTCAGTGGCCAAAGATTCATCACGGGATAGCGCTGTAGGCAGTCTCTGAATGGACCAGCCCCTTGCTGATTAGCACAGTGTAGGAAAACTGTGGGTTCTCTTCCCCCTTGTGTACAGTTGCACATCTAATGATCACTTGGGTAGCAGACATGTAAAATTGGGTTGGATGGAAGGATTTCCAAAAGGATGCTACTTGACCCCTGCCTCCCACACATTCCAGAGCTTCCCAGTAGCCAGGAGGTGTCCCAGAAGAAGATAATTAGGCTTGTGCTATTTCAACTTCCTCTGATCCCTGAGAAAGAGTTAATTACAGTCTTTTCCCTCTTGCTCAAAGGTGGCTGGGTATTATTATCAGAGCTGTAATTATTCATGCTAATTGCTTATTTGGAGAGGGAGAGAGCACGAGAGAGAGAAGTCCCAGGCTCCCCCTCAGTGATTAGCAGAGCAGACCAGGTGCACTTTGCGCAGGCTGGTCCGAGGTGGTGCTGGGGCTGGAGGGAGGTTGGGGATGCTGGAGTGGTTGTGAGCGAGCTGTGGAACAGCCCTGGTCCTGCTCATGCTGCCACCTCCTTCGGGACTGAGGAAAAAGAGCATGCACTTCTTGCAGACCTTCCTCTGGTGGAGGGCACTCCGAGGTAATTGTACTGCTAACTGGACTCTTCATTTGTTTTGTGGCTTAATTAACCTTTCATCATTTGTTTTGTTTTGTTTAAAATCTCAGGGTGGGTTGTGCGATGCATGTCTGAGGTCTGTGATTAAGCTCGTCTGCAGATCTTGCAGCTGATATTTCAATAACTGAACACAACTTCCACGATCCCTTGACTGCCTCTGCATTCCTGGGTTTGAGATGGGATGGGGAAAAAGAGATGGCGTGTCTGTCCCCTTCCCCAGTTATGGGCTTTTAATTACAATGTTGATTGCCTTTGGAGGCTTATTCCTGCAACCAGATCTGGGGCTTGCTTCTTAAAAGCAGTGGGTTTAAGCCTTATTTGTTGGTGACTAAGGGTATCAGAAGTGTGATGGTCTTGATTAGATGCTTTGAAGGAGCAGCATTGTAAAATTTAGCATGCTGCAGAAGCTGGGACTTTGTGGGAAAACAGAGTGGGAAGCTGTCTCCTTGGGCACACCTGGAGCAGTTTGGAGATAGTGTGTGCTGTGGGCATGGTGGCACGCTGGCTTCTTCTGAAGCGACCAAGTGGTTGGTGAGGTGGGTGCTTGTTGGGAGAACTTGAGTCAGCCCTGAGAAGTAATTATTTTATTTGGCTTTATTTTGTCCTGGAACAGCAGGACTTTGTGTTCTGCTTGACTAGGGTTGCAGACTGCTCCTGGTATCTAATCTCTGCATGAGTCAGTACAGTGGAGAGCAGTCTGCTGTGGCAGTGGGCTGTTTTCTGTTGCTCTTTCTGTTTCCTTTTAAGTCTTTGATTCCTGCTGTTCTTAAGGCTGAGGAAAACAGCCTTAAGAATTGCACTTATAGGTGACATAAACTATGCAGGTTTTAACAAAATAACTGGAAGTAGTTGCCCCTGCCAAATAAATACCTTAGGATGTTCCTCTATCCTTCTATAAAGGTGTCTGTGCTGTCCTCCTTATGGACAGCAGCCATGTGCTGTGCTGAAAGCCAAACCCACTGCTCTGCTTTCTAGAGATCTAAAATTATGATTCATATGCTTTAACTTCCTAACTGGCCATAATTATGTTTTAATGTACTGAATAAGCTTTTCATCTGGATGTTTTACTACTTACTTAAATTTTGCAGACTTTCCATGTTCCCATCCTCTTCCTGACAGAAGAATTGGCTGGGGATAGAGTGCTGCTGCAGCAGGGACTGCAGTCATCCCCATCCTCTGGGGTGGGAGGCAGGGACAGGGATAGGGAGACATTTCCTTGTGAGTATCAGAGAAGTTTGGATTGACGAAGAGATCAGAGGCTTGGGTCACTGTTCTAACAGGTATTGTGTTGCTGAGCCTCAGCTGAAGGTTTACTTGTAGTTTTCTAAGCCTTTGCATGTTACTTATTGAGAAAACTGTTCACCTTCAAGATACAGAATCCAAATATGGAGCAGTGATGTACAATAGAAACTGCATTTAGTAACCCAGTTCATCCAAATCTGGACCCCCTAAAGACAGCAACTTTTTACTTTGAAAATTTGTAGGAATTAAGAGTCTTTTTACTTCCTGAGGCGTCTGGCCAAAGTGCAGTGATAAATTTTAAAAAAATTTTTCTTCTTCCCATATTTTCTGATAATTGTAACTTCATCCTTTGCTTTTTTGTTCCCAAGTTCTGTGTATGAGCACATTACCCAGCTAATTACTACATACTGCTTTCTGTTATCCAGATAATTACAACCTACCCTTTCCTATGGACCTTAGGTTTCCCAAACACCTCCTAAATAACACTGTTGTAGAAGATCAATGTACCTTTTTGTGCTTTCCACAGCAAACCTCCCATGCCCTGCCAGCAGTGCTTATCTGTGTCTGTGGTTTATTCTTTGTGGTGGAGTTGCAGGGCTGTGAGTGAGTTGACTTTCTGGCACCTGTGTCACTCAGTAGTTCAACTCCATGAACAAATCACCTGGGCATGGTCAGAAATCTTCAGGCTTTTTTTTTTTTTGCATCACAGGGGTTAAAGTGTGGTGTGCTGCTGCCATCCAGGAGAGGGATGCTCTGGAGGAATGGGCTCTGGAGAATATCAAAGTCCATGGGAGACTGTGATCTCCCTAGTGAGGGAAACACATCCCTCTATGGAGCACCTACACATGGCCACAGTGTGTGCATGGCTCTCATTGAGGTCCCTGATTGTGGACCTCTGCAGGAACAGAATTTGCTTACAATTCCTATATTTTTCAAGTCATAAAGGGATTCCTTGATGGATTTTTGTGTCCCCTGTTCCTACTTGGATATTAGAGTTAGAGCATGTAGGTAAGGGGAATCCTTAAATAGTACTGGAATTTTCCATTAGGCTGTTGTTAGTGGGGAAACAAAAATCCTTTAAGATCCTGTGATCATGATGTCTCTGCTGACTTGTGTTAATGCTGGCTCTGGACTGGCTGGGGTTAAGCTATTGCACTGCTGTGGTTTTCATTTCTGTCCCCCAGGAAGGGAAGTGACATTGCTACCAAGAGCAACTTGTCTACTCAGTGCTCGGTGTTGGGAGCTGGTGCTGGTGTGTGTGTGTTCAGTGGCTGCAGGGTGAAAACAGGAATCCTGGGAATGTTAACCACTCTTTTATTATTATTGTTAATAATAATGAAAAATTAAAAATTAGAGCCTTAATGGTGTGGAACTAGCTGAGCTTGTGTGTCATAGGAAGAAAGATCTAGGACGTCCAACATGGGCAAGTCCCAACTGGAGACAGCACTGTTGCCCTTGACCTGCTGACATCCAGATCTCTGGAATGCAAGCAAGGAGGCTTGGAGCAAGGCAGCAGTAAGTACAGGGCTGGGTAAGAAGCTGGGGACTGCAGTCTTGTAGCAGTTTGGTGCTTGCTAAATGCCTGCCTTTCATCTGCTGTTGACCTGTGCTGGACTTGGGAGCGACTCAGGAGCAATCCAGACAAGCCTTTTGGACAGCAGGTGTGTCCAAGCAGGCTTGGTGTGTTTTGATCTGTAAGATTCTTCTGTAAGCATCTACCAGCCTTTCAATTGATTGCTGTGGGAGAGAAGTTTTGGTGGAATGAGATGGCACAGTTGGATTTAATGGATTTTTTAAAGTCCTGTGGTTGAAATCAGAAAATGTAGATGAAAGGCTTTGGGAGTGAGGGGACAGGGGAAGCTGACCCCTCAGTCCACATCAACCATTGCAGTAGTTTGGGCACTGTTATAACTTTCCTTTAGTTTTCTGAAAAGATCCATTAATTAAAAGGTTATATCAATCAGCATTCATTGAGTTTGACAGATTGAGATTCAGTGCTAATTCATGGAGCAGATCTGCTCAGTGTGTGTGTGTGTATCTTTAGGGGCTGGGGCAGCCAGCAAGTCATCATCTGTCACTCTGAGATCCTGCTCCATCTATGCCTGGCATATCTGGGAGGGGGGAAATGTAGTGAGGAGCCCTTACACAACTGGGTGTGTTTAGTGAACATGACAGAAACAAAGCAACCAAGCAAACTAAACCTCTCTGTGTTAGCTATCGGAGCACAGGAGCTGACAAAAGGTATTTGGGCAATGACAAAAATGCTCTTCACAGAGAATACCCACACTTCTCTATGGCCACCCCTAGCAGGACTCTGGGCCAAGCCCCAACATTGTGGGACTGTGCAGCCTTAGAGTGTTTTTTCTACAAGTTAGCCCTGGGAAACATCCTAGCTGGAAATAATTTTCTGCTCCAAAGTGTAATTCCTGTAGCAGGTGATTTCCTTGGGGTTGGGTTTTTTTCACATTTTCTGAAACAACATTGTGAAGGGCAAGTGCTGATAGGTTTTTTTTTTTTCCTTTTTCCTTGAGATATTGTTATTTCCTTTCTTTTCCCTCATAGAACTCATGAGGGCATCCCTCATTATCCTCATCCCTGACAGAACTTTCAAACCCTTGCTCAAATCCTTCCCTGTCATTTTGTCTGACATGCAGTGGTGACATAATGTGACAAGGACATATGTAACAAGCTTCTGTGGAGAGACATATGTAGGAATATATGTATGTGTAGAAATATTTTGGTAGCACTTAAATGTATTACCAGTTTCTCCCACATTCCTTTGCTGGTGCAGAACTGATGGTGGGGATTTTGTGTGTTATCCCCAAGCTCCCAGGCAGACACATTGCAGCTTTATGCTATATTCCACTTTCGTGCTCAACCAGAGCTGAAAGGTCTTTTATAAAGTATCACTGTTCATTTTCTAACATATCCCAAGTAAATATTCTTGAGAGTATTATCTTGACAATAAATAACCTGTGCTGCTCCTGCTTTGTTCTTCTCTCCCCCTCTGTGGCACAGTGCAGTTCCCACTCCAGTGTTTCGTACTGAAGTCTGTAAAGCTTTGCTGTTGTGGCTGCATGAGGGCCTTTTGTACGTCCATGACCCCAAAATGAATGGATGCTGACCTCTTAGGGATCTGATTGAGCTGTCCTGGGTCCATAACTCAGTGGAAATAACAGTGTGTAATCTTACTCCTTACATTATCAATACCATAGTGCAAAAAGCTCGTGTGAGTTGTCTTAACCCACTCCTCATCACCTTCTAGTTGGCTGCTCTGTGCCTTCAAAAACTCCTGGCTTTAGGGGCTGACATATATAATTTTTTTTCTTTCTTTACTCTTTGTGAGACTTAATTCAACCTAGCACATGAATTTTGTGTCTTGCTGAGTTTACATGAGGGGAGCAGCAAAGGCAAATGTCAAAAGAGGATCTCATTTCTGTCAAAATGCTGGGAAAGGAGAAGATAAAGGGTATCCTGTGCTTCAACATGCACTTGATTGTATTATCAGCAAGTTACTATGATGGCCAAGTCAGGCCCTCCTGGCTTCAATACCTGACTTGTGAATCCTGAAAAGCCTGGTGTAAATGGGTTGAAATCTGTTCTGAAGCCTAATTCCCCCTGACATCTGGTGTTTTTGTTTGGTTTTGGGGTGGTGTTTGTTTTTGTTGTTTGGGCTTTTTTAATAATGTATTTTTAAACTGTCTAGCAGTTATTTACTATGGGAGGTTGGCTTATACAGGCAACAAAACAAGAAAAATAAATCAACTGTGCATTGCAGCAGCACCTTCTTTCTTACAGGAAGAAAAGGGACCTTGTATACACGTGCATGTAAGAGCAAAAATATTAACCTGCATCCCTTTCTGTCCCCGTTGTCCTCCTGCAGCTCTCTGTTAGCCATTTTAAAAGGAGCTGTGAGTCCAAGTGCAGGGACATGCTGCTCTCTCGTGGAGCTCCACGCATTGCAGGCGAGGCTGGAGCACAGCGCTGCTCTTCCTTGCAGCCTTAGGCTCATCAGCCCTGCTGTAGCAGCCTCTGAAACGGCTGATGCTTCTTTCTGGAAGGGAAAATGAGATTTTTACAGGTGATGAGATGAATGGCTTTCTGTCTTTATTTTCCAGCCAGCCCCTGCCTTGGGATGGAACATGCAGGAATACATTGTGGAGCTGGCTTGGCTTTGGGGGGCGGTAGGGAAGGATGAGGACATGATGGTAGGGACTGGTTTCTGCAGCCTTTTTTAGGGATTAGTCGAGCTGAAGAGCCTGTGTACATACCCAGAATTTTAGAGGCTCGTGTGCATGTCCAGTGTGCTCCTACAGGCAGCCCTGTGTGTGTCTGCAGTGCTGCAGGCAGAGGCAGAGTGCTGGGCACTGCCGAACACGGGGCTAAATTCCTCTGGCAAAAAGCGGAGCACACCTGAGGTCTGCACTGTTCCCACAGAGGAGCAGGAATTGCCCTGCGTGCCTCCTGCTCTGTTGAGGACTCTGCTAAATCCTACCGTCATCCAGCAGCTTCTGTCTCTTGGAAAATTCGATTAAAAAATGATAAATTTAACATGCGTGCCCGAATGAGGTGATTTTCTGGAGAAGAGCCCTCTCCCCCGCTGATGTAGGGCGGGGAGAGCTTGGCAGCCTGGCTGTAATCAGAAGAGGGCAGAGCTGGCTCATGGCTCGAGAGCTCCTCAGCTCATGGCCCCAGCAGGGACAGCGGGGCTGGCCTTGCCTTGCTCAGGTGGCAGCCGGAGCAGCCTGAGCTGTCGGCACAAATGTGACTCCATCCCTCTGAATGTGCCCTTCAGTGTCACCTGGGGGGATATATAGATGGGACAGGAATATCTCTTGTGACTCTTGCTTTGGAAGGTCAGCAGTACCTGTGGGTGGTCTCTCTATGACATTAATAAAAGCTTCATATTAATATTGATGTTAGAATTGAAAACATAAATTGCTTGCTAATTAGCAGCTGCACTGTGGCTTGAGCAGTGCTGGTAATAATGCATGGAGCCAACTTCAGTAGCATTGCCTGCTCTGAACTCTGCAAATAGTATAAATGCAGATCACAGGTCCTGTTTGCAGTTAAAATAGTAGAGGTGCCACTGCTAATGAGCATGTTTTCTGAGCAGACTCTTAGCAGGCCAATAATACTGTCACATTTTGAGCCTATCTTTTGTGACATTGCCTGGAAGGAGCTGGAATGATCATGGTGGGAGACTGCCTCCTGGTCACCTGTTGGTGGTTGCTCTCTGCACTTTCAGGTAATGCAGAAATGCAGAGTTTAAGGCTTTTAAAGAAATTCTAGATTTAGAGTCATGGGAGGAGAAAGTCTTGTAGCATCTCTCAGTTCTGTGGAAAATAATGGCTTGGATAAGTTCAGCCACTCCCTCTGGGATCCTGCCTAGAGACTGAAGTGTAACACAGTGCAGGTACTTTTTGGAAGTCCTTCTTGCTGAGATTGAGCCTCTTATCTCTCTCTGAGCTGCTCTGGCTTCCTGTAGAGTATCCTGGGATGAGAAGACTTTTGTTCTAACTTCATCTCATCAAGAGCAGATCTAAAACATGAGTGCCCACACAGAAGTCTGTGCTGAGTATCTGGGCTGCAAACACAGCCTGGATGCTGAAGCAAGTTCATCAGAGCTATGAAGTAATTTGAAACTGAAAATTTGAAATAGCCCAAGACTCTGTCATGTCTCTGAGCATATTGTCTGTCTGGAGAAAACCCACAGGTCATCCTTCCCCACCTGCATCACTGTCAGTCCACAACTACAGCTGTCTGTCCCGTGGATTGGCATCCAGGCTCCCAAGTGCTTCTTAAGAAAGGTCTGTGGAGGTAAGAGATGCCATCCAAGCTGTCTGCTCCCCTCAGCCTCAAGAGGAGGGGATTTGTAGACTATCCCCAGGACAAAGGAAAGAGTGCTGCTCACTTCAGCTGGTTTTCACCCTGCCAAAGGGTAAGATGTGGTCACCCAGATTTCCAGGGCTGTGCAGCACTGTGGTGCAAGGTAGTCCCTGCTCCCCACACTGAGAGTCCAATTAGATCAAAGTTCCAAAAGGCAGCTGAAGCACAGCAGAAACATCTTGTCCTTGGGAGATTAGTGGCTGAGTCATGCTGCCTTTGCCCTTCTGTAGCTTGGGAGCTTCTCTTCCTCAAGGGATTTTTCAGTTTTCTTTAAACTTGGAGGATTTTTGGAGCTTCATGGGAGAGAAACAATTGGCAGGGCTGGATTGCTTTACTTCAGCTTTCCTCCTGCTTTCTTCCCAGCTGCAAGGTGCAATCCAAAACCATTTCCTTGTCAACAGCTTTTCTTCTTGGCTGTTTTAGTCTCCATGCTAAGGAAACAGAGGTTTCTCAGTTCCTCATTTCAGCACTAACTTAGGTTGGCACTGGTTGTTTCCCACTATCGGGCTTAGTGGGGGAGGACATTTTCCTTCACTTTTCCCCCTTTCTTCTTTCTTTTTTTTTTTTTAATTCTTTCTAACTGGACAATCTTTGAACATGGGGAACTGTTTGGAAGCAGTGTTACCCTTCTGAAGTGTAGCTGAACTGTAGTGTACTTACTGCACAGGTACTTGCTGCACTGGGGAGGGATTTTGCTTTGTGCTGTGCTTGATGTTCTGGATAAGAAGTTATCAGGAGGAAATCATTATTGGGTGTTATTTAGGCTGGTTTGTGTCAAAATAGAAATCCATGGCACAACTCTACTGAACAGTGTGAAGTGTGGCAATCGATACAAGTGCAACCTGTGCAATTTTTAGGTAAGACTCCACACAGTCTTTACTCGAGTTTTCTGAGTTTGATTGATGACATAAAGTCCAGCAGTAAAGTTATGATGAATGGACAACTCTACATTCTTTGGAATTTCTCCTGGGGTATGGGAATAGCGTGACATTTTTGGCCCTCTCCTCCAATTCTTTCCTGGAAAGAAAAATTGGAGTTGTAAAACTGAAGGCAGAGCCATGCCATCACCCAAGCCATGCTGGCAATCTCCTCTGTGATTGGGGAGCAGCTCCCATGTGCAGCTTTGTCAGGGTTCAGAGTCAGCTCTGCCATCTCTCCCTCTCTGAGTCTGCAATACTGGTGTCTGCATTACACATTCTCCTCTAATGAGGTGATGGTAGGTGGTGCATGCCATTAACCTTCCAGGCTGTTCTAATTACTCAGTTTCTGATCAGACACAGCTTGTATTAATATGTGATGGCTGAACTCGGTAGAGTGTTGCTGAAGCATCTTAGGCTCTACAGACTCCAGAGCAGCCTCCTCTTTTTGCTTCCCTCATTCCCCTGCTCCATGCACAAGGAAAGTAAGCTTGAAGCTCAGGCTTGGAAGAAGGGTTGGGGAGGGAATAGGGGCAGAAAACTAAAACTAACATTAAAGAAAAATGCAAAAACCTCTCAGTTTTTGTGTGTGATTTCACTTAGTAATTTTCTATATTTTTCTTCTTTTCTTCTTTGCTTCTTAATTTTTGCCTCATCAGTCCTGGAAGTTGCTTCCAATGGGACTTCCCAAATTTGCATCCCCACCACTCACTTATTTTGTTCAAACACTTCTTTAATCCTCTTTTGTCCCTATCTGAGCCCACCATTTTCACAGGGGGAAAAAGAAAAGCTTCTTTCAGGGGTTGATTGTGTTTGCTCGCCAGCTTGCTGGCTGGGTGACTTAACTCCTTGGGCATGTAGTCCATAGAGAGGTGATGTCTGGGGGCAGACAAAGAGTGCTTGGGGTGGGCTGGACTAGTGGGGGTGGGAAGATGTGTCCCCATAGCTCCTGGAGCAGAGCCAAATCCTGGGGCCAAGGGTGATGGGGTGTACCTGTCTGAACAAGAAAAGCTCCCCTCTAGAGCAGGTGGGTGTCTATGGTGATATAGGAGGCACCAGTGGTGGGGCTGGCAGCTGTGGCCTCCGAACTGGAGCAGTGTGAGAAGGATCCCAAAACCCGGGCACTGGGCTGGCTCTTCAGGATGCTGTGCAGAAACAAAGAGAAGTGGTCCTGACTTCTACCATTGATCCAAATGTCACTGCAAATCCCGAGGAAAGATTTCCCAAGTACCACAGATGAGTTGACAGGAAGACACAGAAGGAAAAGAACTTTCAAAATCAAACAGGCACAGTGGGAGACGTTGAATTAGCAAGGGAGCTGGTGGTAAACATTGTCCTCATCTTGAAGGTAATGCATGTGGAACGTAGACGTTGGCACGTTTGACTTAACATGACTGAAGAGCCTCATCTAAGATGCAGAGTAATGAATCTGATGTTACTTAGATCTGAACTTGTCCCTAGGCAATGACATTTGCCTCAGTGAAGACTCATCTTGTACTGTATGTTCATTATAACTGAATTCTGTTTAAGGATGCTCATTGTATAGCATCTCATAAAATAAAATCAATTATGCTTCAGCCATCTTATCTCTGCTAAATGTAAAATGGGAATTGATTGTGCCTCTGAGAAGAAAACTCCTTGTAACACTTTTCATCTGTGTCTAAATGTGTTCCTGGTTGGCCAAAACCATTTAGAAACAGCTGCAGTGAGAGCTGGATGCTGGGGCTGGATGGGGGCTGGTGCTGCCTTGTCCTGTCCTCAGAGAAAGTATAGGAAGAGTTCTATGTTGCCTTAATACAGCATCCTTTTTGCAAATGTATTTGAACAACAGCCTGGAGACCAGGACAAAATGTAATACCTGATCAAATCATGCTCTTGGGGTGTCAGATTAGTTGCAGGTGCAATGGCAAAACAGTCTTGTTTAATACATTTTTATCTTCTGTACCAGTGGATCCAAATGGATGAAAAAGATCAGGAGTGCTGGGCCACAGCATGTGTGAGGAAAGCCTGAGTCATGGATGGTTATTAAATGACAGCAGAATTGAAATGCCACAAAAGCCTCAACCATGCACCCTTGTAGGCTGCTAATTGTTGATCTGCAAAGTCCTCGCTGAACTTCTAAGAGTGCTCTATTTCCCTAAAGGAAAAGAGGAATAAACCAGCCTTTTTTGTAGCCTCTCAGCTGAGCTATGAGAACACGTATGACAGAGAAGGCACAGCCTCCCTTGTGCTGCTGATTGAGATGGGATGGCATCACTGCCCTGGGCCCCCAGAAAGCTTCTCCCCCACTTCTCCTTTGGCACCAAGTGGAGCCCACCTGAGTGGCCTGAAGTTCTCTTGGCATCCTGGTGATGGTGGTGGTAGTGTCCTGTGCCTCTGCAGGTGAAAGGACTAAGGTGCATAGGGCAGCTGCCCCATTTTATTCTGGGGGAAATGAGTCCAGGGAGTGATGCTTTGGAGGCTGGGGGTGTGGGGCAAAGGACTGCTGGATGCAGAATTGCTCCTGATGGTGCTGAGAACCTTTTTTCTTTCCCAAAAGGTAAGGGTGCCCTTCTAGTATATAAAGCTCCAGGCTTTATTTCCTGGTTGAGAACCATCTTCCATTCATCATCCATTCACCAGGTCTCTTGCTTGCACTTGGGTTGGTGTCCAGGCTGTGCTGGAAACTTCCTGCTGAAGGCTGAGGAACATCAGGTTTGACTGGAATGAGGTATTTTCACCAGGTAACAACTGTTGTTTGAGGATTTAGTTGGAAAAAATTCTCAACCTGTTTAATTTTCCTACAAACCTGGTGTCGTGAGTCTAGTGGGACTCACAGCTCTGTGAATCCCTCCCTGGCCTGGGACTGGTGGCCTCAGGGACCTGATGGAGAAGAGCCAAGTTGTGGAGGTGGCATGTGGAGCACTGCAGCATGCTGTCACCAGGTTGCCCTGACAAAAATAGCTGTGCATGCCTCAGGTTGAGGCTCTGTGTGATGAGCACGTACGAATTAGGAGCTTACTGCTCCCTTTGAAGTCAGTAGAAGAAGGACCAACTCGATCCTCCCTGCTGACAGACCCAAGAGATTACTACTCTTCTTTTGTCCCTAAAGCCAGTGCTGACTAATTCTGAAAAAAGACATGTTGGAGCTGTAGCTCAATGCCTGGGGAGATGTTGGAGGTATTAGTAGGTCACTGGTTAAACCTATGTAAAGCTCTCCAGGGCTTAGTTTGAGGTCAGAGCCTTGTCCCCAGATGTCAGACCTGCTTATTGCATGGCAGGGCTCAGACACAAATACTTGCCCCCCTTCCACCCCAGCTCCTTGGGGCTCACAGCACTGCTGGCTCCTTCCTCGCTTCCTTGTTGACTTGGTGATCTCTGTGAAAACACAATACTTTCCTAAATTTAGCTTCACAAAGACTGTGGATGTTGTCTCTTCTCCCCCCTTCCTCAGTTTCAAAAACCATCTTAAAAACTGCACAGCGATTTAAATGGCAGCTTGATGGGAATCCATGGCAAATGACTCTGCAATTAGTAAATCTCTCCTATTGTGACAGCTCTACTATTAAACTGCCATAAATGCCAGGCTATTAATCTGCTGTCTGCTCAATCCCCATGCTTCCCCTTCCTTGCCTGTCCTTTTCACTATTTAATTTTTTTTTTTTTTAAGTTTTAACTGCCTTCCAGCAAGTGTTTTCAGGGAGAGGGTGTGAGGTTGCAGTGGGAGGAAGGCTTTGTGGCACTGTCCTTCAGGAGTTTTTCACCTGTAAGAAAGGTGAGAGAAAACACTGAATGGTCACTCTCAATTGCTTTGAAACTTTTGCTAGTTCAAAACTGAAGTGAAACTCCTAACTTGCAGAAGTCCAAGGAAGGTAAACGCATAGGGAGAGAAGCTGTGACAGCAGCTGGGCAGCAATATTGTCTTGGGAAAAGCCATAGCTCTCCTAATGGCACACTGAACTTTGCAGCTGCCATTTTCTCCATCCTGTGACACAGATGAGCATCACATTTCTGAGCCCATAAATCTGCTCTGTCACCCTGGGGCTTGAGGACAGGGGACAGGCAATGTGCTGGGGCAGAAGCCTGCAGGGCTGCAAACATCAGTGACAGCAGAGCCTCAGATTTCACCCCAGACAGGGTTTCCATAGTGGTGGTATGTTGTGTGAGGGCAAAAGCAGAGGCTGCCAATCCAGGGGCAGAGGGAGCAGTAACATGCTGAGGAGTGGCTGCTGCAGTGTGGGACTGGAGTAGCAGGAAGGTTTTGCATTTATTCTGAGCATTGAGATCAGCCTGTTGAGGTGACACTTCTGTCCTGGGGTTTCTGCTAGGCATGGCAGCTGTGTCCTCTGCAGTGGTGTGAGGATGAGCTCATTGCAGGGAGGTGTCTGTGGGCTGGCAAAAAACACACAGGAAGGTCCCCACCAGCCTTAAATCTGTGACCTCATGGCACAGAGCTGCTGTTGAGTGTGTTCCTGGTCTCAGTGCAGAGGTTTGCTCACCCTGCAGCTCCCCAAGTACCACAGTGGACCACAGAGGAAGAGCTGATGATGGTGCTGTCTACTGCTGCCTGGCAGCTTTGCAGAAAATCTGGATATGTACTTAGAAAATGTGCATGTATAGCTGTCCTGTTCTTCAAATGAAATGACACTGCCCAGTAACCAACCAATATATTTGCACCTGCTGTTTTGAGAAGAGTGTATCTTGCAGTACTGTCTGGACTAGGTCTTTCTCAAAGCTGAAAAATTTAGGATTCTATGGCCTTTCAAAGCTGAAGTATAAAGAAAGCATCTGCCCAGGGATGGGCCTTGGAAGAGGTAACAGAAAAGTGACCCATCAACACAAAATCTGAGACTTAAAAACTGTTGGGGGGATGAAATAAAGGGAAAAATCTCCTCTGATGGGGAACTGCATCTTACTTTTTCAGGCTTTTTCCTCGGCCTCAATGACTTAAACACAGCTGTGACGGCGTAAATCAGCTGCGCCATGTAAACACCTAAATTTTCTTTGTGTCCTGTTGCTATAGAAACTTTCCCAAAGCCTGAGTACCAGCACAACCATTTTGCTGTTTTGGGAACACTGGATGCTTCTGAGCTGGGGGCATCCAGTCCAGAATATCTCCTGTGAACTTAGGCCCATTCTGGAAAGGACTTTTTTTTGGCTGCTGAGGTATTAAAGAAAGTGAGGATCTGCATCCACTTAGTGCCAGCTTTATTCCCTGGTGACAGGAGATGGGTTTCCGCTGAGCACGCTGCCCTCTGCTAACTGTGGGTATTTGGGAGATTCTTAAATCCAGTATTATATCCCTAATTATGCAGAAATCCTTCAATCTGGTGTGTTTCATCTGGAATTATGCTCGACCGTCAAATCCTGCCAAATTCCTTCTTAGAGTGAGGGAGGCTGGTGCACTTGGGCTGCTCTCTGCAGAGAGGAGAATCCCGGCCACGAGGCCACGGCTCCCAGCCCTGGGCAGGATCAGCAGGTGTGGGTGCTGCTGGAGTGGCTCTGCCAGTGTCCCTTTTCACAGGGGACAGCAGGTACACCCACCTTCCCTCACCCATGTGGTCCCAGGGTGAACATTTATGTTGTTGGAAGGTTCCCAAGTAAGGGAAGCGTTTTTATTTGTGGAGTTCTTTCATGGCAGTTCTTCCAGAGAGTGCTTCCAACCCAAGTGATTCCATGAAGAAGGGAAAGAAGAGAGTGGCTTGGAGAGAGGATTGATGTAGTAGCAACAATAATGACCTGTGAAGAACATTTGCACCTTCCTCCTCCAATACCCTTCTCCTCTGGCTAAATCACTGTACACCAGGAGTGAGTCATTCTGGGGATAACTACAGCTGCATGATGCTTTGTATATTTAATAATGTATTTAATGTAGCTGCAATTCAGATCACAAATACCCTTTGTAATGGTGTGACTACTGCCTAAAAAACATCCTGATGGGCTTGAGGCAATACTATTTCTAAAGGAATCCAGTTTTTAATTACTTTGGAACACCACATAAAATGTAAGTAATTATTAGTCAGCCATGCCTGGGCACCATCTACGTGCAATGGTCTCCAGGAGTGTGTGGTTACTGCAGGGGTGCACCTGAAATCTTGCAAGGAAGCTTTAATGTCCCCATTGTGACCTGCCCCTCAGGTGTTGCTTGTTGATTCAGAGCCTCTGTAGGTTTCACTGCTCTGATTGTTTTGATCAAGACCTGTTTGATCCTATTGTCTGTCCCTTGACATATGTGCATCAATTTTCAGCTATAAAGAAAGCAATTCCATAATTTTCACTCAAATTTCTACATCCTACTAAGCCTTGTGCTGCTTCTCAGAAATGAATTAATAGTTGAGTAAATGGGATTTATAGTACAGTATATTTTTGAGAATAAATATTAAGTGATCTCTCTGTAAATAATTGGACAGAATATTTCTATTACAAAAAGCTTTTTCTAGGAAGCTCTTCTGTAATGCTAGTTCAGTTCTGCAGTAGGTCTGTAACTGCATGTCAGGGATGTCAGCTAATGTGAAGGTGGGTGATCACAAAACTACAAAACTAGGTCTTCACAGTGCTTCTTACAGGTTTCAGAAAATAATTTTCTCTGTGCTTTTTTGTTTTCCTTTGAAAAGAAGAAGACAGTCAAAGCATTTTTTTGCCAAATATACAGCTTTAAAACTTGGTTTTCTTGGCCATAATTTATCCAGTGTTGATTCTGGCTTGGATTCTGTGTGTTCATCTTTGTGGAGTAATAAGGTTTTCCATATTGTTCCCAGTGGCTCTTGCGCAGAAATGCACTCTTGGAGTAGGAGGGGTAGCTCCAGAGAGTCAGCTTCTGCAGGATTTTTGTGCCTTTGAGTACCAGAAACAACACCCAGGAAAGCAATAATGAACAAATCTCTAACTTTTAATGCCTTGTTGCACAAGTGACTACCACATTTCAGCATGTGAACAGCTGCTGTAGTAGCAGAGAGTGTGCACTTGCTACCTCTTCTCATGTGTAATCTAAAGGTACAAATGATAAAGCATCTTTCCCATAAACTGGGTCACTGGGTTAAGAGAGTTTTGAAAATATCCCTTCTAACCCATGCCTCTAGTATCTCAGCATCCATCTAGATTTTAATATGGTCATATGCTCATGACATGTGTGTCTGTCATCTGCTTGCTCTGAGGATTTTCTCCCTTAGTTGAGGAAATACTTTGCAAGATTAAGATCACTGCTGAATGCAGGATGATGCTGTGACTGGCAACAATTCATCTTCATTTGAACACTAAATATTCCAATTCACCAGCTAATGAAAGACTTGAATTAGGATAGCAACATCGTGACTGTTCCAGGAAGGCTTTGAAAAGGCAATATTGAGCTGTACTTCACACGAATTCAGTTTTTAAAAACTAGCTGAGCTTTTGAAATTTCTGAGTATGGTACCCATTCCCTAGACTCTTGTGTCTTCTGCTTCCATGGGTTTGACTGAGACACTCTTGTATGGGTAGTGTTTGCACTGCTTCCTTCCTGGGTTTGAGTATGTTCTTTTTGATAGTGATTCAGCAGAAAATTCTAGATTTTAGGGAGAGGAGGAATAGGGGAAGCAGTTACTAAACTGTATTTGCTGTTCTGTCAAAAGAGATTAATCTCTCTAGTTTACAGATTGCTCAAGTTAGGAAATTGATTCAAGGGACTTGAGATGACCTGTTCTCTAGACAAACATGTCCTTCTCCTCCTCCTCCAGGGAAGCCCTGGAGATGCTGTTAGACAGCTCATACAGGTGGGGCTGGATCCCTTCCCTGGTGCCTTCCTGAACAGCACAGCTGAGACCTTATGACACAAAACATTAGCTTGACTTGTTGATTCCAACACTAAATGCTTCCTCCTTCTCCCCTTACCTTTTGGGCCCAAGTGCTCTGTTGCTTTTGTGATCTCCAGTCTGGGCAGGGTGGGCTGGCACACTGTTACTCCTGGTGTGACCTTCCCTGGTCTGATCACGGGAATAGGAAAAGTTGCTTTGCTAACAGGTGTTACCCTTTGGGACTGGTAATCAGGATCCTGCAAGGAGGTGCCAGACTGGTTTTCTGAGCAGCAGGAGTGCAGATTTCAGGTGAAGAAGGACTTGGTCTTCCTTGTCCTGCAGCAGCAAGAGCTGAATGTCCATGACCTCATTTTGTTCATTTAAGATGTCTTTGAACATATATTTTCTCCCCCTCCTCTCTTTTTGAGAAATAGGCTTCACTCTGCCTTTGCTATTAGGGATTCTCCTCTCCTTTAAGTTCACCTCTCCCAGAGAATTCACAGGATCAAGCCACCCCCTTTTTCTCATGTAATACAAATCCCATCTAGTCCAGGTAGTCAAGATTCCCAACTAGCTTTATGGGCAGTCTGTGAGAGCAATAGGTCGTAGCTGTCACTGTGGTTAGCAGAATTAATTTCTCTCTTTTTAAATGGAAGAAAGTTGTTCTCCCAACTGGCTCCTTTAAATCTTCTCCCAGCCTAGAGCTTAGCAGCCAGGTCCCAGCCACCTTGAGGTTTGTGGGATCATGTTCTGACTTTTGTGGCATAATGACTTTTCTGCCCGTGTCCAGATGACACTGACTACCAGTTACAAGAGGAACATGGTAAATTCATCTGTTAGCTTCTCTCTCTCCTGCAAGATTTACTTCCTTCAGGGATTTTTACAGCCCAATGCTGTGTCTTTCGTGATGGGGATGTGTGGTGGAGGAAATTTATTGTTCCCTTCCTAATAGATAGCTGTAATTTCATTTCAGAACAAGCACTTTATGTGCATGAAAGAGGTTCCATTATGGCACCACACAGCATTGGGAGCATCTGTGGTAGTGGGGTATTTGGATTAAAGAGAGTAAAGGCTGCACATCTGCTGCCCTCCACCCCTATCCACAGAACAAAGTGTTAATCCTGAAGAAAAGACAGCAATTAGCTTGTAAACCCTTCCTGAACCCACTGGAAGATTAGCCATTTTCAATTAAAGCTTTTCAGCTGGAAAGATAATGGGCTAAAATTTCCAGCTTTAAAAAAATACTATTATTGACCATGTGGCTTTATTTCTGCCAATTTGCGTCCTTTATAATTAGCTACCCTGGGACAATTAGTAGTGCCTCACACCGTACCCTGATCCCCACTCTCTCCCTTACAACGCAAACGGGAAACTGACTTTGTGGTTGGTCTCTTGGCCGCTGCAGCTGTCATGGATCCACTGGTGTTGTCCGGACTCACGCTGGGGATGAGCCTAAGCACTGTTTTATAGGTGGAACACACGAGTGAAAGGATAAACCTTTACAGGCGGCTGGGAGCGTGCTGGAACTGCTCCCAGGGAGACGGGGTGGGAGCAGGGAGGCTGCTCCCATCCTGCAAACCTGCACTAACAAGAAATTTGCAGTCCCACAGGGAGCTCCGCATGTTCTGAAGCCAAAATACGTCATGAATCACCGGTCTCAGCACTTGGGGCTTACCCGGAGCTGTGTGTGGCTCTGCCTTGCCCCAGCTTGAGAGGTAAAACTTGGCAAGCTGGAGCGGCAGCCGGGAACACCTCGCCCGGCACACGCGGCTGCACCAGCCCGCTCCGAGGGCGGCTGCGAGCTCCATCGCCCCTGAGCGAGCTCCAGCATTCCTGAGCGAGCCCCAGCGCCCCTGAGCGAGCTCCAGGCATCCTGAGCGAGCCATGGCCCCCGAGCGGCCCCTGAGCGAGCTCCAGCACTCCTGAGCGAGCTCCAGCATCCCCGAGCGAGCTCCATCACTTCTGAGCGAGCTCCAGCGCCCCAGAGAGAGCTCCAGCATCCCCGAGTGAGTGCCAGCACCACTGAGCGAGCTCCAGCATCCCCGAACGAGCTCCAGCACCCCTGAGCGAGTTCCAGCGCCTCTGAGCGCCGCATTCCCCGGAGCGGCTGGGGAGAGCCGGAGCCCTCCTGAGGCAGCGGGGCAGCCTGACCCGGCTCCACCCCAGGCTGGGGAGCTGCTGCCTGTGGTGCGGCAGTGCCTTTGGGCTCATGGCTCTGTGCTTTCTGTGATCGGTCCCCCCGCGCTCCTGCTGCCACCGCGGAGCTGTGGGTGGCACTGCCACTGCTCGCCGTGGGCTGTGCTGCTGACCAGGCATGGGCTGTGCCGCTGCCCGCCGTGGGCACTGCCGCTGCCCGCTGAGGTTGTGCTTCTGAGCCGCCGTGGGCTGTGCTGACGCGCCGTGGGCTGAGCTCCTGTCCCGCCGTGGGCACTGCAGGGGCTGCAGCCAACCCCGGCCCACGGCCTCGTCCAGCACTGTGTGCCCGCTCAGCTGGGCACCCCTTCTGCAGTGCCTTGTGGCCCCTGCTACCACGAGGTGATGTCGCCTGCTTTGGTGGCTTTGGTCCCCACATGTGACTGTGAAGCACAGCCATGTGCTGCTGGTAGTGGCTGTGCTGTGGCTGAGCAAAAGCCGAGGAGGAAGGCTGACCTTTCAGGGGACTGCCTGGCCATGCAGCCTGAGGTGCCTCACATGGGGCACCTCCTCAGCCAAGGACTTCTGAATGAGGTGAGCTCACTGAGATATCTGAATGCAAAACCATCCAGAGCTCTGACTCCTGGGTGCAATGTGGGCTGCGCTTTTTCTGAGTCACCGAAATTATTGATATTGCTTCTAGTTCTTGGCTGTCTCCCACATAGACCTTGGCCAGGTCTCACCTGGCTTTGCCTTGTCTCTTCTAGAAGAGTTGCACAGCATAGATGCTGCATGGTAGCATGCTAGAGCATACGTAAAAGCCATTAAAGCTTTTTTTTTGGTGGAGGAATACGTCTTGGTGCTCTTGGGATTTCACTGGCCTTATCATGCTGCTGATACTAATATTGTCTTTTGCAGTCAGCGCTTTTCCTGCTATTTCTTTGTTGAAACACATATGAAAATGTGCCTTGGAAAATATTTTATATCTGAGCTAGTTAATACAGCACCTTGGAGAGAAGGTGTCTGATGCAACAGAGTACAAATGAAGGCTCATTAAGCAGGAATTCAGTGATTCTACTGAATGCCCCAGCAATTAAATTTCATCTTGTTTCATATGCAGGTCAGGAGAGTTAGGAAAGAGAATAGAGGCAGCAGAGCAGTGTGGCTCTGTACTATGCAAATTAGTGTTAACATGGCATTTCATTTATTGTTAACGCATTGTTACACTGCTACTCATTGAAAAGAAACTGTGTGACAATGGGTAAGACTGATGACCCACTTGCTTATTTTTCCATCTGTATTGGCAGCATTACCTCTGCAGAGACCAGTGCCAAGATGAATTCTTTAAGGGGAAGATGCAGAGGTTTTTCTTCCCACAGGCAGGAGTGGAGTTGGATGCTGACTAAGACCTGTCCTACAGGTTGCAGCATTGCCTCTTTCTCTGTCTTTTTCTCTGTCTTTTTCTCATGTCTATGGCATGGCCACATCCCTGCTACTGGAAGGGTCTTCTGTTTGGGCTCAAGCACTGCATCCTTTTAGATCAAGAGGAAGAAGCCTTCAGTCCCTACTACTGCAAAGGCCTGAGCTCTTGTGGCATGTAATATAGTAAGGGTTTTGGGGATGCTGATGTGCTTTGCAGCCCCATGCACATGCTCACACCTCTGCTCCCTGCCATCCTGTGGGCTGATTGAGCTCTAAGGTTGTGTCCTATTCTTGTAGGGCTGCAGTGCCTGTTTCCCATTTTCTCTCTATATCCAAAGGTCTATAGCAGAATATGTTTTCTCTCATCTGTACTTTGGCTGTGTTGGAGCTTGTTTCACTTAAATTGCTCACCCATAGTGTGGAAGGAAGGTAGATGCAGGCCAGCTGCTAAAAGACCCATCATTCTCTTGGTGACATGAATAAAATATAAAGAAGAAACAGCATTTTTGCTGAAGGAGAGATCACCAAAAGGCCCTTTCAGTGCAGCCACTGGTGCAGATATGGAAGTGCCAAGTGCAGCTGCCACGCACTCGCTGTGGATTGGAATGGTTTAATGACCTTAAAACTGGAAATCAGTCCTATCATTGAAAAGTTTAGATGCTTACTTTGCTTACTTGCCCTCCAGTGTTTGGGGTTTTTTTGTTTGTTTTGGTTTTTTTATGTTGGTCTTTTTTTGTTGTTTTTTTTTTTCCTGTCAACAAATTGCTGTCATTTCAGTGCACGGATCACTAAAAGCTGGGAAGTAGGCATTTTGTTTCCTCTAGTGGTGTGGTGCTGCTCTTGCTTTCTGTGTCTGCATGGTTCCTCCAATCACACACATGCTTAAGGACTATACCAGTGTCATAAGGCTGTGGGATACCAGCCAGCTATATTGCCATGAAAGATTTGAGGGGGGTAAAAAGTAAAACCAATTAGGAGAATCTCTAAAGGGGAGGGGGGGTTGTGTATTTTGTCTAGAAAAACCACTTGTTCTATACATAAAGCCACAGAAGTAGAGATAAATGGGAGAAATATGCTCTGTCTACCTGAAAGTGTTGAACTTTCAGATGCTTTGCATGCAACTTCCAGAGCTCCTTTTGGACGAGGTCATAAACTCCAACTTTGCCCTGGCATGGCTGCTGGTTGTTGTTGTATCTTTAACCTCCTGCTGCATTTCTTATTGCTGTGTCTTGTCAAGCTCATCTCCATTTGGCTTAAAGAAAATCATTGTAAAGCCAAGATTCACTTTTGTTGGGATGACCTTTGCTAACAAGGTCCCTGAACGAGCTCTTTTGTATCATTAGAGCTGGCTGGGGAATAAAGGACCTTGTACTTTCTTGCAGCCTATTTGTCTTCCACTGTTTCTCTTATCTGCACTGGGGTCTCCCAGTGTGTCCTACTCTGATTACCCAGCAAAATGTGCAGGAACCATTTTATTGTGCTCTGATGGTGGAGGGAATGGATGGGGGTCTGGGAAGTCCCTTTGCTCTGTAAAGGAGGTACTCTGTCTCAGTGCTCTGCGTGTGTGCGTGCAGCATGGCTTCTAATTGCTTACTGGATGGGTCAATTTATCTTTCAGTGTTCATTACCCGTAATAAATTAATGTTTAGGACTGGCTGGTGGAATTTGCACTTGAAGAACAGAACAATCAAGGACTTCTTCCTCTAGCTCCATTATTAAGTTGTTTAAATACCCTTAAAGATTTTTTTCTTTTCAAGTCCCTTCTCCATTTGCCATAAAAATATATTGATGAAATAGTGCATTGCATTTTGGGGTTGTATGTAAAAATCAGGGCATCTGCTTAGACCAGAGCTGAGGCCTGAGGCTGATATGCAGTTGTCTGGGGTTTCTAAATAAGCACAACTATGTAAAATTGGAGCAGATGAAATGGAGCAAATGTGCAGCCAGTGGGTAGCTGGGTAATCAGCTGTGAAGTCTCTTCCACCAAGAGAGTGATGGGTCTTCCTTTTGTCCCTCCTCCTCCTCCCTGTCTGTTGCAACCAAAAATCAATCAAAGAATGGTATAGGCTCTCCAAACTTCTTAATTTTGTGCAGAAATGCTTAGAATTCCCAGTAAAAACTCTCTTTCCCAGTAAGACAACTGGAAACACTGGGTCTGCTGTGCCAGAAACAAGCCTTGAGAGGGTGGATGAGCAGGAAGATGAGTCCCCAGTCCCAGGGGTCCCTGATGTGCAGGTGTGTATTTAAATGGAAGAAGTAGGATGAGAAGAAGGAGATGGCAACAGAAAATCTTAATTTAACATCTGAACTAAAAAAAAATGGAAAGCATCTGTGTCAGTCTCTTCTGAACCTTCCCTAACCCAAAGCAATTTCTGTTGCTATTAATATCATTTTATATGCGGTTGGAACGTCGGTGTTCCTCTGCGCTAAGTGCATGTGGTTGGGGGTTTTTCCTCATCATCTTCTTGTGGCTCACTGTTCATTATGTTCATTCAGCTGTCTTCAGAGAGTCTCCTGAGACTTCCTAATGTGGAGTGATGTAAGATTCTCTCTGTGTTCTCCACAGCTCAGAGCATGTTCAGTGCAAAATGGTTCATATCAGAATCTTGTGTGAGCGTTCCACAGTCCTGTGGCTTCTGACAAGGATCCTTTTGGATGTGGATAAATAAGTAATGGTTGCAAATACCCATCAAACACTAGACTAAATAATGGATATTCTGAATAGCCTGTGATCTTCCCTCTGCTGTCCTCCCTGTCTTGTTTGGATAAAAGCGTATTCTGTAAATGTTGTCCCAACCAATTTAGGCCATGTAAGGTTTGCAGCATCACTCCCACTGAGGTCCTAGGAGGATTTGTAAGGCAGCTCTGGGGAAATATGTATGAGATTCATGAGCAGGAGAGGATGTGGTGGGTACAAGAAAGAGTAAACCAAGCACTAGTACATGTCTGTGCATGTAAGGGTAGATACTCCTTACAACAAATGAACTTTACTCAAAGGGCAGCCTATTCCTGAGGAAAGTAAATGCCCATTTCTGCAGAGTGGGTGCTTGTTCACTGGCATCACCACTTCAGTATGGATGAGAGCCACGAGCCTGCATGGATGGATGTTTCCAATAGGGACCACCCAGAAGCTCTCTAGCCATGGACTGTCCTCAGCCTGTGCTGCCTTTTTCCTTGAGCATTTTATACTGAAGTGGAGGTGCAAGAAAGCATTTCCTAAACCCTCTTTCCTCCTGGAATGGTAATAAGAGAGATTTTTTTGTTTTCTTTATTTTCCTGTGAAAAAACCTTTTTTAATATCCCACCTCTACAAAATTAACTTATTTTAAAAACCATACATTTGTAGGTGAGGCTTGTATGTAGTTGATATTGCCAGAGAATTTTTTGAAAGTTGCTAATTCTGAGCACACAAAGTTTATGTCAAGAAGGTACAGGACAATGCACAGACTGTTCCTGAAACATCAAAACTCTACATATTGTTCCTTGAGTTTGTCACCATAGCTTAGGTTGATGCCTCACACTCTTTTATGACACCTACACACTTTGATGCCATATCATATATTTTTGGTCTGCCTTGTTTTGTTGGGGTGTGGGGTGTATCCTTTCCCTTCCCCATTAGAAACTCAAGCTGGTCAACAGCTTTTAATATAGTGCCACCCGAAACACGAAGAAAGTGTTGTGTTTGTGGATTTTGGCCAGAAACCATAGAGTAAACATCTCTGTCCTCTCCAGGCTCCTGGTGCTCTGGTGTCTTGCCAAGCAACTCAACAAATGCCACCAGCAATTCTGAGCTTGAAATGCCCAAAGACCTCTTCCTTCTTCACCAACATCAGAGGAATGAGGCAGCTCCAGCCAGTTCTCATCCACAAAAACAAGCAACTGTGTATTAGAGTTGTGCTCTCACACACTTTTTTCATGCAGCAGATAACCTGAGAAGAACTTTATGGTGATCTAATCACACAATTATTTTAAATTTTTCTTTAAGACACTATTTTGGAGACATCCATTTCATGGAATCCAAAGCAATTGGCTATTCTCAAATTAGCAGCTTCTTGTATTTGTGGTGCAACTGGTAATGTTTTCTCCTTTAAGATGAAATTTCTCTGCAGCAAAAGCATTAATAGCTGTGTGAAAAGATTTCTAATTATAAATTTTGCCTCAATTACTAATTAAGTCTATTGTCAGACTGAATAACTTCTTTTAAACAAATTATGGACCAAAATATCTCTTTTGTAAGTAGTTTTTTTATTACTTAGTGATTCTATTGCTTTTGTAGAAGTTATCCTCTCATGAAACAGCTGAATTTGAACCACAATAGAGATGCTGCTGCATTTCAATCTGAACAAGAGCTCTGGCTTTAGGCTGAAACCCAGTTATCCTCCTCCACACATAGTTAGGACCCCCAGGTCTGTAAAAATTTCCTGCTGGTGCATTCAGATGTGTTTAGTTCCTCTTGATTTATCCTGATTTCTTTCCTAAGGAAACAAGGCTTAACCTTGCTGCCTTTCCATGAGTTTCCTTCTAAATTTGTGACCTCTTGGCTACTTTCAGACAAATCTAGTAGCAGTCTCAACCATGACTGGGCCCTCATACAAAATGAGGGATCCTCTACAAAATGTAGATGCCTTTTGTGCCTTAGTCCATGCTCGTCTTGATCTCTCTTTGCTGTTTGTGGGTATAATCTTGCTGTTATAGATGGCAGTAGTTCTCAAGGGAATAGGGTGACTATGGAGAATGCTGCCATGAGCTGGTTAGCACAGTTTGCATCTCACAGCTTGGCCGAGAAGGGGACCTGCAGAGTGCTGGAGGCAGGATCTGACCCTGTGCACATCCTTATAGCCCCATGGCCAGGGCGTTGGCATACCCTGCATGCTCTGGATCTTCAACACAAGTCAGCCAACTTTTCTATTTTAGTAGTAAAAGAAGGAGACTCTGGTTTACTGCAACCATTTCTTCCTAGGCCAGTGCCCTTTCCCTACCCACAGTGCAGGGCCAGCAGTTTTGAGGGAAGCCATGCAGCATCTTGTCCTGGAGGGCCAAACTCCCTGTGACCAGCTGGGTCCCAGCACTGCCCTCAAAGCCTCCTCTCGCCAAGATCTCAACACAGGACTTGCATGACTTCTGCCCGTGCTGATTCCTCCGCCCTTCCTAAGGAAAGGTTAAACCGAGTTCTCAGCAAACGCTGTAGGGAGGACACAAGGCTGCAGCCTCATATTCCCTTACGAGCACCGTGTGTGTGTGTGTGTGTTTGGGAGGCACTGTAATGCTTTGACAGCAGCTTGACATTGCCTTGAAAGGTGCTGGAGGCTCTGCAAGCACTTGCCAAGAGGGGGTGGGGGAGAGGAAAGTGTGTCAGGCAACACTGCAGTCGCAGCCTCTTCTTGTGCTCAGCCCCGCTGCTGCTGCTGCTGCAACTGCAGCTGCAACTCGGGGGCTGCTGCGCGGCTCCGCTGCCGGCCAAGTTCTGGCGCGGGGGCAGCGCTGCCTCCGCCGCAGCACTGCCTGCCCGCCCCCCTCCCGTCTATGCCTTTTTTTTATTCCCCCACGCCCCGCCTGAAATGCCCATGAAAACCTCGGAGGGGCTCGGGCAGGAAGGGGCCAGCGCATCTCCACGGGATGATGCCCGCTCTCCGCCGGCGGGGCGCGGGGTGGAATTCCGCCGGGAATGAAGTGCTCGCTCGACATTTGCTGCATCTGCCGGAGCGTCAGGGTTCAGTGGCTGCCTCCCCTTCTACCAGCTGTTCCGGTTAATCACTGCGCTTCCAACTTTTGCTTGGCAATGCCTGATGGACAGTGGAGCCGAGAGAACTAGCACCGGATTTTTAGGACCTCATTAAAAACCCCATACGCTTAATTTTCCTATTTCTACACAGGACTGGCGAGCCGCACGTTAAACAGCCGTGTAAAGGTATTTCTTCCTAAAGGATTGCCACATTTCTGAGTCCTCGCAAACTGGAGAGCCCCGGACCTTGGTGCTCGATCTCGCTGCCGGGCGGTGCGGGAGCCGCGTGTGCGCTGCAGCCGCGCTCGGCGGCGGGAGGCAGCCCGGGAAGCGGTTCCAGCGCAGGCAGGGAGAGAAAACCGAGCGGCTCTTACAATTAGTTGAATGATTTGATAGATAACAGCAGACATGCTTTGTGGACTGAAAAAGGATTTGCAGTCAGACTTTGGTGAGTGAGCCTTGTCTGTATTTTTTTTTTTCGCCCTTGTCCAGTAGTTTACTTTTGTTTAATCTGATTTTCTTTAAGCATCTTTAATATCGTGAACAGTTTCATGTACTACTTTCAAAGCGGTTTTACAAGTCCAAACCGTTGCATGCAAACTTAAGTACTTCGATTTGCGAAATATTTCTCGGCTTCTCTGTAAAGAATTTCTCCCTGTGACCACTGGAGAGTACCCTTCAGACTGCCTTCTCCTTCTCCACCTGGAAGATTGGCAGTCACAGGGGCTGTTTGTATGGCACCTCAGATATTGTGGAGCCTTTACAGCTGTTTTGGCTTTTTAAAAAACAAAATCTAAATGTAGCTCCATATTTTCCAGGCTCAGTGTGTGAATGGTCTGGGCGTTCAGCAATAGTGATTAGGGGGCTGGGAAGGAAGAGGGGAGAAGGGCTCTGCTGAATGTGGTGGGATCACTGCCATTGCCCTCCCTCCTGTATAATCCACTATTACCTTGTCTAATAAATATTTCAGCTCCTGCTGGAAATCTGCCATTTCAATGAGCTGCTAACCCCTGCTTTAGATACAAGTTCACTGTTACTGTGGAGTATAAAAAAAAAAATCTATTTCATTTCTACAAAAGAGTAGATAGATGAGTGTAGAAGGGCACCTTTACAAAGGGCAGGCATCAAATTCCAGCGTGAGTCTTTCCAGGATGGACAGGCTCTTATATTTCTAGCTGAGTGCAATATTCAGGTACTTTGTTGCATGCTGTAGCTCTGCTTGTTGCAGCTGAATGTGCTGCATGGAGCTTGTCTTCCACTCTGATGCAAGCATTTCCCTTCTGAAAGCAAAGACATTGGAGTTGGAAGTACAGAGGTAATTTATGGTTTCTGAATCATTTTGCACTGCCTGAAGTGATGTAGCGAGACTGACTTCGTCCTCTCCTTGGCATCAAGAAGCCCTAAAGCATGAACCTAATTTAAGAAAATTGTTTTCCCTCCCTAAATCTGAGGGTAAGATAAACCAGGTGGAAAGCATCTGAGCCTGGGTGTGTTGCCTAATCCTACAGATAGTGACTGGAGGCAATGTCCACCTACTGTACCAGCACAGCAAGAAGCATTTTGGGGGCTTAATTTGAAGCTGCCAGAGACACGTTAATGAGTCCTGATAGGCTGAGGGAGTCTGGGCGTGTGACTTGGCAGGAATGTACTTGTTCCATGGAAAGATCAAAAGACAACTTGGCAGAATCTCACACTGCTCTTGGGGTTGAGCCAGGACCTGGGCCCTGGTTTGGAGGTGGCTGACACTGAGTGTGCTCGAGGGGCCTCCTTGGTGCCACCAGCCACAGAGGGGGTCATTTGTGAAGCCTTTCCAATATGACACCAGAGACATCTGGTGCTTCAAGATGGCTGTGTTGTTGCAAATGGTGATGTCTGGATCCTGGGTGATCAAATGAGAAATTTTCCTGATGTCAGCCCCAAACATTTCTCAAGAATCTTGGGCCAATGTTGTGTCATGTACAAGGGAATGGTGCAGTCACTGGGTGGGTAGGAAAGGAAGCCTTTTTACCCTGGTGTCAGACCCTCACAGCTTATGCTTGTGGTGCTCCTGAGGACCAAGATCATGGCTTTCATGGGAAAGCTTTCTGGAAATCTAGAATGGAAGCAATAAAGGGAATTGCAATCTTACCACTCATTTTAGGATTTTAAGTGGAATACGCAAAACCAAATTGATTGTTTCAAAGAAGCACCCAAACATTTCAGAAGTGCTTTTTGGGCCCACCACCATTAGGGTATTGGTGATTTCTTTTCTTTCTGTCAGTTGCTTTCAGACATTTTTTGATGGGACATTTTAATCATAGAGAGATTTTGTGTGTCCTTCAGAATGGAAGAGTCAGAAAACTCAAAGTAGCAGTGATGTTTTATGGGAGGTGGTGTTTATTTTCTATTTAGAGTGAGTGGTTCTGCTGCTAGCAGGGTGATTGTATTTCCACAAGAGCCTTTGTAATCCTGCTGTTGGAGGACTTCCCTGAAATCCTTTATGGCCTTTCTGAAGTCCAGGAACATCCTCTGTGTTTTGCTCTAGCAAACTTCACATTCAGTTAGTCCTTACTGCAGGATCACTGCAGAAATGGGCAGAGCAACAGAACTCACTGAATCTCCTTTGTGCTGCTCCAAGTCACCCACTGAAGATCCCATTCCAAACCAGCCCATGTAAAATGTTAATTCAGGACAGCACAGACACTTCAGAGGACCATTTGTCTTTCAGATGTATCCATTTGGGTGACTTAATTATTTTTGATTTTTTAAAAATACAATTCGTATAGAAGGCAAAGGAAGAATAAAGATCGTAGATGAGTGAGGATGTTCAGTGCTTTTCTGTTTGGGTTTGTTGTTTGGTTTTAGGTGTGGAGTTTTTTGTTGCCATTAGAAGCCATGCTTTTAGCATGAGATGGACTCTCTGCAGACCAAGGAGAGCAGAATTTCCTGTCCTTTTTTGAGACTGGCAAACTACACCCTTTATTGCAGGATGGGAATGGCCAGAAAAAGAGACCTGTTAATAGATCTCTGCCCCTTCCTGTTCTCAGTTTTCAAGAGATCAGCTCCCCTGTGTACTCTCTCTGCTTGCCAAATAAGCAGGGGAAAGAATAGAAAAAAACATGCCTGAAAGGGATAGAAAACTAATGTGAGGAGCAAGAATAAGACAGGAGGAAATCTTCATAGATAAATCTCCTAGGAAGAAAGATTTTATCTTTGTTATTGAAGAATTCATCACAATAGTGCTATTTAATATAAGTCCTGCTCATCAGGCTGCTTACGTCACTTGTCAGCTTTTCCTCAGTTGCAGCCAAATGAAAGATTAAGAGAAAAACTAACTGGGGTGTGTGTACCAAGACAAACATCTCTGGGCCTGAATCATTGATTTTAATTTCCTTGAGCCAAAAGTGGGCAATGAGGGTTTGTGCTATTCCTCTGCCTTGAGATAGTATTGGCCATACCTGTGATATCACCCATCCACATTGCATTTGAATATATCCAATCTGGGAACAGTGCATCAGCTCAAATTAATTCAGTACTCTGAAATATTAAGGAAAAGCTTTGCTTACTTGTAATTTCAGTGCCTTTGTATTCCATCCTAACGCAGATGACAGATTACTCCTTTCCCTCTCTGCATCATGTTCAAATATCTGAAGAGAGTAATAATACTTTTTTTCCTCCTCCCTCTCTTCTTTTTAGCATAGACAACTCATCTCTCCCCCCAGCCTCAGAAGTTGTGGTCTTGCAGATGTCTGACCAGCCTGCGCCAATTCAGCCTGAATGAACTCCAGCTGGGTCACATTGTTGTTGAGCTGTGGTTCCCAAGCCTGGGGACTGCATTCAACCCAAGGCCTTTATCAGTGCTGAGTAAAATAAAAGGATGATTTCACAGATTTTGTAGACTATACCCACCTTGCTTATAGCAGGGTGTTAGCTCTTCTTGCATATGACATGGCACTGTGGATTTACGTTTAGTTTGCAGCCCACAGTATCTGAAGAGTCCTTGCTGTCACTTTGATAGTTTTTCCCCATCCTTCATTCATTAGATTTTTCCTGCCTGGGTATGGTAACTTGCATGCCCCTCTACCAAACAGTACATCTGTCCTTTCATGTATGAGTCATTCTGGGTTCAAAATTTACTTCCCAGCCTGCTTCCAGTCCCTCATGCCTTGTGGCTGTCAGTAAACTTAATAATATCTCAGCAACCATCCAGGTCATTAAGAGAAAACTTGGAACCATACCAGGCTGGTGGAGGGTCCTCACAGAACTTCATTTAATACATCTTTCCCTCCTGATTGTGAACAACTGATGAATTTTCTCAGTGTGTGGTTTTCCAATCAGTTTTGCATACACTTCATAATCATCTGTATCCTGCTTCCCAAACATACTTACAAAAATAGCATGTGAAACAGTGTCAGAAGCGTTTCTAAAATTGCGATATAGCAACTTGCCTTTTCTGTCTATCCAGAAATGTTACTCTCATATGGAAAGCAATTGAGTGGGCATGACTTATTTGTGGTAGATCCAGGTTTGCAGTTAGTCCTCCTCATTTGGTGTTAACAGCTCACACACAGTCAGCTCCAGGAACTGAAAGAGAGGGTGATGGATTTGTCATTCTCTCGCCCCCACTCTGGTAGCATGTTGTTTTGGTTTGGTTTTTTTAAACTGAACATTGCATTTTATTCTTCAGCCTTGTGATCTCTTACCTTCTCCTCCCTAGGTTCCTATGGATACCTCCTGATGGCTTTAGGACTTTGGTCACCAGGTCTCTAAAGTTTTGTTGACTAAAATTTTAAGTATAAATGAGCTGATCTGTGCTGTCAAAATGAATTCTTGCTCTTTTCTAGAGATTACCCATTCTACTGAAATTGCTCTTTTATAGAAGAAAACAGATGAAAGTAATATCCTACAGCTTTTCATGGCCTATAGAAACAATTTTTTAAATTCAGTTTTTCTCCTCCAGTATAAAGAGGGATGAGTATGAGAGGGATGTTTTTCAGTGCAAAGGCCAGGGAGATTTGATACAAATGTTGGTCCACAGTGTCAGTTGAACAACTGTTGTAGAGGTTTTCTCTCCAGTGTTAAATGTTGGAGCCCAGTTTCCAGCCCAGGAATTAACCTCCTTGCCACCCTCCTTAAGAAAATTTCGTTGCCACTGGAAGAGGTTCACTCTGGCTTAGAGAGACCCACAGAAGGGGACTGAGTTTCATGTGGTGTGTCAAGTCTTGCTTTTGGCTTTATATCTAGGATCATTGCTCTTTATGATGTTTGCTCTGTTTTATTAATCCATGGAAGCCAAGGGTAACTGCACTGCCAAAGTGCTTGCATAAGTTAGAGCATGTAGGATTTGATTTCTTTTGAAAATGGACTGTTAAAATTGATTGTGTGTGGATGTCAATGTTTACTGCTTGTGATATTATCCACCTAACTCAAGGATGGAAATCATGGAATTTTACCCAGAAGGTTAGAAAAAGGTATTGGGCAACTTGGAGGGAAGAGCACCTCTGCTTTTGTGTGTAGGCATGTGTAGGTGTTGCAAATAAAAGCAACAACTGAATCTAACAAGTAATAATAATCAGAAAGATATGCTAATGCAGAGTTGGAGAGGAAAAAGTAGAGCAAAAAGAATATTTAGCAATGTTCATCAATTGACAATGAAATGCTACCAGGCATAAGAACATTTAAGGCTCTTTTCAGCTGTCGGTTCAGCTACTGCATAAATTCTAGCATGTGAGTAATCCCATCAGGGTAGGCATGGTCTTAAGCCTTGATAGGATGGGGCCCCCAGGTCATTGTACGCCTGCCTATTCAAGGTGGCAGAATTTGGTTTCAAGACAAACGTGCTTGTGTGGGTGTTTGGAAATTCTGGGTCTGTGACAGTCTGACTGCTAGTCTGCTTCTGATTTTTTATTTCTTATATTATTATTATTCCGTTTATAACAACAACCACAAAAAATTACTAACTGAGCTTGATGTTCTTAGCCACCAAGTTTATTAATCTGTGGATTTATAAATCAGTCTAGTAACTTGAAATGTGCAAAATCACACAGGATGAAGAATTTCTCTCCCTCCATTCCTAACAATTGCCACCCCCGATTTTTTTACTTCAATAGAAGTTTTTTTTTTTTCTTTGACCGTGTGTTTTTGTTCAAGGATCTGATAATTACATGCTTGGAGATGATGGCTTTTCAAAAGCATCTTTCCCAGCAATTTTCAACTGGAGATGTGGATAAAAATATCTCCCCATTTTTTATCAGAAATGTTTTCAGTAATGTGCAATTATGAGCTCTGCCTTCATTCAATTCATCCTGGAAGAATTTGCTTCACAGGGAAATTTGTTTCCTAGCTGCTGTAGATGCCAGCATAGTTGGCAGCTGCAGGTTTTGTGGGGAGGAGGGAAAAGAAAGGCCCAGAAATTAAAATTGCTGTGAAGTAAATTGATCTCAACACCTGGAAATGATGAAAAGATGGAATCTCATACTTTTTTGTTAAATCATTGTTAAACTGCTTTGCATGTCAGTCCCAAAATGGCCCTGTAAATTATTTAGTGTAGCTGAGGGATGATCCAGGAAGAGATGATCCACTTCATTGCTCCTCACAACTGATCTGTTTCTTACTGTGCAGGTTCATGTTAGCAAGGTGAAGGCATTGTGGTTTTCCTCCCAGCAGTACTCCAACTTCCAGCCTTAATATATAATCAACACTTTTGTGGTTTATCGTAATGAAGCTTTGAGGTAAGACCTGGCTCAGGTCAGCATTGGTGAGAAGGTCTGGGGAGCAGTTTCAAAGGCATAAACATGCTTTTGTCCTGGGAGGCAAGAACTTGTGCTGTAAAGAGGATGATCTGGCTCCCTGCTGCCAGGTGTGTGGATGGAAACAGGACTTGTTGCATTCTTCTGCATCATTGCATCTTCCTCTTTCCCCAAGTAGGGATGTAGGTCCCTGATCTGGTATGTGCTTCTGTGTTTTGGAGGTCATGTTTTAGGTTGTTTGCAGAGATTGAGTAAACTAACTCATTTGGAACTTCTTCCCTTCCAAGTTCTGCCCCTCCTCAGAGCCATCTCAGTACGTGGGGAGCCCAGAGGTGCAGCACTCTCAGCCCCTGCCCCATGGGAGCTCTCACCTGAGGCTGAGGGTGGGATGGCACAGCTCCAGACATCTGCTTTTCCAGCCAAATAGCCAACTTCAGTCATGGATCTGCTCCTCAGTCTTTGAGCAACCACATACATGACCATACAAATGATGAGGGTCTGAGTCAGACCTCCAGCATTCCCCACTGTTGTGCCACCAGCCCACATGGTGGAGATGTTGCAGCAATAAATTTGCTTCTCCATCAGATTTCAGTGGAGGTTTCCTCCTTTTCCCTTGTGGGCATGATGGCTGATCCATACAGGGTCCTTACTGCAGTGAATCCTTCACCCTGAAATGTAAGGGAAATGGCCTGCTCCTGCCCAGTGATTTATAGAGGATAATTTCTTTATGGAATGTGGTGCCATTTGGGTAGGATTAAACTCTTGGCATCAGATGAAGGTATGTGTTTTGCTAAGGATTTTTTTCTTTCAATAATGTAATGCATTTCCCATACAACCACTGTGTAAAGAGATCCTGTTCCTTCCTGCCATGAGACGCTGTGCTCTGCTGCTCCTGCCCCCAGAATGCCTCCAATCTGCAGCCCAGCAGCCCCCAGGAGCAGGGGGGATTTTGGGGCACCATCTCTGCAGGTTCAGCCTCAGCTGATGTCTCTGCAGCAGTGAAGCCATGCAGGGGAATCAGGGGGATGTGAGTCTGAGGTAGGAATGGACTACATGGGGTCCTGGGTTAGAGCCACAGAGCTATGCCTGGAATCAGTGGGAAGATGCTCAAGGATGTGCAGATCTGGATCAGACAGCCCAGGTGACTTGTAAATCTTGTACCTGTGGAGTTAAAATCAGAGTGAAGTTAGAAGAGCTCGGAGACAGAGGGTGCTCATTACTTCATTCACTCATTGCTTCCTATTTCCCTCCAAGCCCAGGTGTCACTCTGTGGTCCATTATCCCCTTGCCTGTCTGTGCTGTGCAGCATGTGGATCTTCTCCCTGCCATTCCCTGCTCCTTGCTGCTGTAGCCAGGCCATGGGAGGTGACTGCTGCTGTCAAGGTGGTGGCAAAACCACCCAGCTCCAGGCTGGCTGCAGAGACAGTTGAGAGACAGGTGCTGTGATTTGTGAGGCTGGACTAAAGGCTTGAGACAACAGAGAAAGTTTTGTTTTTAATAATAATAATAATAATAATAATAATAATAATAATAATAATAATAATAATAATAATAATAATAATTTAAAAAAAGAATCAAAGAAACTCCTCTTCCCCCTTATATTTCAATTTATCCCAAATCTTTTCACTCAAGTGAGCTTGGCAGAGGGGCCCCATCACTGAGAGGGGGGATAAGCATTCACCTTACAGGAACTGGAAAACAAAATGTTTGGAAACTGTGGTGGAGGCGGGCGAGCAGAGCTCCACTGGCTTTCCCTCCTTTGTAAAGGACCCTTTATAATTCAGCAGCTGACTCCAGCAGCGTCATGAGCTATAATAGGCAATTAGCTCCTAGCAGATTTATGTGACACTGTGTTTTATAAGCAAACAGTCATGTGTGTTTAGTCATTAAATGGACCTGCTGTATCTGACATTCTCTGAGACAATCTCTTCCCCCTCACCTCCCTGAGCACACACTCAGCTCTCCTGCAGCAGTGTGGACACACAGACATCTATACTTGGGTGAAACTGGTGGAAATGTATCATCAGCTGATGCTTTTGGTTATGGCATGCAGTGGCAAGAGGTAAACTTTTGGCAGTATTTGCTTTTGGAGAATCCAGAATCCATCTCGAGGTTAGAGAGGTGGGAATGGGAGATATCTGGTGCAGGGATGTTCCCCCACAATCCTGAGGACCCCTGGTGAGGTGAGGGGCTGGATGGGCACTTGCACAGCACCCTGCCAAGGACTGGCATCCAAGTGGTTGTAGTGCTCCCCAGACTTCTCCAGACTTGGAAAGTAGTCAGGTTTAATATTCATAGTTAATTTTAGATATACCTGCACATGCAGTTCTTCCACACATCCATTATACACTCTGCAGAACCTGCTGGTTTTAATTTTTATTAGCACAAGTGCCTTGTTGAATCAAAATTAAGTGGGTATTTGGAAGCATAATGTGAAGCATTACATTTAATGGTCTGTGCTCCTGCCTGCAGAAAGGCTGTCACATGCATCTTCTCTCTTCCCAAGACTCTGCAGTCTTTAGCTACACCTGAATTTTCCTGAGCTCATTGCTACTTCCTATTATCTGTAAGCTTTAAAACTCCCAGCAGCAACCATTCAGGTGTGTGTTGTATCTTTTCAGATGTATGGCCTCATTCTGCTGCACACCTGCCTGGCCTTGGGTTGTGGTGTGGGGAGAGTGGGCAGGTTTGGGGTGCAGCTGGAGCTGTGCTGCTGGGGCTGCTCAGCCCAGCCTGGGAGAGCTCCTGTGCCTCTCCCCTTCTAATCAAAGGGGAGCAGGTGTCTGCCTGGGGCAATGCAAAACTGACTTTTCCTCAGTCCTAGGCATGAGTCTGCCTGTCCCTCTGGCGTTTGTGATGGTTGGGAGAGCTGGGACTCTCACCAAATTGCAAGTGCTGTTTTAACCAGTGTCCCCATTTCCCAGCCTGAGGCTCTTTGTGGCCATACCTTGTTCCTGGCTAATCCTTTGATTGCCATGGTTTTGGGTTTCAAAAAAGGCCAAGGGAAAACTGACCCACAGAACTATGGGGCATGAATTCTTCACAGAGCAGGATTTCCATGTGAAAATCTCAAAGTTGTCTTGGCTTACAGGCACTCACAAGAAATATCTTTGTGAGCTTTTCAGAGGGTCACAGAGCACAGCTTGCAGCATTTTGTTCTGAATTTCACCAGGAGTTTCTGTGTCTTTCGTGAATTCTTGTGCTGGCTGAAGCTGAGACTGGGTTCTCCACCTGTTTTATTTCACCTGTATGATATAAAGCAACTGGAAACCAGCACAGCAGTTTGCATTAAGGCAGCCATGGGGAACAGCTGGAATACATTAATAACTCTGCTGGAGCAGGGTCTCATCCATCTTTCATACTGAACAGATGTTTACTTTCATTGAAGTGGTGCTGTGCTGATCTTTGACATCAGCCTGTTTGGAGGCTGGGAGGTTGGCAGAGTCTGAAGCCAAGTCAAGGCTTAATGGGAAGCAAGAAGGGGGCAAACACAAGAGCTGAGCTTGTTGAAAGCAAGATTTAATGGGCAATTCAGGCAAATTTTTAACAGCTGGTTTGATGAGATCAGGCTGCACCAGTTCCAACATCAAATCACTTGGAGCTTTGGAACTTTCATATTTCATCTTGCTGTCCTGCTAAATCTGATATTCCCTGACTCTTTGATTTCTCTCCTTCTCCCTCCTTCCTTTCATTTTAAGTGAGGTTCTTGCTTACTCTTTCTTTAGTCATTTAGCTATAAGCTTATTCCATCTCTCACACAGCTCTTGTGAATCCTTCTGACACAGTCTAGGATAAATCAGCCTGGGCTCATACATGGGCCATTGCATAAGAGATGGTTTGTGTGTCAGAGTCTAAAATCTACATATGTTTATATCAGTCCTGAAGTGGGAACATCTGTATGTATTAATATATTATGGCTTTTACCACATGAATGAATAATCCAACTCCCACGATTTGGTATTTACTTTTTTTGAAACATTGCTACTTAGCTGAACACTGAGGGAGAATCACATTTATGGGAATTAAGTCTTAGTAAGGTTTAGCAGAGCTTCATGGATAAGCTGGAAACAAGTCTAAATGGGGTGCCAGAAATCTTTCTTTTAAAATAGTTAATGCTGTCTGGAATTTCTTCCTGAATTTTTGACTCCCACTGGCTTTTAAGCACTTTGCATCAAAATGCAGTGCAAATCTCGGATAAAGCACCTGATTTGCCACCTACTGCATTAAATGTCTTCCTCTGTGATGTCACCTTCCTGCAGCACCAGCTGTCTTTGTAGTGCTAAAATAGGTTCCCAAACCTTGGGGACTGCCCTGTGAGCTGGGGGCTCCAGCTGGGGCATCACCCTATTGCTGGCAGACCTGGCTGTGAGATGCCTTAGTGCACTGGCCCATGGGATGATGCAAAAAGCTGGTGGAGATAAGTTTTACCTGAATCTATTTGCTCACTTCACACCTTGATCCCTAGCTCATGCTTTTATTAAATGTTACTGCCTTGAAATGCACCTCTTCTGTTGCCTGATTTGCCAGTGCTCTTTTTCGTTTCTTTTGTTTTGTTTTGTTCTGCTGTTTTTGTTTTCCTGTGGTTTGCAAGGGTTTTCTTATTGCTGTTGGCACTGAGATTGACGCATACCACACATGGACCTGTATCAATCTCAGCCACCTCTTGAACTGCTGCTGTAAATCTCCCAGATTTGATCCTTCATTTAATTTTCTGTGCCTTTCCTCTGAGTCAGAGCAGACTTGTAATTGGGAGCAGAGACAGGGTGCTAACCTGGATATGTGGTAGGGTGACCTTCCTTGAAAAAGCCCTCCTGGGCTCCCCTTGCACCCCTTGTTATATCTTGCTGGTCCGAATGTTGCTTATGTCAAACTGATGAGATCAGCAGGGAAGCAAGATGTGATTTGCTTTTCCAGAAGCAAAAAGAAGGGGCTTTTCCCAACTCATCTAAGGAGCTGTGTTTTCTAAAAGGTTTCCTTAAGCTTGCTTTACCTCTCTTCAGTTGGTCTCCACATAGACTGCTCTAAGTTTAGAGGTGCTAAAATTTTGCATGTGCTCTTTGGGGCACATAATTTACTTTTGTAACAAGGACTCTCTTTAAAGTCCTATAGAAGTTAAAGAAAAAAAAAGGCATCAAAACTGTAGCTAAGTCCCTCTTTGTAAAGGATTACAAGGTTGAATGTTGGCACAATGTCTTTTTGCCACCTCATCTTCCCTGTCTGGTGAAGAATCCAATGGTTTTTCCTTTGCTTTGCTGCTGCTTGACACAAGAGATTTGCTCTTGACAATTTGCCTGCTGAACTGGGAAAAGTTATCTGTCTGTAGCAAAGCCCAGAATTAAAAACTGTTGTCTCAAGCCCCTAATTTACAAACTCCAGGATATCTAGTGATAGTTTTCATTACTCCTGCTTCTATTTCAGAACTCATGTTCTGTTTTTTTACTTCCTATCCAGGTATATATTGGGAAGTGGGTATTCCAGTTTTCCTCTGTTTGAAATTAAATGTCTTTTCACTACAAAAAATGTAGCTCAGGGAACCCTGACAGTCATTACTTTTTGTCTCTGCTGCAGTAATATTGATGTATCCTTCTGCTTCATTTGAGGTGGGATCTTCAGCTTTGAGCTGGTCAAAACTGCAGAAAATATTTATTATGGGCAAAAATTACCCTTTCACTGAACTGTGATATTTCTTTTCAGCCAATTTAATCCCGAATGGCACCTTCACCTGTTTTGTTTTGGGTTTTTTTTGTAAGACTGGGTTGTGACTGAGCCATTCAACATCTAGTCTCACTCCCTGCATAATACAGGTCAAAGAGCTTAGCTCCTGTGAACCATCCTCTGAATTGCCTAAGGGCTGCCAAATGCTTCTGAGAAAGATGTCCATCCATCATGCCAAGACATTCTATAACACAGTGTCCAGGTGGTAAATTCTTTGCATTCAGTGGAAAGAGAGGACATGCACATGTTCCAACATCTAGGATGCATCTATAGCTTCCCTTCTCAAATTCTGGCTCTCTAGCTCTGCCCTGAAGGGTTCTGTGCTCTCCTGCCAGGCTCACACACCAGACCAGATTGCCTTCTCCCTTCTCTTCAGTACAGCCCTACCTTGTACTTCTTAAACTCCTCTGCTCCCTGGAAAGTTAGCAGCCTCTTGATTTAACAGTTCTTTTGTAAGATCTTGGAGGATGAAAGACAACAAGTACCGTTTTTAAAGCAATCATAATAGGGATCAAAGGAGAGTTTGTAAAAAGCAAAATAGGTGCAAGAATTTGCTATCGCTATCACTGCAGCAAATTGATCTCCAGAAGATGGAAGTCCTGACTTCTCCCTGTTCTGTCACCCCCAAGCTGTTGCTTTGTGCTTCATGTTCCCACCCAGGCTGTGCATGAGTATGCCCAGCTCTTGGCACTGCCAATGGCCCTTGAGTCCTGTCTCCCTGTCTTCTCCCTGGACCTCTGTGAGTCCAACCCCGGCCTTAGGTAAGACAGTAAAAACCCCAACAAGACACTAAGATGAAATATATTTTAATATGGAAATTGATAATGTTTTTGGCTTCAACTATTGATATATCAAAAAAATAAAAGCTGTTGCCTGCTAGGGTGTAGCTTTTGACAAGCTGCCTTAGTGGGAAGGCAGCTTGGAGCCAAACCCTCTGCAGTGAAAACATTCATGATGATTTTCATTAAAGAAAACCTTGTTTTCCTTTTTTTGACTGACTCCAGGGTTTTTAAAGAAGTAAGTAATAGTGGCCTCTAGACTTAGGTGGCACCAGTGATTTGAGTGCTAAAGTCTAATAAACTGACAGTACTTAATTTCATTTGATTGAAAATCCACAATAGAGCTGTCTTTTATTATTTGATTTTACTCTGCAGTCACTTAGCATGGCATTTGGAGCTTGAAAGAAGGCAAGTCCTCAGGGTTTGGATTCAGCAGGCTGCATTTCTTATCCACCTCCATATTTAAGAAAGAGTTTGGAAGATTACATGGAGTTAATAGGGAGAATTGATTCCCTTGCCAGCTAGGTTTTACTGCTGCCTGCTGCTTAGATTAATAAATCCAGTTGTATCTAGTGAAGCATTCTTCCTTGGAAATGATGCTAGACTTTATTGGTAATTTCTCACTATATTACAATTGCTAACTTTGATAATTTCCATGAAAGATCAGTCTGAAAATGTATCTTATTCCTCTTGAACTTTTACTCTTGAAAGTTAGTTTCTTCAGATAACACAATCAATATATCAGCAATATTTCATCTTTCTAGCTTAGTGTTGGACTGTCCCCTGTACACTCTATGCTGCTTAATAAGAGAAATTGCCAGATTGACTGGAAAATGTAACTTTAATAGCATCATTTCAGACACTAGAACCATTGAGAAGTAATAATCTCATGGAGTTGGTTTTTGCACTATTCTTGTCTCTTGTGCACAGAATTACTGTGGATGCTCTGTGTGAGTCTGTGAGTGCAAATGACCTGCAAGGGGGTGAGGCACTGCAGGGCGGCCTCTGCCACTGGGTCATCCACAAATATAAACTGATGAAGCTGTCTGAAAATGCCAGGGAGGATGAGAAGGATTGAAGGAAGGGAAGTCTCTCTCCATTTTTCTCTTTGTATTTTTTAACACTAGAAATGCAAATCTTGCTGGGGACTGCTTAAGGAAAATGAACTTGAGAGAGCTCAGTGAGTGAAGAGGGATCTTCTTGGTGTTGATGTTGTTAGAAGATTGTTAGGAAGAGATGGATAAAAGTGAAGATTCTTGGGTTTTTTTGGAAAAGCTATTTGTGCTGAAGATCCAGCCTGTGAAATCCCTCAAGCAGCTCTTAATAAGCCTAACTTAATGCACAAAATCATATCCTCACTGGAATCAGGAAAGAGTCATCCCTGATACTTTTAAATGAAAGAAACAAAATCACAGGCTACTTCAGAAGAACAACCTAAGCTCCTCTGTGAACAGAAGAGCAAAGGAATGCTTCATTTCCAGCTGTTCTGCATCCACTATCCCCTGGTCTCTTCCCTACCATGCAGAGGAAAATGAGTGGTGAAGTTGGGCTAGACCTGGTTTGCACAACAGCTCTTTGCTTTTCTGAGAGCAATAACTTAAGTCTTCTCTACTCAAAACACTTTTTTTATTGAAAGTTACAAGATTATAAACCTCCTTCAGGCTGCACTCTCTCTTGCCCCTCCAGGTTGATGGATATTGGCCACTGGCTTCCAGAGGTGCAGAGGACAGAAGATGAACAGCATGAGAATTTAACTTTCATACAAAACCAGGAAAGAGAAGAAAAAGGAGCTGGTTTTAATAACTTTTTTTTTTTGCTTTTGCAAGTACTTTTTCTCCCGTCTCTCAGTACAGCTTGAGTGCCAATTAAGAACTGCTTCCAGGTCCTCTATCGCAGAGTCCCTTGGATGTGCTGATTAGATAAAGTGACTCTGTGTTGGCTTCCAAAGCAATAATGAGAACAAACAATGCATTGTAGCAAGGTATAGAAATGACATGAGTGTAATGATTCTTAAATTGTGGGGTTTTTTTTTCCTTTTTTTTGGTTTTTTTTTCCCCTTGGAATGTAATGTATTTAATGAAAACAATGAAGAGCACCAGATGTTGGCACTGCAAGCTGAGTCCAGCATTCATTCTTATCAGATGGGACTTGGATCAGTCCTTGAGAGGTGTTTAATATCTTGTGAAAGTTGGTGTGAGTTAAACCTTACCAAAGCCTGTCTTTTCTGCAAAGTCAGCTTAAATGGGTTTTGTGCACACAAAACTTGTTTACTAAAAGCAGAAACTCTTCCCACATCTTCATGCAAAGCAGGAATCTTCCATCAGTGTTATCTGCTACAGTCTTGCAGGGGGTAAGAAATATGCTTTTATATCCCCTGGAAGCCAACCTGCTTGGTAACAGAGACATTTTCTGGCTCATATCTTGGTCCCATAATGGCCACTGCTGTGCAAATAATTATCTACAGCATTTCAGTTGAAAATGATTGCTTGAAACAAATTGTTCCTTTAAAAGTAATCTTGGTTTCTTAATAAAAATAAAAAAAAACCTAGAAGAACAAAGCACAGAGTTTCTGTTGAACAGTAGGCTATTGTATTTTCCTAGAACTGATTCCTGTGAATACAGCAGCAGGTGTTATGAAATTGTACATGCCTGAGAAGGGTTGGTAGGTGAATGAATACAGAAGAAGGGAAGGAGAAATGTGGAGGGTGTGGGGAGACAAATTTCATGCTGTGTCTATTGAGGAGAAGGAATTAAAAAGTACAACTTCCTTTTGGAATACCTTTGAAGTTTGGACAAGTTCTTCCTGGCTCAGAAGCCGGGAGCAGCAACTACACAAGTGGATGGAGGAGCTGCCACAACAGCCTCTGGTGGCACAAGGAGCTGCAGTTGGTGGAGCACGTTCCCAGGCCAGGGTAGGGAACACAGTGCCATTGCAGTAGGGCTGGCACAGGGACTGGCAGCAGGTTCAGAACAATTTTTTCCCCCAGAATTATCTGGGAAAATGGGATAAAACTCAGTTGTTGTTTTTGGGCCAAGAGCCTTATTTCCAGCAAGGGTGGTTCTTGTACAGCATGGCTGTTTTCCTGGGCTCTTCATTCAGAAATTTGTGATGAGAGAAGTTTCCCCAACTTCTCATTTGTCTCTGGGTGTCTCCTGAGTATGAGCTGGGAGGGGATTTGTTGCCAGTAAAGGGATAAATGAGAGGCTTTTCTTTACAAAAGACAACCTCTGCAATTTTTACCAGATTTGTTGATACATGCATTTATGAAATTAGGGAGGAGCTGCACCCTAAATAACTTGGTCTGTTCCAGTCTGAGCTCACTGGTTAAGGGGAACTTGTTTTTAATCTTTCTGGCTAAAAGGAAGGGAAAAGAATTTCAAAACACTGCTTGACTTTGGATTAGTGCTGTGGGAGAGTTACATGGAAGGTGCCCTGGGCTGAGGGAAGGGCTAGAGCTGTGGTGGGCACTGGGTTTTTCACTGGCATTCTTCAAGCCCACCCCACCTTCTCAGGAATAAAAAGTGAGGAAATGCTTGGCCCTTTCAGGGTTGGGTTGGGATTTTTGTTTGTGGTGGCTTTTCTTTTTTTCTTTCTTTTTTTTTTTTTTGGGTTTTTTTAATGCTGCAAGCTAAAATCAGTGTGATGAAAATGAAATTGTGGTGCAGAATCCTAACGCAAAAGTGACTTTCTGTTTTCTTGTTTTAAGCACAGGAGTGTGGACTATCTTGTCTAAGGATTTAATGTATTTGTTGCTGTATGCTTGGATTAGTTTTATGTAGGGCAGGATTATGCTTTAGCTCACCTTTTCCAGTATTCCAGGAAAAGCAGTCTAGAGATCACTGATATATATGTTTCATCTGTTTCTTGGGGTTCTATTTATTTCTTTTCTTTAAGTTTAATGATACAGAGCCAAAGCACTGTATTCTTAGAGATGGGAGAAGACCTGAGCAGCTGTACTGGTTATAGTGAACTCATGTACAGATTTTCCAAGGGCCTGAGGAGCTGTGGATTTAGATGGGCAGAAGAAAATTCAAGTCACCTGCTGAGGAAGGCTTGGGGAGGTGGGATCCTTTGTGCAAGCAGCTCCTTGTCTGAAGCAAACACATAGGGTGAGCTCTTGCTCTGCAGTGAACTTTGTAATTAAGTAGTTTCAGGAAATCATGCAGCCTGTAACAGTATTCAATGGGCTTTTTGTTTCCCCTGCTGGGCTCTCTGGATCTGCCTGTCTCCCATGTTAAAGGATAAGTGCTTTGAAGATGGGAGGCCACCACTGTGCTGCTCTTGTGCAGAGCTGACACTGGCACTGCTGTCCCCATCCTGCTGTGGTGGTGCTGAAATAACCCAAACTGCCCTGGGGAGTTGTGCTGGAGGGGCGGTTGGGTACAGCCTTGCAATCCAGCCTAAATCCATCACTGGTGCATGAAATGCCTCTGGCTGTGCTGCCATGTGGAGTGCCAGCCTGGGGAAAGTGGGGAGGTTTGTGTTACTGTCCTCCTCTGATGATGGTCCAGCTCCTGGCCAGGCTGTAGTGGGGGCTGTGCCATGTGTGAGCTAAAAACAAATTTCAGATTCAGAATGGGTGTGCATGGATATACCACTTTCCCCTACCCCTCCTTCTGGTAATATATCAAATTTTTAAAGGTGATGAGATGCCTAAAGATGCAGCTAGATGATTATAGTCTGTTTTTGAAATATATGTCTGCATCTTCAGGCACTCAGAGATCTTTAAAATCCCAGGCACTGGAGGTTTGCTCCCAGAGCCGCAGTTTGAATCATCACTGGTTGCCTGACCCACACTCGTGTACCCTTGGCTGCTCTTTGCCTGACTACAGCTAAATGCCTCCCTTGACTTACAGAATTAACTCTCCTCAAAATGGATCAAATTGCAATTAGTTTTAGTCATTTGGATTTCTGCTTCCAGCCCCAAGCTTTTATTCTAGCAAAAAAAATACCGGCTTGCCTTAGCGTGAACAGCTTTTGGTTCATAATGCTGGTTTGGTATTCATTTCCCTAAACAAGGAATGCAATTACCCTGTAGCAAAACAACTGTCTCCAACTGTCTTTTTTCCATTAAACAAATGGGAAGTTTTACCTCTTGGTCTTTCCATAAGATTAATGCACTTTCTCTGCAGGAACTGTCTTAAAGTGATCCAGGAATCTGAACAACTTGCATACAGCAGTCTAATTGTCACAGAATCTGATTTAGCCAATGCTCATTTTCATTAAGAACTGATCTCTGCTAATAATAGAGACTAATAGCTCTTCTAAATGAATAAAACCCCAAACTTTCCTTTTCCCCCGCACAGGCAGGGATAATGAACTCCTAAATCACTGCTCTTTCCAAGGAAGCTTTTTTCCCCCCATTTAAACAGTTTGGCTTGGCAGCTAACTGATGTCGTGGTGCCTGTGCTTGCAGGGGCAGTAGAGTCTGCCCTGACTGTCCTTCATTCCTGCCCCCCCAGCTAAAGCATGGAGATTTTTCCTGCTCCTTCATCTGTCTGGTTTGTTTTTGAAGCAATGAGATGGGGATTCTCTCTTGTTTACTGTCACTGTACATGGTACACTGTACACTGATGTGTATCACTGTTCTGCACTGCTTCTGCAGGGGGGGAGAGTTCAAAGCTCTGTGGGAAGGTGTGGGGACTCAGAAGTTCTTCTCTCTCTGGTGTTATGTAAATAGTAGGGCATGTAAATAGTAAAAACTCTTGTCAAAGACTTACAGGAACTTTGTATGCTGCCACAGATTCCCATCAATATAGGGATCAATATATGGAAAGTGTTGCAATCTCAGTTTTATTGAGGGTCTTATGCACTTGGTGAGTTTTTCTGAAAGGTCTAGAGCCAGCATTACCATCACTGCTTGAAAGCCATCAATTACACAATCTTTTTTTGGAAGATTTCTGGCCCTCTTGCTGTGAGAGAAAAAGCTTGATAAATACAACTCTAATCGCTCCAGCATGGATTGCTTGCAGAAAGAACCTGCACAGGATTTAAAAAAAGAGTTACTTTCCCAATTTTAAGGAGAAGAGAGGTTCATGGATTTTCAGTGCTTGGGTTGGTGCTGCAGTTTTGGCTGACTGATCAATCAAAGCTGGTTAGCAGCCTCACCCCCAAACCAGTCCTGTGCTAGGCAGAAGAAATTACTGAGAGCACAAAAAGAAGGACTTCCTTTATTAAAAAAACAATGTAACCCCTTGCACAAACTAACAAAAAATTTCATAAAAAGTGACTGCATGATTACCAGCTTGAGTGGCAGAGCAGGAAATGGGCTGCAAATGAACAAAGAGCCGTGCACAGGCAGGGATGCTCTGCAAGCAAATGCCAGTTCCCATTTCAGCAGGCCACGTGTGGCAGACTCCTTTCCTGTTCAAACGTTTTAGCCAGATAATGAGGGGAGAAGCCCAAACATTTTTCACATAATCCACTGAGTTTGGAAGGGAGGAGCAGTAGGAGAAGGGTAGCTGTGGTGCTGGTTGTTTGCTGGCTGATGTGGCTGTCAGGAGCAGCGGCACAGGGCAGCGTTGCTAATTGCCAGCAGGGCCTGTAGCTCAGGTCACTGCTCTTGGGCACTTGGCTGCTGCTGGAAGCTGTTGTTAATGCACAGGCAACCTGGTTTCTTGCTCAAAGGGAAGCCAAGGCATGTTTGCCAAAAGCTGTTGGGGTAGGGAAGGCAACCAGTAGCGAATTGGGGTTTCCTACCAACACTGGTCGGGGTTGTGATGGGGAAATGAAGCGCAGAAGGGTGCTGGTGCCTGTCTGCTCTGGGGCGGTGTGTTTATGTGAAACAGATGGTTCTCTGCTTCAGTTTGCCAGCAGATTATGGAGCTGGCTTTGAACCATCTTGTGTGGTTTCCCAGGAATTCAGGGATCCCATCCACAGCAGAACCTCGCTGCCTTGAGCACGTTACCTGGGGGCAGAGCTGGCAGCAGTGCTGCATGCTGGGGTGGTCCTCGCCACCCGCAGTGGCCTGGGGCACCAAAGGCACGCTGATGCTCCAGTGCCAGCAAAAAGTTCCAGCCCTGGGTGGCCCAGGGTGTGTTGCAGATGCTTTTTGCACAATTACCTCCAATGGTGGAAAAGGAACCTTGTGCTGGGTTTCCTGAGCTTTAGGATTCCTCTTCCAACGTGCTACCACATTTGGGAAAGAAATAAAGGGTGGCTGTAGCTGTTGGGAATGTGGGCAGGGAGCAGTTGGATTTGTCCTGCTGCTCCCCTGGGAATTGCCACCTTCCTTTATACACCCAAACCATCCCTGTTATCTGACTCTGCAGTTCTGCCAGGGATGAGGTGACTGATAGAGAGAGGAGAAACCAGAATATTAGGAAAAACCTCCTGGTGAGAGAGACTAAGATTTTACACCATCTTTTTTCTGTTTATGGGGAAAGTGGGCTGCCAGCAAACTGAACATTGGGATTGGGTCCACTCTGTACAGACCCTTGTCTTGAATGAGGCTGCATTAAATCTTTTGTTCACTTTGTATGGAGGGGGACAAAAATTTCTTTGTACCTTAAATGTAACTTATTTAAGGGTTGTGGACAGGAATAAATGGATAAGGTTTTCAATAACCTGTATTTGTACTATCATGTACAGCTTCTAAACCTCACAGCTACTGAAAAATTCAAGAATGTGGTCACTGAGAATGGGAGTTATTTGGTACTATATCGTTACTGGAAATTATTAATTGGAAAAGAGCCAGCTTTTTATGAAATGCCATAAAAATAGACATTTTAGATGGATGGAAATGAGATCTGCAAAAGCATGCTGCCTTCTCTGCAGATAAACTCTGTGATAACTCTGTAGCCTTCCAATAGGACAATACAAAGATATTTAGATGCCTTAAATTTCAGCTTATGCTGGACAGTGTATTTACAGTGTATAATGCTATTCTCTCTTCACTCTGACTTTTTTTTTCCTTTTAATCATTTAAAAGAGAGTGCTCTCTATATTGTACAGAGGCTGGAACAGCAGCTGGAAAAGGTGACTGAAATAATGGGATCTATAAGAATAGGCAATTTCACTCAAGTATAGTGATTTAGTGCCCTGTGAGTGTCCTGATGTATGACTGCATTTCCAAACACTGTAAGTTTTTTCACAAGCATAATGACAGGCTTGAAACTTGTGATACGAATGCCCCAGCTTTCTCTATCCTCAGCTGTTCCACATAATTACAGGAGTAAGGGAATTTTGTTCTCTCCTAGCAGATTAGCTCCAAGAAGAATAAATCAGATAAAGTTACTGCCTTCCTGTTTCCCTCGCTGCAAGGTGAGAGTCCACACAGTGCAGTGCAAAGCTGGGGCTGGTAATGTTTTTTCTTGCCTGCAGTCTGTGATACAGATGGGATTCCAATTTTGGTGTCACCAGGACAACTTCTTAAAGAGATCTGGTTCAGTTGCTTGTGGCTTTTGGTACTAATTTCAGCTTCTGTGTTTGCTCTGCTCACAGATGATGGCCCTTACTCAAAGGGGAGCAAGGACTCTGGTGGGATGGACGCAGCCCTGGTCTCCAGGAGGCAAAGCATCCCAGGTAAAGGAGGGGATCAGCTCCTGCTCCAAAACATTGGGGCATCAATTACAGTTTACCTGGATATCCCTAAAATGGGTAAAACCCTTCAAAACACTAATTTTGGTGCATCTATCAGCAAGGCTTTTGCTGGAAGACAGAAATGGATGGTGGTAACTGGTCTCAGTGAGTGGTGTGTTACTGGTACAATCCCTGTCTTGTGTGGGCCTGTTGACAGTAGTTACAGGGAGCTGGGGAAGGACTTATTCCCGCACTGGACTGACACTTACAAAGAAGAAAACAGCAGAAAAGGAGAGAGGGAAGAAATGCTGCCATAGCTGAGCTCATCAAGCTCAAGGATGGAGACTGGCAGTGTCTGGCAAGCTTTGAATTTCCCACATCTGACTAAGTTTGTTTTGATATTTAGTCAGTCACAGCAAATTTTTGTGCGAGATAAACCTTCCCAAGCAGAAACACCCCAGGGGCTGAAGAGGAAGTGGAGAAGAGGTAATTCATTTGCCTCTGCTGGCACTGGGCTTCACGTGCCAGCAGCACTGCAGCAGGTCTGGATAGGCTGCCTTGGACAACTCATCTCCTTCCTAGGAAAGGCAGGGACTTGGTTTTGACTTCTGGCTGCTAATGACCAGTCACAGGGTTGGTTTAGTGTGTTCTAGGTAATGGGGAGGAAGGGGGCCCTTCTGCTATTGCTTCATCATTCAGCACTTGTTCCAGAGGATATTCTGCATCACACCAGTGCAGGGCAGCCCTGATGGGGAGTGGCTCACAAGAGCCAGTGCTTCCAACAACCCCAGCTCAAGGTATCTCAATAGGGAGGGAAAAATTCAGGTGTGCTCTTCCTGCCCTGGGATGCAAAGTCCAATCATATATGCCAGTAGAAGAAATCCAGAGCTGCTTATATATGGTGCTTAAAGACTATGTCTTGAAGGACCAGGTCCTCCTTAACCAGCTCACTTTTACACTGTGTGGGTCTGTGACAGTAGCAGTAGATTTATAGAAGCATGGGTCAAAATTCCTTATGGCTGACCTTGATTGGTTGATCTCTGGGATCTGCCTTTTTTGGAGCAGTATTTTCTCCTTGAACCCATAACAATGGGTAATTTCACTCTGGGAGTTCTCATTTTAAACGCCTATCAAGGATCAAAATTTAACCTCATTGAAAAGCTAATAATCTCCCCTTGTGGCACCATCTGTGTTGATCAGTCATGTCTGTAGTTGAGAGGAAATTTGCAGGATGGTGCTGGATGTTGTTCTTTTCAGCACGGTGGCAAGCCCCCCCAAGGTTCTGGCAGCCCCTGGGCTCCTGGGTTGGTGAATTGAAAATTAACTTACTGCAGTTGGCAAGGGATCAAAACTGAGTTTAAAGAGCAGAAGTATTATGGACCTGACATTTTTACAAGGAGCTGCCAGTGCCACATTAAATGGGTGCCCAGCAGTGCCTAAATGCCTGCCAGACTGGAGTTGGATTGCAAAGAGGTTCCCTACTCACATTAATCAAGTGCACAGATTATTCTTGGAAGTGCTTTACAAAACAGGTAGTGCATGGCAGGGCTCTAAGTGAGCTGCAATTTCTGGTGTCCTGGTGGCTTTGAACAGGAGCAAAGTGCTGGTGATGAGGCACCACAGTGCCAATAGACCCCGTGTTTTGGATGGATGGAGGAGGCCCTGCACCAGCATGGATCTTCTGTGTCAATATGCTGTTTAAGGGGCCCTGCCTTGCTCTGGAAGTCAGTGTTCAAGAGGTTTCAAATGTTCCCTCTCCAAACAGAGCATCTCATTTAAGCCTGGTAAGGTTTACTGTGTAAACAAGCACCTGGGCCATTTGCAACATGGGGGTTTTGTCCACATCTGTGGGGCTGCTGTTTGTTGTGTGCTGCCAGTGCCCATCACCACCTTCTCCTCACAGCCTTGGAGAAAGGCACCCTGTGTGAGGGTGACAGGTTTCCTCCTGTAAAATCATGGAAGATTTCAGTACACTGAGATAGTAGAGGTAGAAGGATAATGCTATGGACAAATTGTGTAAAAGCTTCTGAGAGGAGGCTCTGCAAGGTGCGGATGTTGTCCTATTTGCCCTCCTTTGATCAGAGTGTGAGTCTGTTGTATGCAGTATTGCAGAGCTGCCTTTTGCCAAGTCTTTGGAGCTCTTGGTCTTTTCCTTAGGCCAGGATTGATTCTCCTGCTCAGTTACTGCCCTTTCCATGCCAAATCCAAAAGCTGGAATAATTTAGGAAACCTGTTTTTGTAAGACCCAGACATGATCTGTGATGAGATCAAAACTAATACTGGGTTGGGCTTGTATGTAGGTGCTGGACTGACAGGAGTGTTGTCTTGGACTAGAAAAGGTAAAATGTGCACTGCCTGCAGCACCCACAGAAGCAGAACTGGTGCAGCAGGTGTGGGGTGGGCATCCCCTGGACCTGGACCTGTGTCTGGTGGCAGGCAGTGCATGTGGAACAGCTCATGGTGTCAAAGTGACTCCTGTTTTCAATTCCAGCTGCAGATGAGCTGCTAGGAGGGAGTTTGACTTGGACTAGTGCAGATGGGTGAGCAAACTGCTGTGAGTGAGTGAAGGTCATGCCTCCCCTTCCACTCCCTGATAATGGCAGGATCTCACTCCACATTGTGTTCTGTATCTCCCAACTATATTGATGTCTCATAATAGTTTTTTTTTAATCACAGTATTTTAGGATCCACCCTGTTCAGTCCATCCAGGCAGCTACTGCAGGTCCACATCTCCTGGACCTGGCTGCAGGAGCATCCTCCTCCTGTGTAACTGTGACCACCTGATAGCTCTGTTAATGCCCTCCCCACTCTTGATCAAACATAGTTCCTGAGGTGGTCTCCCTGGACCATTGCTGAGCTCCCATTACCCTGGTTTTGAATTTTTCTACTGCCTCCAGCACCTTGAAATACAAGGTTTTTACTCTCTCATAAGCCCATACTGCTCTGCCTTGTCTTCCTTGGTCCTGCCTGCTAGACCTGCATGCAAACATTGCTGTGGGTCTACCAGGACACACTTCTGTTTTACAACTTAACTTCAAATAAACAGAGAATTTTTCTTAATGCTAGTTGTTCAAATCTACTTTCCCACTCCCTGTAGGAAAAGGGTGTACTTGGGATTGAGGGAATGTGCCTTCCACTGAGTTGTTTGTCTTTATTCCCAATCTTTCAGAGGAGTTCAGAGGGGTCACAATCGTGGAGCTGATTAAGAAAGAAGGAAGCACCCTCGGTTTAACCATTTCAGGTGGCACAGACAAAGATGGAAAGCCAAGAGTCTCCAATCTGAGGCCAGGGGGACTGGCTGCAAGGTGAGAAATAGAAATGGGGTTCAGAGAGTGCAGCAGGAATGGAGAGGAATAGTTGCATGTTCCAGCTACTGAATGAATAGAGTTATAATTAAAGTAGTTGGCACCCAAGACCCTTTTTTCAAGTGCCCCAGAATGCAAAGTTGTTGCTTCAGGAAGTAGAACATGTTCTATTTTGAGTTATTTCCTATGCTCTGTGCAATTATGCTCTGAAATTTTTTTGTAGGGATATTTGTGGTTCTGTGAAATTAGGCGGCCTTGTCAGGGGAACTGCATGGTACAATACATCTTGATCAAGCTAAGTGGTTTAATATTGTATCTGTTCTGAATACTGAGTGTATAAGTAACATTATTGGCTCAGAAAAGAAATGGGCAAAGAAAGGCTTCAAGAAGCAGGAAAAAGGAAAGAGTAATTGAACAATTTTGCAAAAAACAGGCAAAAGGAAAGATGTTTTCTCTTTCCCTGCTGGATTTTTTTCACACAGCTCTTGGTGTGCTTTTCTTTGACTGATTACTCTACATGAATGGGAACTGAGCAACAGCAGAGAGGTTGTGAATACGTACACTGCAATTGTTGCTGTACATACAGATCTGAACACTTGCCACTGGGAGAGATAGATGGCTTCAATTCTAGCACTCCCCTCTGGTAGCAGACACGTGCAATCAGACAGCAGAGATCAGTCCGGCATTGCTGGCTTGTTCAGAAAGTCCTACAGTTACCAGCCAGCTGGAGACTTTGTGCTACCACTGCTTTTTATTTTATTTCTTTGCAGGAGTGACCAGCTGAACGTGGGGGATTACATCAAGTCGGTGAATGGCATTAACCTGACCAAGCTGCGGCACGATGAGATCATCAGCCTGCTGAAGAACGTGGGCGAGAGGGTGGTGCTGGAAGTGGAATACGAGCTCCCTCCAGCCGGTGGGTGCCTCTCAGACAATGCAAAATGCTCTCTCTTCTTGGCTGCTTTTTTGTCCTGGGATGCAGATGGACTTGCTTATGCAGAGGTGCTGTGGCCAAGGCAGTGTCCAGGGGCGTTTTGCCGTTGCCTTCATCTGCTCGCGCGGGCGGTGGAGGCTGCCGAGCTCTGTGCAGTCGGAGCAGAGCACTTTTTCCAGCACAGTGGGTGCCTGCTCATGCACACTGGCAGGGGATGGCTGATTTGGTCTGTCTTGCCTCGGAGTGACTCGACAGCACAAGCCAATCTGCCTCCTGATGCTGCTTCAGCTTCTCGTTTTCCCTTTTGGAGTGTGGCTGCAAGAGGTTTAATTCAGTCTTAAACATGTATTACCAGATGCCCTTTTCTGAACTGTGGCAAGTGCTGTTAGTCCTCAGGATTCTTTGAAGTGTGACGTGTTTTTAGAAGGGAAACTGAAGCAATCTGCTTTCCAGCTAAGGGGCCCTGGCAGAAGATGGCAAACCCAAATAACAGGGCTTATGTCCTGTCATGGGTGACTATGTGCTCTTGCCCCCATTTGTCTTGATGATTGATGTTTCTGGTTAAAACAAATTCCTCGATACAGTTTCTCATCACAGTCTTTCCATTGTGAATACAATCCCCCAGTTACTCCTCATTCATTTACCCAGATCAATCAGACAATGACTGGGCAGAAAAAATAGAACAACTAAAAATAAAATGACAGGAAAAACAAAACTAATGAAATCTAACATTTTGCCCCAGATAGGAAGATATTTTACACTTCAGAGGTTTGCTGTAGCTGCTGCCTTTAGATGAAAAGTATTGAATATAGAAATGACAGTATAAAACCCAAAAGAATAAAATCTAATCTGGAATAGATGACTCTGTATCCATCATTCCCCTCTCTTCTGCTGTGAATGTTAGTGAGTTTTTGCATACACGTCTGGTAAAGCCAGCTGTGGCTCAAGTCTTCCACATCCTCATGCTCCCTAGAGATGACCACTCTTAACCCTTCTCCATGGTATTCCTTATTCTCTGTGATATTCCTTATGAGGAATAATGATAAACTGAACTTGCCAGCCAAGGAGTGGTGCCAGCTCAATCAGTAGCAGCAATGCAAGATGTCCTCAGCTTTAAATGAGCAGGAAGAGCACACTGAGATAGTGACTTCTCTTCAGTGAGATTATTGGGGCTGTTTATGAATGGTCCAAACAAAGAAGCACTGCAAAATACAGGGAATTGTCAATTATTGCTTGATTCCAATTCATTGTGGGCTTTTATCTGCTGTGAGGGTTTGTTATCACTGTGTATGCTCACCATCCCCCCACCTCTGTTTTTCCCTGGGCAAAGAGCAGAAATACAGTGGAATTCAATAACTTGTGCTTGTGGGTTTGACTTTTTCTCCCCACTCTGTAATTTCCTGCTTTGAAAGGGATCTTGCAAGTCCAAATCTAGTTTTCAGGCTACTGTGTCCTATCATCTTTTTCTTAAATAAACCAAACCCTGTGTTAACACTGGCTTAGGTTTCCCAGCTCTCACTGATCTTATGAGAGGCTGTTGCAGCACTTCATACTTCAATGCTTAGGACAGAAATTGGATGGCTTCTGAACTCATTTGTGGATACTTTATACCCTTTTCTTAGTATTTGAGTATCACCCCTTGGCTGGGAGCCTTCCTGTGCCATGAGCACTCCCTTCTGGAGTATTTCTAGGCTGTGTCCCTGTTAGCTGTCTGTGCACAGCAGTAGCACCAAAGTGGGGACAGTGTTTTGAAGGTTTATTTGGCCTCACTGTAGCTGGTCCCCAGGGCTGTCTGCCTGCAGACAGTACCATGCCTCCATTGCATGTCTTTTGGGTTAGTTTAAGGGCTGGGCTAACCCTAATTTGGCTGCAGGTTGCAAGCCTTCAGGGTGCTTGGCAGAAGGGTGAGTGTGGTCAGTGAGGACAGTGAGGAGATTTGCTTTGAAACTCCCCTCCTGAGCCAAGGGAAATGGCAGTGGATGTGGCAGTGGATGTGCCTAGGGCACCCTTCATCTCCAAGTCAAGTTCTTGGTTTTTTTTTCCAGATTATCCTTGTGGCTATTCATGACACTTGGTTTGAAAAGTAGGAATTTTCAGAGTGGACCAGGCTGAAATGTCACCTGCAGTTCTGGGTAGAAAAGACTGGGAAATTGTCCCATAATCACTGCAGTAGTGCAATAAATTGTTAGCTAGTAGGGGACATTAATAGACGGAAACCATTTCTTTCTTTTTCTCTTTACTTTGTACATTTTGTATTTTGTACAAATAGTACTGTGTATTTAACATAAAAATACTGAATTGCCCTAAGGATCAGTTTAAAGGATTCGCTTAATCTTTTTTAAAATCCAAAATATGAGAGGTAAGGGAAAGAAACCAACTTTATGCTTTGAGGATTTGGGATTTTCATTTTCTTTAAGGTCAGCTGGTGACTTGATTCCTTATGCTGCTGCTGGTTTTTTTAATAAGTTTCTATCTGTGGCAGAAGCTTTTGAGAGAAGCTGAATGCATTAAAGCCAGTTGATAAACGAGATGGTTTTACTTGAATGTCAGGGTATTAACCAAGACAAATTTGAGGGGAGATGCACAACACTGAGCTGGTGAAATCATCCTAAAACATGATGTTGGCTCTGATAAAGGTTCATGTGTCCAGGCTGGGCTCTTTTTGCTTCCAAGCAGAGAATATAAAATATGGGTTTTGGGCTGGACTTTAATTTCAGTGTTGTTTGGATGAGTTTTGATACTGTTTTTCACTGTGGTTGGAAAAGGTTTATCTGGGGTAACTGGGTCTTTCTCTCTTCCTTTTAGTGCCAGAAAGCAGTGCTGGCATTATTCCCAAGACCATTGAAGTGTCCCTCTACAAGGAAGGCAACAGCTTTGGCTTTGTGCTGAGAGGTTAGTAGCTTCTCCAGTGAAAAGCAGAAGCAGAGGTGGAAAGTGGGAAAAGTAAGAAGGTGAATGACAAAAACCTCAGCTAAGCAGTCAAAGCATGTCCTGGAGAGGATCCCCTGCTGCCTCTAAGGACTGCCGGCTGTCTAATCTAGGGCAGTGATTTTGCTAGCAGGCTGTGTTAGCTGTTGTGTGATAAATGTCTCTTTCTCGGTGCTCTCACTCAGACTTTCAAACCTCTGGTGACTTACGGCTTTCCTGCTTTGATTACAGGGGGAGCCCATGAAGACTGGCACAAGTCCAGGCCACTGGTGCTTACCTACGTGAGGCCAGGTGGCCCTGCAGACAGGTACTGCACCTCCACATCTGCCTTCACAGGACGCACAACAGCTGTCCCCTGAATGTGTCCCCTTCCTGTGCTGGTGCCCCCCTGAGGCTCCCCATGCTGGTGGTGTGCAGTGCCAGCTGTGTTACGGTGCCTGTGCTGTGAGGGGAGGTGGCACGGTGCTCCCAGGCTGGCCCAGTGCACATGTTGGAGTTAAAGGCAGAAACTGCTCCTGCAGAGGCAGCCCCTTCATTGGCCCTGTGCAGCTGAATTGCTGATGCTGTGTTGGAAAGCCAGTCTATCTATTCTTGTGCTCATAATTTAATGTGATGGGCCTGGTACTATAAATAACCCAGACTACTGTCCAAGGAGTGTTCTTCCATCCTACAGGATGAGAGTAATTGACTTCCTAATATGTGTGTGTATGTATATACACACAGGCATGCATAAGTGTATACACACAAATAAAATGCATTCATATATTTACAAATAGATAATACAGATATATAGCAAATTCATCTATATAAATATAGATATTTATATAACCATATATAGATTATTTATCTAAATATAAATATATATAGACAAAGAAGGGGATCAAGAAGGGAATATGTATATATAAAGAAGGGAATTTATGTATATATATACATAAAGAAGGGAATTGCCTTTGGCTTCTTACAGGGAAGGGTCCTTGAAAATTGGGGACAGGCTGCTGAGTGTGGATGGGATTCCTCTGCACAGCATGACCCACGCTGATGCCCTCAACATCCTGCGGCAGTGCAGCCAGGAGGCACTTTTCCAAATCGAGTATGATGTGACCATCATGGGTAAGGACAAGATGGTTATGATGGGATTTTTTTCTCTGATTGCCTGGAAAGTATGTGAGACTAGAGACAGTAATTGGGATACTCAGTTTCAGTGGAAAAATTGCTGAGCAATGTGCTGCCAGCATGGATATAGGGGATAAAGTTCAATGCTGGCTTTGTTAAATGCATTTGAAATGCCCTTATGCAGTGATGTGTCTTGATAGGAATGACGAGTGGCTTTAGAGGAGAGGGCAAAAGGGGATTTTCTAATGTAGGCAGGGAGGGCACAGGAGAAGTCAGAGCTAAAGGGGGCTGGAGTGCTCTGCCAGCACTGCAAATAGCACTATTAAATGTGAGCAGAGGAGTGAGCTGCATGCAGGCAGACTTGCTGTGGCCTTGGTTCTGAATTTTGACCCTGCTTAATTCTGGAGCTTCCTTTTCTAAGTAATGTTATTTCAGATCTTCTTCTGAAATAAATGAGAGGTGATGAAATGCTTGACCCCAAATAAGACAGAATTTACTGGAGGGCAGAGGATGAGTATTTCTAAAGAGCATTTTACACAGTTTGAGGGTTTGGTGAGTTGGTGGTTGTTTTCTTTTTCTTTTTTTTTTCTTTTGTTTTGGTTTTTTAATTTGATTTTAAGTTTCAAGCCCTGGGAAAGGGTTTATTATTAGCTACTGTAAAGTCATTTTGAGCTGGCTTTGTGACATACAGCTGTTACTGCAGGGAGCGTTGTTAATGAGTTTAGGGTTACCACAGAATTTGAAGCTGTGATGGTTCTGAAGGCTTGTTGAGCTATGTAGTAGGTTGTGATGTTTCATATCCATCTCCAGAGGGGTTTCTGCCTCCTTGGAGCCATGAACTTAAAACCTGACTTGGAGCAAAAATAGCCATGAAGGTGATTTGGTATCTAGGTGTTTCTTCTTGGCTAACTCTCTCACCTAAAACTGTGAGGGTTGAGTGAACTTGGAGAGACAGCAGAATTTTATGCAGTGGCTCTCCACCTTGTGTTGCTAATCTGTGGATCAGAACTAGATACTTCCCAAAAATGTAAAACCTGGCCCTTTCTTACATAATTTTTGCCTAGAGAGTGCTCTCTGCAACCCTGTAAAGGAATATATTCATCCTGCTTTCTTTTAAGGCAAGGTGATACAGAACATGTTGCTTACAACAATCTCTGCAGAGAGTTTTGCCAGGCAGCAGCTAATAATTGCAGTGGGAGATGAGTACATTGTCCCCAGTTCACAACTATTACAGCCTCTGGAAGAGGATGAGGGAAGGGAAGAGCTGGTGCTGAACGTGGTCTGGTGATATTTTCAGCCTAAAGGAAGGACTCTTAATTCCCATTTTGAAAACCTGGTGAATGGGCTGGGGACACCACAATGAAGTGGTGCTTGTCCTGTTCATCCTCAGGAAAATAGAGGTTTTTACATGGTGCTCACTCTCTGCTGCAGCTGTTTGTGCTGGCGTGGTGTGGGCTGACCCTTGAGGAGGGAAAGTTGTTTTTCTGCATCTGTCCTTGGTGAGAGCCCAGGGTTGCTGTGGGGGAGTGTTGAATCACGGCATTCCCCAGCTGTCTCTGTGGTTTTCCAGCCAAAACTGAGCACTGGGGATGATCTGCATGGGGCCAGCCCTGCTCTTGGTGTGAGGGATGTGGCAGCTGCCTGCCATTGCCATGAGCATCCCCTGCCTGTAGGGAGTTCACCAGGAGGCCAGTGTGGGATGGGACCATGGCAGGCTTTTTGTCAGGTTGGCTAAGATTTCTCAAGGCCACTGAAGGAATTAAAATAATCTGCTATTTCCATTTTAAAAAAGTGCCAACTGCCCATGGACCCTCCAGGGGCATTGGGAAAATCTCTGCTCTTTGCTGATGCCAGATGATCTTTGCAATGAACAGATGCTTTCCCATGGCTGCACTTTATCTTAGGGGCCTTTTGTAAAACAAGGGAGAATGCAAAAAAAAAAAAAAAACAAACCCAAAAACCAAAAAAGCCCAAACATCTCAAGTAAACTGACCTGCCAGAATATGGTATTTGAGTAGTTACTTTGTGAATAATCTGTGTGTGCTATATACCAAGGATCTGGGCTGCAAGCCTTTAGGGTTGACTCATGAAGGAGGAAAGGTTGCTGCCAGAGATGATGAACGAGCAAAGCAGTTTGCTGTGTCCTTTTCCTCCTCTCCCTTCCCCTGGCTGCCCCTCCACCCATTCAGTTTTAGGCTGGAGTTTTTTAAGCCTAAAAAGAGCTTAAAGGAGCTTCTAAAAGGAGCTCTCCTGCTGACAGAGTGGAGGGCTGGTAGTGTCCCACAGGTGGGTGACTTGGCAGTGTCTGCTGAGCAGTGGCAGGGGCTAGAGCCTGAAGAGGGGCCCAGGAAGTCAAATGCCTCCATGAGCCTGTAAAACTGCAGGGGTCAAGAGCTGGTGGGCTGTGTCAGGAAGGGGGTAGCTCCCCAGTTTGGTTCTTCTAGGAGTTTTTGGTTTATTTTGTTTGCATTTGCAAGGGATGTCCCTTTCCTTCCCCTCTCCCATTTCTTCTTTTCCCTTTCCCCTCTCCCATTTCCTCTTTTCCCTTTTCCCTTTCCGCTCTCCCATTTCCTCTTCCCCCTTTCCCTTCTTCTCATTTTCCCTTTCCTTTTCCATTTCCCCTCTCATTTTCTATTCCCTCCTCTCTCCCAAAGTGCATTACAGCAGGAAAAATTCATCCCTACCCACTTGGCTTATTCCCCAAGCAATTGCACTTTCCAGGCTGGTTACAAGAGCCATTCCTCCTTAGAGATGTGAGCAAAGCCATGTGAGGCTCAGAAACCTAGTGCAAGAATGAAACACCCTCACAGTACTTCCTTAAAAAGAAGCTGCTGAGACGAAAGATCTTCTAGAGAACACCTGCCAACCCCCTGTTTTGAGTGATGGGGTGATCACCTTTCCCAGATCTTCAGCACTGGGGTGAGAGAGAGCCTGGAGCAGGCTCTGTTCCCCTTGTATCCATCACAATATTGCTGAGTACCCGCAGGTGTATGGGTGTGAGCAGGTGTTGCACAGCCCTTTGTGTCCTCCTGGGAGGTTGTAGCTGTGCATGATGGTGCAGAAGCACCTCCTGGTGCCAGTGCAACAATGCCAATTGGCTCCTTACAGTGAAGTTTTTGCATGGCCTGCTCTGTCCTTTCCGTGTTTCTTTTAAAATTAGCTTGAGTGTAATAGCTCCATGTTAATAACACGTCACAAATATTGCTGAATTGCTGACTCCTGACCTTTGATTTGAGGCAAATCTTCTCCTAGAATAATTAATAGAGGCTTGGCTGGTATTTCCTCAATAAATGCCTCTATAAAATGGATTTGGAGTAATTCTTGTCTGTGATGGAGATGAGAATTAAAAGGGACACTGAGGTGGCCCATGCTGTGTGTGGCAGCAGGAGTGACCATGGGCTGGAGGTGGGACTGTGGTTTCCTACAGTCTCACTAAATAACCCTGGTCCTGAGGCTCTTTCTTCTCACCATCATGCTGAGACCTCCTTGGGAAACACCTGGCAAAGCTGAGCAGCTTGGACACTGGGTAAACTGGAGAGGAGTAGATGTTTTCCTTGCAAAGAAAGGTCCAATGGTCCAGCAGGATCTTTTTATTTTCCTTATCTTCTTCCTTTCAGGTGGAGGGATATAAAATCTATGTCCTTCTTCTGAGGACATGTGCTGAATGTACACAAAAAACTGGCTGCAAAACTGACATATACCTGGTGTTTGCTGTTGGAAGAGATCCTCAGTCTCTTGGTGCTTCCTTTGCTAACAAATGCTTAAGTGCACCTTCTACAGCTTTAGCTGGGTGCTTTGTGTATCTTTTGATTAAACTGGGACTGTGCTTTTTACCAGACTTGCTGATCTCCACAGTGGTCCTTTTCATCAGAGAATAAATAGTGTTTTATGTGAAGCCTGCATAACCTTTAACGTGGCTCATTCCTCCTGCTTCCTCCCCTGTGAAAAATGGCATTGTGAGTAGACCAGAGCCTGAGCATCCCTTGGCTGATCCCCAAGGGGAATTTCCAAGGTAAATTTCTATCTCCAGAGACTCAGTATCTTCAACAAATCTCAGAAAAGACCTTGCTGCAGCTTTGCTTCCCAGATCTGCATTAAAGTTCCTGTTTTTCAGAGAGCAGGAATGAGCCATGCATCAGTTTGGAGCCAAGTAGCATCAGCATTTTTAGTGGAGCCTATCTTTGGAAGGGAAAAGCCTTACTATGAATAATTAAGGGTTGAGGAGGCATCAGGTGCTCAGAGGGCTCTGCAGGCCTTTCCTTTGAAGTGATGGCTGGGTCTTCATGAGTGCTTTCGTGGGGGCTGTCACCTACACATGAGGGATGCTGGCTATTGGATGTTGGATGGTGATAATACAATTGTGAATCCCACCTCTTTGTGATGGCTTTAGGTAATCTGGAAGCAAATGTGTGTAACAAAGGTGGAGGGAATTTCTGTCTAATCAGCCAGAAACACAGGCTTTCTTTGTCCTCCCCCTTCCTCAGAAGAGATGGATAGGTTTGGTGGAGGCTTATGCTAACAGGTGCAATTTCGTAGGAGTTTCATAGTCTCACTTACAGCGTCTATTAAGCTTATTGCAGAGATGCATCTTTTAAAAATGAGTTGCCCCTGTATTGTCTGATGGGAGAGGAGGCTGTTGTGAGCAGGGGCTTGTCAGTGCTGTGTCTGCTCCCACTGTCACACTGGAGGAGCTCAAACAAGCAGTTGAGGTTTGAGGTGGTATTTTGAAGCTGGTGCTGAAGCACAGAAGAGTTGATTGGCTTGTCATCAGCCATGAAACTTCTGAATACTTCAGATACTGGGATCCTGTATCCTTATGCCTTTTCATTTTAGTTTGTTTGGGAAAAAGCCAATAACATGATGTCCTTATGATCTTCCTTTTTTGTGCTTGTAATACCATTGATGTGACTGTTGCAGAACCTTTGAGCAATCTATTCCTCAATATTGCTATTTAATCCAAAGTAAAAAGAGAGTTCTTTCCATGAGTGAATTGATTTAATACTCTTCATTATCATGTAGATTTTGTGCAGAGACAATTTTTCTTCTTGAGTGTTCTTCTTTGTTAAGTCACCATGTGACCTGGACCATAGATGTCCAAGCTAAAGATTTGCTGCTTCACATGGCAAGTAAGCACTGTTGGCCAACCCCTGCATGTAAAGATGGAAAAGCCTGTATGAGAAGTGTCTTCAGGTGCTCTCTTTTTTTGCAGATACTGTAGCAAATGCTTCTGGTCCTTTACTAGTTGAAATAGCAAAGACTCCAGGGTCCACGCTGGGGATCACACTGACCACAGCCATGCACCGGAACAAGCAGGTCATTGTCATCGACAAGATCAAGCCAGCCAGCGTGGTGGACAGGTACAGATCTGAACAGGCTCTTCCTAGCTCTGCTTTTCCTTTCTCTGCTGCTTTTTTGTCTCCTTGTTAGTTATAAGCCATTCTTCTCAGTATTGCCTTGAAAGCTGCATTTCCACATGTTCTTAGAACTGTTTGTGCTAAAAATATCTTTGCACCAGCAGTGGGCACTCCTCACCAGCAGTGCAGGTAACTCAGTGCATGTGAAAGCTGAGCTTTAAAAACCTCAGGTCTGACTGTGCTGGAGCTGTGAAATGGCTAAAGCCTGTTAAGGAAGCTTCTGTCTGGAGCCTTTTCCTGCTGGACAAGGCAGGAAACCCTTTATGTGGGGATGCTGTACAGACAGGGTGCTGTGCTGCTCTAGCTGTGTTCAGCTGTGTTGCTGAGCTGAACTCCTGGCTCCCAGGGCATAACAATACTGCTGGGTGAGCCCTTAGCCATCCAGACTGGCTATGAGGGGCACTCTTACAGACTTAAAGGATTTTTTGTGAAGCCACCAACAACACTGACACAAACATGAATATGTTGGTTTTGCACAGCCTGGTTTTTGGTAGTGGGAGGTGCCACAGAGGTGACTTCTGTGAGAAGCTGCTGGAAGCTTCCACCATGTCCAGCAAATCCAGTCCCTGATGGCTCTGAAGATGGACAGGCTGCTGGCCAAGGCTGGGCTTAGTAGACATGGTTTTAAGGCCTGTGTGATAACATACTTAAGAAGAAAACCAAAAAGAAGTTTTGCATGCAGTGTTAATTCCAGCTAGAGAAGAGGAGAAGGTGAAAACATGTGAGGGAAACAACATGGAGACACCACAGGCAGTGGAGAAGGAGGGGCAGGAGGTGCTCCAGGTGCCAGAGCTGAGATTCCTCTGCAGGCTGTGGTGAGACCATGGTGAAGCAGCTGAGCCCCTGCAGCCCATGGGGATCCATGGGGGATGCAGAGATCCACCCACACCCTGTGGGGATCCATGGGGGATGCAGAGATCCACCCACACCCTGTGGGGATCCACGGGGGATGCAGAGATCCACCCACACCCTGTGGGGATCCATGGGGGATGCAGAGATCCACCCGCAGCCCGTGGGGGAGCTGCCCCTGCTGGAGCAGGTGGGTGCCTGGAGAAGGCTGTGATCCAGTGGCACAGCCAGTGGAGAGAGAGGGCCCTGCTTCCAGGCTGGAGCAGCCTGTCCTTGGAGGACTGCACCCATGGGAAGAGAGACCCATGCTGCAGCAGTTTTGGGAGGGCTGTGTGCCTGTGGGGGGAATTCACATTGCAGCAGGTGTGGTAGGACTGCTGCTGGTGAGATTGGAATCATGTTGGAGAAGTTCACTTAGAACTGTCTTTGTGGGAGGGACCCCACAGTCTCACAGGGGAAAAACTCCTCTCTCTGTGCAGTGGAAGAAAACTTAGGGTGATGAACTGACCAAACCCCTCACCTCCTGTCTTCCTGCACTGTCAGGGGAAGACAAGGGGTTTTAAGGGCTTCTACTTCTCATTATTCTCTGATTTTGTTAGTAATGAACTCACTTTGTGCCTTGAAGTTGAGCCTGTTTTACCCTTGGAGTGTTTTTTCCCAGTCCTTATCTTAACTCATGAACCCTTTGTTTAATGTTTTTTTTCTCTCCTCTGCCCAGCTGTGGAAGGGGAGGGTGAGTGAGTGCCTGTTATGGGTGCCTGGCATTGGGCCACTGTCAAACCATGACAACCATCCTAGCTGGGTAATGCTTGAACCTGAGGTTCAAACTGGAATTTGAAAAAAAAATATGAAAAGAAATTAACACTTAAGAAATTCTTTCTTAAGAAATTAAGAATTTGAACACTAATTTGCAGTTGAATTTTGTGTGTGTTCCCCTTACTGAAAGGACGTGGATTTTGGCTGTGTGTGTAATTACCTCTCCTGCTGTTCCCTTTGCAGATGTGGTGCATTGCACGTTGGTGACCACATTCTCTCCATTGATGGCACAAGCACAGAGCACTGCTCCTTATTAGAGGCAACTCAGCTTTTAGCTGCCACTTCTGAAAACGTCAAGCTGGAGATATTACCTGTTCACCAAAGCAGGCTGCCTTTGAAGCCTCCAGAAACAGGTGTGTCTTCTGTGCCTACACTGTTGGTCACTCTCAAAACTCACTTTAGGTCCCTGCAAGGGGCTCTTGCTTTTGAGTGCTGGCGACAGATTCCAAAGAGAGACATCTGTAGAGGGAAAAAAATGGATGTTTTGATGAAATGTATGTGATTAGATGTTGTTCTTCAAGGATGTGAATAGGAAAAGAGGCAATATCTGAACATCTGTGCTTGAATAGGGAAATTGGAGATGGGAATCCCAGGGTTTTGCAGTGCTGAATACTGTGCAAGCCACTTCCTTAGTGCCTCAGATAAGAGACTTTGATCGAGAGGGAGGAAAACAGCCTTGCTGCTGGCAAGTATATTTCCAAGCTCAGTTTTTATTTGCTGATTCCTTTGTAAGGAATTGTAAGGTAAGGCTTTGTAAAGGATGTGTTCAGTAGCTGGACAGGGTCCTGATGAACTTCCAAAGCTGGAATGCAAGTGTTCATCTTTCAGACCAGCCTGCTTGAGAGGCAGCTGTGTCTGGGCAGCCAGGGGTAGAGTGAACCCATCTGTAGCTGCTGGTTTCCACCACCCATACAAAAGAAATACCAAGGAAGTAAATTCTGGCTGCAGTAAGATCAAGCCCAAAATGCCTGTAAAATGTCATTAGAAATTCACCCCGGGGAGCATTCTTGTTGCCCACTGTTTGTTCCTCTCTCCACATGAGAAGCTGTCTCAGGCTCTCCTATAAATTTCATTGTGACCATGGCCTCAGTATTAGTGTATTTGTTGCAGCTCTTGCCTGCAGTTTTGTTACACTCTGTACTGGCAGTCTTGTAATTCAGGTGTTTTGGGTGTGACTGTTCAGTACCAGTCCCTTTTCCCACCATTTTCAATCATCACTTGTCTGTCAGGGACATGCATTTTAATAATATTGATGCATGGTAGCCCTGGGCACATCTGCTCTTTCCACTCTCTTCTAGGGAGGTTTGGGGAAAGGAAGAAAATATCTTATGGCCTTCCTTAAACTGATACAGTAAAAACTAAAACCATCTCCATATCTAGAAATAAATTCCTTAAATGTCCAGTTCAAATTGCGCAGAATTGAAGCAGTTTAACAAAGTGAATGGATGACTTGACCTTTGTGCCCAAGAAAAAATGGAAAACTATAATCCTTTTTCAATGGCTGTTAAAATGAAGTATTCTCCTCCTTCCATTAGTGCCCTGCTCCTAATTTTCTCGAGAATATGCGCATTGAGCAGCTGCTCAGGGGAAGGAGGCTCTGTGGAAGGACAGCTTGGTGTGATCAGAGCCTGGTTACCCAAACCCCATCCACAGATCAGTTTGCTGTGGCAGAAATAAGAACACAAACTTAGGTCAACAATTGCAACACATGAGTATGAAAACTCAGGGATGTAACAATTGTTCCCACTTTGGATTAAACTCTTAAGCACCTGAGGGATCATAGAAAAGGATGCTGTGCCAACTCCACAGGCTGCTCTTTCTGAATTTAGCAAACAGGGAGAGTGAGGAAACACGGACCCTGCAAAAACAAACTCTTGTGGTTGGCAAGAGACTGGAGCCCAGGGAAAGAAACTGAGGAGAGGATATGATGCAGATCCATCCCTGTTCAGAACTTGCATTACTGAGTCCTTTCAGCCTGTGAATGCATGGTGTTTATCATTATAATTTTTTAAAGTGGTTTCTTGTACAATCAGCATCTGGTTGGAGGAGATGGAGAGGGATCTGATGCTGGATTAGTTGCCATGCAAAAATATGGCCTAATGCTGAAGCATGGGATTTGTCAAACTGAGTTGGATTTCTCTGTGGTTCTGGGGGCACTTGGAGTGTTTGTGGGAGGATTATGCCCTGCTCACAGGATCAATGGGGGCAGATGGTGCCCAGGAGCAGTGCTGGGATGGATGGGTTTCCTCAGGCAGGGATGATGCGTGAAAGATTGGGGAAGGCTGTTGTAGAGGTTTTTTCACAGAATTGTCCAAAATGCATCCTCTCCCAGAATTTGCTGTCAGCTGAGTTTCAAAGGCGCATTTTTTCTGTTGTCAATGTAAGCTAAAAATTAATAGACAAATGGGATAGTTTTAGTTATTATAAGTGGATTAAATTATTTTGTATATATGCCCATAAGCTCTGTCCCCTATGTTCAAAGTGTTTAATTTTATTAAGAACTTTTCTTTTTGTCTAGCTATAGCTATTTTGATTGTTGTTTTTAAAAGCTGCCTGGCTCAAAATTTACTTTTGAAAATACACAAAATAGAAACCCCAGAGCTGGAAGTGTATTTTTAAAAGCTTGATAGACTAACTGCTAAACTCACTAAGTGTTTAGCAAAGACTAAATATAATCACTATATTGTCTGGAAAATCTGACCTAAATGATTTAATGCCTGTGATGCACACACAGAAAATGGATTTCTGCTGTTCAAGGCACTAACAGATGACCTTTAGAGGAGAACTCTGGGTGGGCTCAGTAAACTAAATAAGTCCCTCTCCCAGGTTTGCACTCTAAGAAGGTTCTGGTAGTGCCAGTGCTGGTGGCATTTCTGCCTGGTCAGAGGACCCAGAGGCAGAAGGAGATGTCATCCTTCATGGGAAGGTGCTGGCATGCCAATGCAAGTGGCTGTGATATGAGGAACTCTGGGATAATGTGTGGCTGTGGTGATGCTCTGCTGTGGGATGCTCTCTATGCTTAGCTGAAAAAAAAAAGCTTGAAATCTTGCTTGTTAGCCAGGAATTCCTCTTGGAGGAAAACAGATTCAGGCAGCATGGTGCAGAGATTTGGAACAGAACACCTGGTGTTGGACAAGGAAAACCAAACTGACCCTGTGCTGCCCAGGGGAAAAAGGAGCATCAGTGAGAACAGACAAGGGACCTGTGCCTGGGCACCGTTTGAGGCACTTCAAAAGAGACTTGTGGCTTTGTGAGTTGGTGTTGCAAAGCTGCAGTTCCTGGACAGAGGTTTCCAGATGATGGATGTCACACTGCAACAGATTCTGCCAGCATGGGCTGGGGTTAGGGTTGAAGTTAAAGCAGTGCTGTGCCCTTGAACAGGCTCTGCCATGTTGGTCCTATGCTTTCAACATGCTCTGCCATGTTGGTGCTATGCTTTCATTTGCTGTTTGCCACAGCATTGGCATATTTCCTCTGCTGGTGCCCCCCTTAATTTAAGCAGTGGTGTATAAACCCCCTTTTGTTGTGGTGAGCTGGAGGTGGCTCTCTGCTTCTCCTGTCTTTCATCCATGTGTGCATTCCTGTGCAAGAGTAGCCACTAAACAACCGAATGCTGAAGCCAAGCAAAGTGCTCACAGCACATGGGGAAGGCCATTGAGCCTTGTCACAGGGAGGGCAGCTCTGGAGCAAGGTGGCAAACAGCACAAGGAGGCTTCCCTGGTGCTGTCAGAGAGTGCTGATGGCCTCTGCAGGAAACTCCTGGCTGGATGGAGCTTCTGCACGTCGCACAACAGACTGCAAATGGTAATGACATGTGTGCACTGCCAGCACGGCTGAGTCAGGCTGGTGGCACTGGATGCAGAGTTTATTGTGGGAAAGAGGGGGGGGATTTCTGCCACTTTACATCAAGTGTCTTGAGGTTACATGGGGTTGCATTTTTGCTGCTGATGCTTGACACACTGTGGTTGGGTCCTGGCTTATTCAGAGTCAGTATAAAGCTCTTTTCTCCAATCTCCTGGCTTATGGTTCTTACCTTTTCTTTCTCTCATTTCTCCTTCCTGCCTGTGGCAATTTCTGCTCCCCTGGATGCCATCAGTCAAAGTGCAGAAAAGTGACCACCATCACTGTTGGGACCCCTGTGTCAACTACTGTCACACCCACCACCCTGGACACTGCAAGACACCCACTTGGACCCAGACATCTGGACAGGATTACTGCAAATGTAACCTCAGTGCATGGCATTGCCCTCATCCTGCCTGTGTTCGTTCTTGTTGTGACCCTCCATTTCCTTAATATTCAGATCCATAGTGTGGCTTGTCACTTGTTTCCTCCTCAGTCATCTAGTTCTGCTTCCACAGCTCAGTGCTGAGGTACAAAATCAGTATCTGCAGCCCAGCACACACAGATCTGGTAACTGGGACAAGAGCAGTGTGCTGGGCAGGCCCATGCACCCATCCTGTAACCCCACATTCCCATGCCTAGTTTCATTCAGCAAAAAATGAGTTTCTGTGGGATGGGGGAGGGTGTCTCTGGTGTTGTGTAGGAATGTGATACAGCTCATTCAGCTCAGCCCTAGTGCCATACAGCTTGTTAAAAGCAGGATTATGGCTACTTCAAAATCTGTACATGTCTTCTTGTCAGGAGTGGGCTCTGTGCTGCCCCAGGCTTCTTGTCTTGTGGCAGTAAGATAGGGAAGAGGACACATTGCACTGTGTCCAAACTGTTGGAAGTGAACATTCCTTGAGTCTCGCGCCCTGGAGCTGGAAAGGAGGAGCTGCTCCAAACCCATGAGGTGTTTGGTGACACTGTTAGTGAGTGAGGAACTGCTGCAGCCCCCTGTGCACGTCCCTAATGCCCTCTTGTGTGTCCCCAGCTCTGGTGGCTGCCAACTTCTCGTCTCCCACCATGAACGCGCAGGGATTCCCGTGTCAGAACTCCAACACGCTACCTCGCAGCTCCCACCCCATGAGCCCCCGCACCACCATGCTGAGGAGGAGGCAGAAGAAGAAGGAGCACAAGAGCTCACGTAAGAGCAGTCCTGGGAGGGGGCATGCACACTTCCCTTGCCATCCTTGTTGTCAATGGTTAGCTGGGGTAGAGCTGCTCATCTCAGCTCTGTCAGTGCCTCCCTCATCCTTGGTCACTGTCCCCACCATCACCAGACCAAGGTCTGGACCCAGGCTGTTATGTTGACCATGGCTGCCCTGACCTTCTGCCTCTCTCGCCCTCTCAGTGTCGCTGGCCTCCAGCACGGTGGGTCCTGGAGGGCAGATAGTCCACACGGAGACGACAGAGGTGGTCCTCAGGGGAGACCCTCTGAATGGCTTCGGACTTCAGCTCCAGGGAGGCATCTTTGCTACAGAAACTCTGTCTTCCCCACCTCTCGTCCGTTTTATTGAGCCTGACAGCCCGGCAGAGAGGTTAGAGACCTTGCCCTTGGATGCTGATGGTGCTGCTACTGAACATTTCATGGTTTGGTTTGTTTTCTCTCCTCAGAGGCTCATTTAGATATTTACTATCATCCTTGTAATATCTCCCATTCTTCACTGGGCATGGTTTACTGTCACTGCCATTTCTGCACTCGTCGGCTGACCGCGGCCTCCCTCGCACCCCAGGTGAACGTCTTGGCACCAGGCTGCGGCTGGTCTGGGAGGAGGAGGAAGGGAGTGTGTGTCTGTGTGAGAGTGCCATTCCCATTCCCTTTCTTTCTTTCTTATTTTTTTAAATTCCTCTTTGAAAGATAAATCTTTTGTATAGGTGCCAAAAGGGGAAAGGTCTAAATAAGTGGCCCCTGCGAAATGTTTTCTGACTGATTTTGTTGTAGCAGAGCCCAGCTGTATAAACTGGCCATGAATGACAAGGCTTTGAGCCACAGAGATAGGGCTCTAGTTGAGGAGCAGGTAGGTGCTGCAGTTAATCCCTCCTGCTTTTGGCTGCGTAATGCTGGGGAAAGTGCAGAAGGGAGGAGCAGCATTAACTGCTCTCTGTCACCCGAGGACAGTGGGAGCAGTGACTCCTCCAGTGGTGGAGCCTCAGCCCTAGAGTTCAGCTGCTCCCAATGCTGGATTTAGAGTGCTGCTGGCTGGATTTATAGTCTGCTTGAGTGTCTGTGCACTACAATCTAGGTGTCTTCTGGTAAGGCTTTTGTTACTAAGCAAGTCAAGTCCTAGCATGGCTTGATCTCTTGAGGGGTTTAAAGGAGAGCTGATTTCTTTAGGCTGGAACTTAATGTCCATGTGCTCATTTCTCTTCCCACCTTTGATTACCACTGTGGTCTGTCCTCCTTAAGGGTGCCAAAGGTGCAGCAATGTGGCAGTACTCAGTGCCTGCTGCAGAACCTTTCTTGAAGAAGTCTCTGATGGCCCCATCAGCCTGTGCTGAAGGTTTGGTGTCTCCAAGCCAGTCCAGAAAAACAGCACATGGGGGAGTTGTAGAATCATATGGCAGGGAAAGAGTCTGCAAAATGAAATGCAAGTGCTGTGCAGACCAGTCTCTGTGTTTTAGCTTCTCTGGTCAGCCATTGCAGAGGCAAGGTGGAACAGGAGTACCTGGTGCTTGTGTCTGTGGGAGGACAGCGACAAGGGGCTGGCACAGGAAAAAGAGCTATCTTCATGCACATTAAGAGAGATTTTAAAAGCCTGCTATGCCTTTTGTTTATTTGATTGTTTCCAAACAGGGTTTAAAAATTAAGGTGATGGTTTTATGGTTTTTTTATCTTCTATTGTGGGTGAACTTGGTTCATGTTGCAAAGCACCAAATTCCTTTTATAAATTAGGCAGCAACAAAGCCTGCTGTCCCAGGGGATGAGGGAGATGTGCTGAAATCTGCCTGGCTTTGCTTTATCCTCTTGCCAAGCCTGGAGGAAAAGCAGTGAGTTGTGGGGCAGCCTTGCCTGGCTCTGATGTGTCACAGCCGCTGCTCGCCCCGCGCTGCCCGCCCGGCAGCATTCACGCTCTTCTGGCCGCTGCTTCCTGGAGACTGGGAGCAATCCTCTCTGCATTTGCAGCCTGGATTTGATTTGGGGATTAAATCTCTGCTGTGCATTTCATTCTTTCCTAAATCATACTGCTCTTCCTAGCTGGCAGGAAAATTCTTTCTTTCCTCCGCATCTTGAAGTGATAAGTGCACTGGGTTTGCAGTGAAGGAAAAAGGCAGTTTTATGTTTTTATTTCATTTTTTGTTTCTTGCTGTTTTACAAAGCTCTTTGCTCCATTATTCAAGATTCATTATTCCCTGCTTTTCAGAGGTTCTGCTGTAGCTGCAGCCCAAGACATTAGAGCCCTTTTCATCCCCTATACCAGGCTGGGCTCCCAGCTGAGGCTAGGGTGTGCTCTTTCTTGTGCTGCAGTTTTTGCTCTTTGACAAAAAAGTGAGCTCTGGGGATATAGGGATCAGGTTTAGCACCCTGGATCTGACCTGGATGTTCACACGCTCTGCAAAATCTGTGCATCTGAATGTGCTGTTGTACAAGCACATGATACTCACTGGCTTTGTCCATCTGGATTGTTGTGGAGGAGCTGCCTCTGGGGTGCCCAGCAAGTGTGAGTGCTACCAGGGAGGTGCATGACATCACCCTCTTTTCAGGGATGTCAGGCTGCCTCACATTTATTGTCTGCTTTGTGCTAGCTTGTGCCAAGAGGTTTGATGCAAAAAATTCACACCTGCCTGACTTGTGATTTGTTTTACTGCAAATAGCGTCTAATAGACTTCCCTCCCAACCTGTTGTTTTGTTTCCAGGGTGCATGATTAAGCCTTTGGGCTCTGAATGAGACAGTGATTCAGCCCCTGTTATCAGCAGGGAGGGTAGAAGGGGAAGAAGCCTGACATCCCCTCTTGACTGCCTTGAAGCACACAGCTTTTGTGTCCTTCCTCCTCCAGCTGTCATTGGCAGCAGAGGGAGAGTATCTGACTTCTTCATCCTGGTATCCAAAATCAATGCTTCCTGCTGAGCTACATGTTTTGTAGCTCTGCTCAGACACAGTTGTTTGATCATTGTGTTTCTGCCTTCCGGGTATGAATAGTTTGGAAAAGTGAAGTTTAGCAGCTGGCTGAAGCTGTCAGCAGAGCTTTGATCCATTAGGGGCTGAGACCCACCCACCAATGTGCAGGCACAGATGTGCACACACACACAGATGTGCATGTCTGACCTGTGCAGGCTGGCTCAGGGGCGTGGAAGGGCACAAGGGATGAGTTTCTGGATCCAGCAGTGTAGCCATGGTCACAGCTGCTCCCCCCACTGCTGAGTGACCACGCAGAAGTGGATGATGCTGAGTGAGCTCTTCAGTGTAGATCCTGCCCAAGGCTTGAATATGTGCTGCTCTGTATCAAACAAGACACCTCCGCTGCTCTGTTGCTGTCTTTAAGCCCAAGGAATGAGTCATGGCAAAATGCAAATCTGTTCTACCCCAGGGAGATATTCCCATCATGGACTCTAGCACATCCATAGTGCTGTCTTTCACTCCAGGAGATGCCTGGACTCCTTTCTTTCTGATTTTAAGACACTTCTGCTCCCACAGTCTGAAAGTACTTTTTAGGTTCTGATGTTAGACTGAGCATCTCTGAGACAAATGCCTTCTCTTTGGAAAAACTGTCTGAAGATTCTTGTAGAATCCCATGACAGAGCAAAGGAGAGCTCTGCAAGACTCCCCAGGCTCCACTCCCAGTGCAAGGACTCATCACAGCTGGATGCCTCTGGAATGATTCTGAAGGGTTAACAAGAGATGTCAGGCCTCCTTGTACTTGGCAGAGGAAGCCAGAAGGCTGTGGCATCACACCACAAACTTTTACAAAACTGCAAGACTGCGGTTTAAACAACTGTGATTAGCTGAGGCTGATAGTAAAAGAAATAAAATACTCTGACCTAGCAGAGCTGTTGGCTGTAAAAGTCTCAGGCAAATGCACCTTGAGTGAAAAACCATGAGAAATGGCTGTTTTGGGAGAAGGCAGCTCTGGTGGGAAAGCTGGCAAACGTTTACTTTGATGCAGTGTAAAAGTATCGTATGTGCTCCCAGCCCTTGTGGCTGAAAGAGTGGTGCTAAAGTGGATTGTGTCCCTGTGTGAACTCTAGATGACAGTGATGTCTGAGTGATGCAGCTGTTGATCCCTCCTTTGCAAAAGGTGCACTGCCAGGATATCAAGAGACCTCTTGGTGACAGAGGAGTCATCTCTGTTCTGCTCAGTGCCATCTTCATATTTATAAGCTGGTATTTCTGCATGGCTGCATGGCCACAAGTCCAGTAAATGACTGTCATTAAACTTGATGTGATTTATTCACAAGGGTAGGTTCATTTATACATCATGGAGTTGTCTGTCCTAATCCAAGAATCCTTGAACAAACAGCTCTGAATTTGCATCTCATAAAGTAGCCAGCATTTTTCCATGGAGAGCATGAACTCAGGTAGAAGTGTGAATATACTTTCCTATCAGCCTTTCATACACACATCCTGTTGTTTGGACGTGAATAACACAGCCAAGTGTCTGCTGCCTTTGATGCCTTTGTGTGCCTGGGAGCTGTGGTGCTGTGCTTTCTTACAACTGAATTGGGTGTGAGTGATGAAGAGTGACTGGAAGGTTTAGTGAAAAACAAGCTGTCTTCTGTGAAGTATCTGTGAAAGAAAGAGGAAGACAAAGATGTGTTTGATCATTAAACAGGATGGGAATAAAGATTCTCTGGAGAAGGCTTAAAACAGGCTAACTAATGTCTTCTGGAGAATCTTTGTGGTAAAATAACTCCACATTTTGAGGGGAACCTTAGACTTGATGCCATAATCCTAAACCTTTTTTCGAGACTAGTCTGTAGCTTTGTGATGTTCGTGATGAGTGAAGAGTGGTTTCCCAAGCTCTGATCTAGTGGACAGCCGGGTGATAAGTGGAAAGTCTAAAAAGATGTGGTCAAAGTGAACAACTGACAGAGGAGAAGGAAGATAAGCAATTTCTCATGGTTGCAGGGAGCACTGCAGTCTTGTTTTTGTATAGCCATGGGCCAGCCCAGGTGGGAGCTGAGATAATGTGGGAGATTACTTAGAGGATCATGCTGGTGTTGCAGTATATGTAAAAAAAAAGGAGTGTGGGTGGATACTGAATGTAGGAATATGTGAAAAACACTTTGCTTATAAATGCAGGGGGTCCCAAGAGACAAATTGTGCTGTAGCAGTACATCTCCAACATAGCCTTGCCTTTGTGTTCTACTTTCAAAGTAAAAATCCTGCTGATCTCTGTTCCTGGAGAAAGTGGGTCTAAAGCAAGAGCCCTAAAGGGTCAGTTGTGGTTATATTGTCAGGTCATCACACTGGAATAATATTGGCCTTTCAAGGCAGTTAAAAAGTATCCCTGTGCATTTGGCTTCCAGAAATGCAATTAGAAGGGATAAATGATTATCTAATTTGCTGAGACATTTCGGTGAGTTTATTGGATTGTAGCTTCAGTATTTGCCATGAACTAAGCAGAGGAATCTTTGCAATTTTCAATGCCATTAGTTTGTGTTCCAGAGGGTGCAGGTGCATGGGAAGAGCCATTTGTGGTTAGATAGGGAAGGAAGTCACATTCCCTTGTGTTTATCATTGTCATCTCTCAGCCACTGTGTTGATTTTTGGAAAGGCAAGGGTTACTTTTTTCCCCTCTTGGTTGTTGCAAAAAATGTGACCAGAAATGGTTATTTAGGAGCAAAATATGTTTGAACTTTAGAAACCAACAAAGGCTTGCCTCCTTGTGCCCTTCCAGGGACCCTGAGACAGGCACAGCAAAATGAGTTATTTTCTCTTTGGGGCTACCTCTGCAGAATATGTCAGCACTTTGTGTGTCTTGCAACAGATTTGCCTGGCAAAAGTAACTCATGGCTGGTTGTGGGGTTGTTTTCTTCCTCCTTCCCTTTTTTTCCCCTTGTCTCCTTGTTCCCGTTCCCTCTTTTCCCACTGTGAACTGCAGGTGTGGACTGCTGCAAGTAGGGGACCGAGTCCTTTCCATCAACGGCATCGCGACGGAGGACGGCACCATGGAGGAGGCCAACCAGCTCCTGCGCGACGCGGCGCTCACCAACAAAGTGGTGCTGGAGATCGAGTTCGACGTCGCAGGTACCTTCCCAAAGGAGCTGCTGCTCCTCTCTGCCCGTGAGGCTCTGCCAGTGCCTTTGCTCACCCACAGTGGGGAGTGTATTCAGCAGGCTCAGAGGGAAGAGTGAGAAACCCTGTGAGGACCTTCTCCATTTCTTGCTGTTCTCTAATGTGCACTGAGGTGGAGGGTTCTTCTGATCCTTTCATAAATATTCTGTGCTCGCTGCTTGGCTGAGATAAGCCTAAGAGGTAGATGAAGAGGACACACTTTAAATATTTGCTCATTAATAGGAATAATATTCATATTCATTTATGGCCTTGAGGCCAGGTGGGAGCCAAAGCTATAGGCTAGGGGTAAAGTGCAGTTTTGTATTAAAAAAGATTTTTTTTCCCATTTACATTGACAGAGCTGCTTCAGTTTTGAAATACTGTGTGATGTAAGCACTTGATGTTCAGAGCATGTCTTTTTAATGAGAATCCAAATTTCAACCTGAAGTCCACAGGGCCTCAGATATCCTTATTTGAACCAATAAGGCAGTGCTTTATGGGCTTGTTTTCTTGGTTCCAAAGAAACCATCCATGCAACTGAAAACTCTCTTTTTTCTCCTTTTTTTCTTTTTTGTTTGTTTTTTTGCTTTATAGAGTCTGTCATACCCAGCAGCGGTACTTTCCACGTTAAATTGCCCAAGAAAAGAGGTGTAGAGCTTGGAATTACAATCAGCTGTAAGTATTGCTCAGACTTGCAGTAGCAGTTGCAAGAGCCTCTGCTTTCCACACAGGCATTTTAGAAGATTCAACAGAGAGATAAGATCATGTGGGGTTTCTGTGGCACTCCAGTGCTCGTGATTTATCCCAGAATGAATCAGATGTGTGGTTCCTGCCTCCATGAGCTGGCAGCTGGAGAGAAAAGCAGCTGCATGAAGGGTTGGCACAAAGGATGTGTCTCAACTGATTACCTGATCTGTGGTGCAGAATTATGTTATATGTAATATTATTTTTATTTCCTTGCTCACACTTGTATTATGTTCTTTTGAAAAAGAATTGCCTGGGTCTGGTGGGACCCTTGCAAAAAGAGGTGGAGAGAGGAGAACAAGTGAGAGGTGAACCCCACAGCTTGTAGGGTGGAGAGGGAGAACTGCCAAGAGGAGGGGCATGAAGAGGGTGGTTGGTTTTAGAGACAGTGGAAGGCACTTTAAATTCCAGGGTTTCCCAGGAATTGTTTCATTTACAAGCTCAAGCCATGCAGAAGGAGAGCCATGTGCCAGAACTTAGTATGCACTGAGAGAAGAGAACATAAACCTTTTTTCTTCTTTTATCTCTTCTGTGCTCACTCTTAATTAATTATCTCTGTTTCTCTTCTGAGCATAGGTTTTTCATTTAAAGATCTTTTGGCCTCTTTGGAGAGGATGCTGTAAGGGGATGATATAGGCAGATCCATCCCAAATTTCTGGATAACCTGGGGTCTTGTTATGCCTTGTGTCAGTGAATTTTTCCTGTATGGCAAACACATGCAGGTCTCAGATCACTCATCCCTCTCTCACTTCTGGGTAAAGTGAGTTGAATCATCTGAGGTTTGCCATGCCCAGAGACTGCCACCACCTCTGATCTGAAGAAGAGCAGCTTGTGAGATGCAATAATGGGATCTCTTGTCTGAGCCCTCAGGAGCATGGACCCAGCTGTGTCTGGGGAATGGAGTCGCAGGGGACACTTGGAAACTGGGCTTCATTAAAAGAGAAGCTATGGTAATTACCTCTTGACATTTACAGCATTAGTTAGAGAGTTAATTGGAGGTGTTCTGGTCTAAGTAGGATGATTCTCAGGAGTGACTGGAACATTGACAGGATGATGCATTTGCACCTAGTGATATTTCTTGTCCCTCTGCTCAGCTTCCCCTATTTGTGCCACAAGGACAATCCTGAGAAATAACAGCACAGTATTTAACATTGGGCTTGGTAGCAGTTAATGTCTGAAGACATCAAAGTGCTTTCTGAAAGCAGCAGGCTGTCTATAATGGCATTTCACTGGTGGGGAGTAGTGCATGGTGGAGACTGTGCTGGGTTCCAACCTGCTGCCCTGCCACTGCCTTGGCATTCCAGCCTCAGGGAGCAATCCAGGATAATGGATCTGGTAGCAAAAGCTGGCTTGAGCAAGGCCCTATTAAGTTTCAAAGTTTAGTTTATGTCTGGGGCTAGAGAGTAAAATGAACTTGGGAGCTGCTGGCAAGAACAGAAGTTTTTATTTGTGAAGTCTTATTTGAACAGGGATCTGCTTCAGATATGCATTTACACTTCAAACATATTTTTATGTTGGAAAGGTTTTCATTTCAAATCTGTTAAAAGGAGTGATTTCACACACTTTTTTGAAATCACTGCTAACAGAAAGGAACTGACCCCTGGGTTTTAAATAGATGCCCATTATTCAACTACAAAGCAGCTTTTTAACACTATAATTGATTTGATCTTTTTGATTGCTGAACATGTTTGTAGGATATTGTTTAAGTAATGCACATGCATAAACCTATATTGCAGTTGTTTCCTGAGTCAAAGCCAAAATTATACTTAAAAATGGAGAAAAACACAGGCATCCAGAAAATGCAGTGGCAAAGATGAAATTCAAGCTTAATCCTAATTTTGTTTTCATATATTAATCTTTATAAACCTATGTCCACATGATCCTTAGCAAATTAGATCATAATTTTTTCACTTTGCCTCTGGCCAGGCAGATAAACATACCAGTTTCAAACATTAAAACCAAAGCAAGCAGCCTTATGTTAAGTACTTCCTGCAAAGACATGATGTGCATGCAGGAGTGTGATGCAAGCAGCAAAAGAAAAGAGGTAAAAATAACCCTTCTCTGTTTTGCTGAGTTCCTTTCCTCTCAGTTCTGCTGACTTGAGTGTTTGTGGAGATCTAGAAACAGCTTTTACAGCTTTCCTTCTGATATGGAAAAGTATATAACTACTGTTTTAAAGGACTTGGTTTGCTGGCCTCTTGCATTTCATTCCTGTTCCCTACTCTGTAAAACTGGAGCAGCTTGAGTAGATGAGAAGGTGAAGGGGTCAGAAGAAGATCCACTGCACTGTCATGGCCACAGAATTGGGTTTATTCATGAACTTTATAGTCTAGCTGCACTACAGAGGTAAGATGAGTTGCTCTCACTGAGTTTTACCTCTTGGCTTCAGCTGGCTTCTCTGAGGTTAATTCCTCTGCCTGGGAAGGTTTGCCTCTGCCTTCTTAAATGGGCAGGAGGTGTTACGACCTCATCAGAGGAGCACTACAGGAATAAATGTGATCAAGTTCTTGCTGTGCTGTGGCTTCCAGAGCTAATTGGGAGATGGACTAGGTAAAGGGTGGGGGGAGAGCAGGATTCTTGATGGATAAATTGGAAGAATTCTTGTAATGGAGCTGGCTGTAGGAGAAGCCATAAATCTGCTGGAAATGCTCATAAAAGGGCTGAAAGGCCGGGAGATTTGTGTATGAGGAGGGCAGATGCTGCTGGTTCTGGGATGAACATGCAGAGAGGGGCTGTACTTGTTCCTGGTGAGGGGCAGATATTTTCAGAGGGCATTTAATCTTTCAGAGATCTCAAGGTTTTCCAGAAAGAGGAGGCTTGGGCTGGATGAGTCTCTAGTTGTGGTCTGAGAGCATGGATGGGTTTCTTCCCCCTGCTCCAACACAGTGTGGCAAAGGGACACAGCAAATCGAGATGCATGGTGGAAATACATGCATTTAGCACTATTTCCCTTTCCATTCCTCAAAGGATGACTACAAAATCCAGGGGCTGAGCCTCTCACTGACAGTGCTTTGAACTCCTGAGGGATCTCTGTGCCCTCAAGCCTCATTTCAGTCTCCTCAATATGCTAAATGACATACACTGAAGCTGCCATGTGCGTGCTGCTCCATGCACTTTGTCCAGAGGTGAAGGGATACAATGCCAGCTAAACTCTCATTTTCTCTGAGAAAGTACCAGTATCTCAGCCTCTGTCCAGAGAGAAGGGCTTTTGCTTGTAGAGCAGCTACTCTGGCTGAAGAGCAGAGCATACTCCTTTCTGCTTCAAGAGCTCTGAAGCTTACCTGTTTGCAGCAACCTCTGGGGCTCAGAATGGTGAGGATGCAAATACTGCTAAACTGAGAGTTTTGACACAGGAATGTGAAGATTTGACCCTTGTTAGCCTGAACAACCCGTCTCCATTAGCAGAACTCATGCCTCAAATGCTCTGATCTTGCTGGCTGCATCCAGTTCTAATGATACAGTGGCACCTTTGAAGGTTTTCTGTAAATCTCCTATAAATTAAAATCTCCAGCAGTGAGAAGCTAATAGTCACGTATTCTCAAATGTTCAATACCTTAGCTCTTAAAATAAGGTATAGATTTGTTATTCCCCTCAGCAAAATGATAGTTGATTACACAAAAGATTACCTTTTGTATTGAGAGTTTGGGATTTTTTTCCTGTCTCAAATACCCTCTCCAAGGGCTGGTGGTGACATTCACTGTAGGGTAGAGATGTGTTGCTGTTGCTGTTTAAAGAGATACTGAAATTGCCATTTATTTTAGATATGCATTAATACTTTATATAGCTTGTTTATCAAATTACCTTTATATATCTTAACAAATCAATTCCTGTGCCCTTGGTGTGAAGCACTGCAGATAAGGAGGAGGCAGTATATCTGCTTGCAGGTGATAAAACTGGAATTTGGGTAGATAGATAACTTCGATTAAGTCGCTTAAGCAGTGTAATCACTGTCCTAGTGAGAAGATGGATCTCTGAGCCAAGCAAATCCAGTTTTGCTGGCTCTGTATCAGCCTGTGCCCTGCCACCAGCGCAGGCGAGCGTGTCTGCAGGTGGGGCAGGCTCAGCAGCCACCTGTCCTGCCCCCTCACTCACACTACAGCTGATTCACTCCAGTGCTTTTATCCTGGTGGGATGTCCTGATCTGGCTTTGCTACCTGGAGGTTGTGAAAGGAAAAGGATCTGTGATGAGGCAGATATCCTGCTGGAGGCACTGATAATTTATGCACCTGCTGCTAAACTTAATGAATGATAGAGGAAAAAGTTGGGTACTGAGGATTTGATTTTCACTGCTGCTCTTTGTAATCAATTCTGATTCACTTTTTTCCTCTTCTCATTCCTTAGCTATCCTGAGATTATTTGGTTTCTGATTTTGTTATTTCCAATTTAAAAATGCTTCTTATTTAAATGCATTCTTATGGCATTATTACAATTTCTTTAATTACACATTGGCAGTGTTGCTTTGGCTTGGTCAATAATGAAGGGCATTTTTAACAGGTTGATGCCTGTGAAATATGTGCTGGTGCTCCTTGGAGGGGAATAATTTACCAGTACAAGTCATTATGCATTCTGTTAAAAACACAAACTGGACATGTGTTCCTGGCCTCGTCATTCATCACAGTGTAAACACTGAGTTAGCCACAATCCCAGCAGAGAGACTGAAAGCAATTTATAAAAAGTAAATAACAGTATTGATCAATTCACCTTTTTATCACTGCCCTGTCACCACTGCCAAGCAGTGTTTTCATTTTGAGTTTCTTCCCCACCACATGCTTCTATCTTTACCAGCTGTTGATTTATGGAACCTTCTCTGGGCCACTGGAGCAGATTTAAACTGTCTTTTTTACTGGTAAATCCACAAAAATTACAAATGGATCTGAAAAAAGGTCTGTTTCCACCTGCAGTGGCTTGCCCTGGCAGATGGAGGCCACAGCCAGGATGCCTGCTGAGAGTGAGCATGGGTTTCTGCACGCCAGCTCCTGCCTCCATCTCTTCCCTTGACTTCCTTTGCTGCCATCTCCATTTCACACACAGGAGAGCAAAACCCAGAGGCAAGGCTGAGTGTCCAAACTGTGTCTTCCTGCAGCAGAGTTCCCAAGACAATGTCCTTTGAAGAGATATAACCGCATTAACAGCAGAAATGAATGGATAAGGAGGCTTTATTCATCTGTGCAAGTGTCTTAATGCCAAAGACCACAACCCTAATAATGATGTACTTTAGGTTGGTGCTGTTTTAATTGCAAGCAAATTGGAAATTGTCTATTCAAAATCTCACCAGGGATTCATCTATCTAATGGCTCTGACCTCTACTGAGCCACCCTTCAGTGACATTGCATTTCTCTCACTGTCAGACAGGCAGTTGTTGCATGGATAAACATTGTCACCCTGTGTGAATGGCCAGGATGGTTAAAAATGTGGGGCTCAGGGGTGCTCAGGGCAACCTGATCCCAGCAGACAGGCAGGAAGCCCATCTGGACACTCTGCTGGGGTGCCAGGAAGGGCTTTGGGGTGCCAAAGGTTAATTAATGGAGTCAGGAACGACAGGTTTTTAGAATGAACAACAAGCCTCTGTTCTGTGCTTTGAGATTTCATTACCTTAACCTTGTATCTTATGCCTCTTGAGAGAACATGGTTATTCATTAAGTCTCTCTAACTTACCCTTCAGATCTGATGGTTTTATAAAGCCTTTGCATTTTGCATTAAGAAATTATGTAATGTGGTGATCCCCCATCCTTGGAAGTGTTCAAGGACAGGTTGGGTGGGGCTTTAAGCAACCTGGTCTGGTGGAAGGTGTCCGTGATCCATGAGCAGAACTACATGACCTTTAAGGTCCCTTCCAATCCAAGTGTTTCTATGACTCTGTGATTAATATTTAGAATGTTTTACATTTACAAAGGCAGCCATTTATTGAAGTTTGAGTTCTCTGTTGATAGGGATAGTTGTATGCAGTTGTATATGGCTCTTCCATTTAACTCAGGTCTCAAGAGAATCTGTTCTGAGAGCAAAACTTCTAAAAAAAGCCTGCAAACAAAACCCAGAATGATTTTTCCTTAAAACTTGCTTTGTTCTCTAATGGATAAAGCACTTGGTTTGTTATCCTTGCTGCTGTCATGGGAAGCTTGTGCTGTGTTCAGTGCTGACACCAACTGTGGAGCTTCAGAAGGACCAGGTCTTGTTCTCTGCTCAGAGGCTGAGTGTGAGCAGGTCCCCCCATGTGTCACAGGACTTGCAGGGCAGATGCTGAGATAAACATAAATTCTGCAGAGCTCGAGGCATGTTGTTGTCTGTGCTTGTCTTCTTGCTGTTTTTTTTTCTCCCCTCCCTCTTTGCTCTCTTGGTGTTCATGGTCTCTGGACATGTTGAGCTGTGGCTTGGTCAGGTTAGGGATGGCCATCCCAGCCCACCACCAGGACAGGTTAGGATCCACCCTAACCCCTTTCTGTCACACTGCCTCTGCTTTGAAACTAGTAAACAAACCTTGCAGTGAAAAGTATTTTTGCTAACCTGGATTGTTTTGACAGAACCAGGCTAGGGAGTGATTAAACATGCAGCAATGCCACCTGACCCAGGGCTTTGGGTGTGCTCACAGGGTCTGCCCCCACTGCTGCTCGGACACCACTCTGTACACTTCTGTTAGCAGCAAATACATGTCCTATACTGAAAAGGAGAACAACAGTAATAATTATCAGAGTGATACATCTCAATCCCTGTGCTGTTAGTCCATGGTGTGTGGCCTTCTCAGTCAGCATGGGGATTTTTGCATTGTTTTTACCTGAACCTCACCCTTATTCCCACTACTCAGCTTTGCTCAGTGTCTCTTGTCCTGACTGCTGTCTGGTCCATGCTGTGGACAGGCTGAATATAGGCATAAGACCTCTGGGAATCTCCACAACATATCTTCCTCCCTTAGATCTGCAGACAGAGCACAACATGAGTGTCCAGTCCAAAATTGTCTGGTATTAGGCTCCAGCAAAACATGGGGAAAAGAATTCCTCCAGGCTCTGAACCATTCAGCAGTCACATTGCTGTGACTATTACAAAATCAGTCACAGTCTGCTTTTTGCTGTCTGACCTCACTGTGGTTCTCAGCCCTGCCACGACTGAGATTGGCTGTCTTTAGTCTCTCTTTAGTACAGAAGGTTTGGTTATTTCTGGGAGAGGATATCCTTAAAGGTGTTGGGTTAGACATATGTTTTCAAATCTCATAAATGAATATAAACAACAGAAAAATCTAGAGCAGAGAGGTTGGTAAACACTTACTATCTCTGACTTTCTGGGTGCTCTTGAACTGCTATTCAGGCAGATGGATCTCTGTGTGTTTGGTGCCACGTGCCTCACAGATATTTTAATCTCTGCCCTGCACCTGATATGTTCAAAGGCTGTGAGTTTCTTTCTTCCCACACAGTTTTTGTGAGAAGCTGAGAAGCTCTGTCAACTTTAAATGAGGCATGCAATTCCCATAGCAAGGCAGGAGGGAAGGATGCAGGGTGGAATGGATGCTCTTTCTTGGTGTATGTTTGGCGTGTGCATGACAAGGAGGTCAGGAGGAGTTTGAGTCATAAATCTCTCTTGGGTATCTCAGGAGAGCAGCAGGTCTTACAGGCAAGTCTGAAAATGTAAATGCTCCCAGAGATGCGTATTCACATTTCGTGGGCTGAAAAAGTTATCAAGGTCATCCAGGAGATAGGAGCTGGAAACCACCCACCCCTTCCAGCTCCAGCACAAACCACCCCTGATTCATATGGTTGTATGATTAAGTGCCCTAGAGAGCTGAACCAGCTGAAAAACTGAGCTTTTTCCCTGGGTTATTTTCCACCTGGAAAATTTCACAGCCCACTTTACTTGAAGAACACAGAAATACTTGTATGGAGTGTGGGGCAGAGCTGGGTGTTCTCCAGGCAGCAGTGCTAATTCTGACTGCAGCCATGGCCTTTGACTCCTTTCTCTTGTGTGTGAAGGGTGGTGAGGGGTGTTCAGCAGTGCTGGGGTTGGCAGTGCCACCTCTTCCTGTTGGACACCTCTTGCTGCTGGACACCACACGTCCTGTCCTTCAGGAGTCCAAAGGAAATTAACCTGGGCAAAGGGCAACCAACAAACTGCAGGGACTTATGTTGGGTTTTTTCCCTTTCTTTCTGAAGAGGCTTTCAGAATTCAACTGTGAAGCATCATTTTGTGATGGGAATATAAATCCCCTTTCCTTATGGCTGCTTCTCGCCATTAACCATCCACCATCCCCATCCCAGACAGCAAACTCACCATCAGGCTTTGTACCATGTGTCTCTTTGCAGCTGCAAGCAGAAAGCTGGGGGATCCTTTGATCATCTCTGACATCAAGAAGGGGAGTGTAGCACACAGGTGAGTGCAGGATTTTCCATCTGTCAAACCCACTGCAAAATGGCCTTCCATGAAGGTCTGCCAGAGAAGTTGAATGTAGCAGTTGGGTCTGGATATTTCCAGAATCCAAGGAGATCTCAGCACTAGAGGTTTTCCTTAGACCACAGTAGGGTTTGCAATAAATCTTATCTGTATTGAAGTGAATAGAGTTGAGATAATGGAGAAGATGACCAGGGCACAGGTTTAGATGTGAGCTGAGTCTCTAGGAGATGGATGTTTAGCATTTAAGAACATGTGGTAAAGGGGTTCATATATCCCAGGAGGTGCTATGGCTCATCAGGTAGTTTGCCATGTCTCAGCTCCTGCTTTGGTGAAGAGAGTGAGTGAATTGTGGGCACTGGTGGAGAACTGTGCAAATAACTCAGGATTTATTGACTTCCCCTCTGTTCCCAAGACCTCATAGCAAGGCATTCAGAGGAATTTAGTGTGTCTGTATTGCTTATTTCTAAGAGTGCTCACACAGGATTTTCCATAAGGGGTAGAAAATCTGTCAGTTAAACACCAGGCATTTTCAGGGTTATAGGTTACCCAGGATATTTAACCTTCCTGGCTGGTTCTGTCTGGATACATGCTCTACACAAATTTCCTCTCTTTAAAATTACAGGTGTCCCAGACTCAGCTCATGGTGTTTTCCAGAAAAGACCAAGGACAGTAAAAAGTTAATATTGTCATTTCCACTGCAGAACTGAATGTGTTGTGGGATCTGAAAGGCAAATGCAAATGTACTCTTAGTTTTCTTTTCCTCTCCATGTAGAACTGGCACCTTGGAGCCGGGAGACAAGCTGCTAGCCATTGATAACATCCGACTCGACAATTGCTCAATGGAGGATGCTGTGCAGATTTTAAGGCAGTGTGAAGACCTGGTCAAATTGAAGATTAGGAAGGATGAAGATAACTCTGGTACAGAAATCCTCATGCAAACTGGTGCCTGTCCACTGTAATGACATTTCCCAATAGGTAGTGCAAACTAACAAAGATAAGGGCTGCTGCTATCCAGTCACCACTTTCCAATTGATTATAGTCTATTTTTGTTATTCTGCCCTTAAGTTATGTCTGGAAGGTTAAAATCTTATTTGGTATGAGTGTCACTGAAGACTTCTTGCTTTTGCTTCTAGAGGTTCCAAGTCTTTCCTATGACTATTTTTATTTGGGAAATAACAAGAATTCAGCATTCCTGTTTTCTCTTTCAGACGAGCAGGAGACAACTGGTGCTATTATCTACACGGTGGAACTGAAGCGATATGGAGGCCCTTTGGGAATAACCATCTCTGGGACAGAGGAACCTTTTGATCCTATTGTCATTTCAGGCTTGACTAAACGAGGGCTGGCAGAGAGGTGAGTTTTGGGGACAGAGCAGTTGAATTGATTTGAGAAGGGGTCTTGAACCATGCCAAGTTTCCTCTGCTGTCATGAACTCTTCTTTGGTGTCTTAGTCTGCTAAGGAGGAAAGGTGCTCTGAAGGTACCAAGTGACATGAAGCAGTGGTGGGAGCTGTGCTGCTGGGGCAATGAGAGAGACACTTGAGGAAAAGTCAGACCCAGTGAGTCAGGTGAATTCTGCAGCCAGGAATACATATTTATTTGCCCCTCTTCCACAGGTGTGCTTCCTGGTCTGGGATTTGCCATGCACACCTTTTGTTAGGAGAGTGCCCAGCCTGCCTACGAAACCACCATAGACTCTGTCCAGGACTCCCCTGTTGCTAAACTGGCTTATGGCCATTGCAGTGGTGTGTCCTGGTGAAACCAGGGATCTCAGGTGTATTCTGACCTGTCCTGGCTTGTTGCTCACTGTGTTACACGTGAGGTATCTCAGTGCAGGTTGGCGTGCCCAAGCATCAGGCATTTATACTGAATAAATGTAGGAACAGATTTACCTTCAGTCACTGGGGAACTTAGTGTGTACCTGGGTCTGAATATATGTGGATGTGTGGGATTTAAAAGATCAGGACATTCCTGAGAGTATAAGTGGAGCTGAGTCATACAATCTATCTTAATTAATCTTTCTATACGGGAGCTGTGACTTGTAAATAGATCATTTCAGCAGCCCTGACTCATGCTTCTCTGAGGGTCTCTTACTTTGTGCTGCTGACAGGCAGAACAGCAACAAAAAAAAAAACCTGAACAAACTGATGTAAAGTGCAAGACCTTGGGGATGTTTGACAGCAGATCTGGCCTTTTGGTTTTTTCTGTTTCAAGACCACGCTCCCTCTTAGCTGGACTGTGAAACAGCTCCCTGTCCTTTACTGCATTGTGTCCCCAGAGCTCTCAGCACACTGCTGTGTATTTCCATTGCTCCCCTTTGGTGCAGAATGCAGAAGGTCTGTGTCACCTGGGGAGGAAGGGGATGGACTTGGTCATTAGTGATTCTTCTCGCTGGGGATTTTATATCACTGCCTGCCACTGTAGGGTTTGATCTTCTTCTCTATAAAATAGTAGCCACAGAGTATCCAAGGCTTTTCTATGTAGCACTTCTGTACTGTACCTGCAACCCAGCATGAGAGAGGTTAAGAAGAGCCAGCTCAAATGCTGTCAGGTGTCAGAAGACAGAATTGTACCTTCGTTGATCTCAGTTCCCTTTGCAATTCCACGGCTGTTCCTCCTTTGAACTCGGACGCACATCGGTGACTGTGCCCAGGAATGCAGCGCGGGCGAGTGCTGCAGTACCACTGAATTTTGATCAGGAGAGAGCAGCCAGTGAGGAATGAAAAGCCTTGTGAGAAGAGTGATGGAGCTGTTCAGCATGCTCACTGTGGCTGAGTAGCAGATAACAGCATGGGGACAGAGCAGCACAGGGATGTCTCTGGGTAACCTTGGCTCCCTGTGGGGAGGCCGAGGAGCACTGGGATGAAGGCTGCTTGTAGGAAAGGTGCATTTTTTTTTCCTGTGAGAGAAGGGGATGAATTGACATTGTCAAGGGAAGAGGGGTGCTCCTAGTGCTATCCTAAATTGTCCCTTTCCTGATGTCTCTACCTTTATCTGTGCCACAGATGCCCTTAGCCAGGCTCTGATTGAAGGATGGGGTCTTGAATCCGAATCCATGCTCGTGTTGGAGCACAGGACATGGTTCAGCAGCACTGACACTGGGACCTGATCCCAGTGTCTGATAACAGGAATCCACAGGCACAAGTGAAAGTCTGCACTGCATTTTGGGCTGCTGGCAGTGGGGGAGGCAGGGTGTCCTCTAGAATCTGTCACATATCTGTCTGTGGATGACTGACTGCCTAAGTCAAAAAGGCTTCAGAGTCAGATGATTTAGGTTTTATCTTGACCTTGAACTTTTTTTTTTCCCTCGTGTCTGATCTTACAGAAACCTACAAAAGCAGCTCAGGCTGTTAATGTGGTATGGAGCTTTGAATCTCTCCCATGTTACTGTCTGTGTCCCCTCCTTGAGTGCCTGCATATAGCTTAAGCCTGTGCCACAAGACTTGTACTTTCCTTCTTCTTGACCAAGGGAGTGTGCTGAACACTGAATTCTGGTTGAGGTGTAATGGTTCTCCAAGAGCAATTTTTGGCTATTGCTGACATTTTAAAGTGCCAGACCAGCCTCCTTTAGTGCCACCTACTCAAGTAGATGGGGGTGGCTGTAGGAGGGTTTGGTCTAGGAGTATCCAGCACCAAGCCATGTTGGCAGGGAGGAAAAGAGATGGTGACCCTACCCATGTGCCATGTTAATCCCTACAACATGCATACAGTCACCTCTTCCCCAGTACTTGCTGAGAAGTTCTAGCAGCCCCTTTTACACCTCTCTGCTTACCTGTTACTCAATTCTGTTCCTGAATGTCCCCTCTGAGCAAGAAGGGACATGCAGGCCATGGCTCCTTGGGCTGTTTTGTGTTCGAGGTGAGTTAAGAACTGTTGGTAGTAATGGAGAGGCACCAGATCACGAGCTGGAAACTGCTTTCTCTGTCAGTCCTGCTCAGCTTCTTTCTGCCTAGCCTCACAGGGGGGCCCTGAGAGGACTGGACTTTGGTTTGCTTTCTCCCCTTTGAAGAAAAATACCTGGCTGAACATGACCTTTCTCTTTAATTGTTTCTGTATTTTTCCCTGCTGAGAGACTTTCACAGTCACTGCAGAGATGTCATGTTGTCAGGGCTGGGTTGGGCTGGTGTCTTGGATGGATGTGTTCCCATGCTGGGTTCAGGGATACAACAGGAAACTCTTGAATGCTGAAGCACTGCAGTGAGAAAAGGATCTTCTGTAAACTGCAAGCAGTTTAGCTTGATTTTTAAAACTACAATAGATGAAACTTTTAGGACAAATCCTCTGGTCCCAGTTTCATCTGTAATTTGTTTGAACACAGAAATGTTTGCTTTCCTGACAGCTTTTCCAGGCTGATTTGGGTGGGACAAGACGGACATCTAGTGGCTGGTGGGACCATCATGGCACTGCTGAGTACCTCAGCAGCAGCAGAAGCCTGAGCAGTCCTGCCTGCTGCTTGGCTGCATTTCCTGCTTTGATGTACTTATACTGGATGTTTCACAGCAATGTGTCTACAGAACTTTGGTGTTTTGGGGAAAGCCAAGCAGCTGTTTTGCCTGCCTTGATATATCAAATTCCAGTTCTGCAGGAGCTGTCTGCAGTCCAGTTTGGAGATGCAGCCTGAGGGAGACAAGTTTCCAAAAATCCAAAAAGGACAAAAAGATATTGCAGTCCAGATTTTTCCTCCTGCCTCCATCACAGAGGTTCCTGATAGCAGAACTCCCACAGTACTTGAGGAGGAGGTTGGTGCTCTTGTGTGATGGCATTTGGGAGCTGGAGTGTGAGTTTGGGAAGCTCAGTCCAGCTCCAGCCTTGGCAGTGGCTGTGGCAGTGGATACCTCCTGCCCTGCCTGCTCCTCCCTGAGCTTCACTGGGAAGAGGTAAAGTGAGCCTGTGTTTGTGAGCAGACAGAGGGGAAGGATGGAGAAGGGGGAGAATTGCCATGACTTGTTAGTTTGCTCATGCCTGTTGCTGAAGCCTGAGGATTTGTCTAGGTGAGAGCAATAGCCAGAGCTGGAATGTGGCTGAGCAATAAAACACAACCTCTTCCTGAGCTGGTGGAGAAAGTCACAGGGGTGTAGCTGAGTAGGTTGAGCTTTAAGCACATCATTAACTGCAGCTGGTTCAGCTCATGCTTGCACACACATGAGCAATTTTGTTGAGCTATTTTGGTTTGGGTTTTTTCCAATAGGTTTCTAGGTTTGTCTCATAATTTCTTTCCATCAGGGTGATCATGTCCTTCAGTTCCATGTTTGATGACTGTGTTGGACTCCACATACTGAAAATGTTTGTGGTTTTAGCCCCGTTGCATTGAAGTGTTTTGTCTCTAAGCTGCTCTGTGTTCCCAGGTCCCAAGGGGCCTGGGATTTGAGGAGGCCATGTGTTCCCATGTGCATTTGTATGTCTGTGCACATGGAAGCTGGGGAGGATCCGGATTCCTGGTATGTGGTGAAGAGGAAGTCGCAGCTATAGAGTGTACCAAGAGGGAACAAAGACATATTTTAAAGCGTTAATTTCTTCCAGCAAGAGCTGAATGTCCTGTCCTCCAGAGGAATTGCTTCTCTGGAGCTCCTGACAGTGCCTTTTCCCTCCAGAACTGGAGCCATCCACGTCGGGGACCGGATCTTGGCGATCAACAACGTGAGCCTGAAGGGCAAACCGCTGAGCGAGGCCATTCACCTGCTGCAGATGGCAGGAGAGACCGTCACCCTCAAGATCAAGAAGCAGACAGAGAGTGAGTTCAGCAGCTGGGCTGGGGAGGGGGAAGGCTCACCCCAGCAGGGACCCTGGGCCATGGAGCAGGCACAGCTGGGGGATTTCTGTCCCGTTGTGGAAGGTGAGATGGGGCAGTGTGGGCATGGGCATGGCTGGGCACTGTGGGAAAACATGTGTGTTTCTTGAAATTCAGACTCACAGATGAAAAAAAGGCAACCCAAAGCCTCTCTGTGGTGATGGGAAGAGATGAAACAGCAGGTTTATTGGCAATAGTAATTTTTTAGTTCAGATTGACACCTTGTACTGTTGTTGCTTCCCTGACTGTGTTGGTATTTCCTACAGAAATGAAGAAGTTACTTTTAGAAGTATAAGAATATGGGATTTTAAAAAAAATATAACCCTGCTAAATGAACAAGGAGACTCGAGTTGGTAGAATCCATGAATTTCCCACATGCCCCCAATCTTTAATTTAACTTTTTGAAAACAATTGACAATAAATCTGTTACACTTCTTTTCTTGGCTTGGGGTTCTAAGATCATCTTTCAAAGCATCTAACTTCATTCTAGGGATCCCCTTGTGTTTCCCTGCCAAGTTCCCTGTGACTTTGAAGGTGTTGTTGACATAGTATAAAAAAATCAGAAGCATACTTAGTACTGGCGAGTCACTGTTTTTTTTCATTCCAGTCTCTCCCACCCCCAGTATTTTCCTTTTTTTTGGTGCCATGCTTCTGCAGTCTGTAGGTTTGGCTGGACTTACCCAGCCAATGGCCCACAGTGCTGTGGGAATTAGAAGAAATCAAGAGATAAACATTTCTAAGCAAGCATAGCCTGTCCTGCATCTGAAAAAGTGGCATCACTCTTAAATATAGAACCTCTATAGACCTCAAAGCAGTTTGCAGATATGTGGCAATGCACCTGTTTTACAAATGGATGAAGACTGGGCAGGGAGTAGGCATGTAGCAAATAGAGATAGAACTGGGGAATTGATTCCTCTTCAAGAAGCCCCAGTGTCTTCCCCTGTAGCCAGATATCTTGGGCTTTGGTCTGAAATGCTCTTTTCTCCCCCTGCTAACACTTAGCATTGTCACAGACACTTGGTGAAATAATTGACATGCAAGTGCCTGTTGGAAACTCATTAATCATTCTGAGAATGAAGCAGGTGTAATTGAAATTTCAAGGTAATCTTGAGTTAATCATGGTGAGCAATCTTCTGAAGGCTTGGAAAATAGGGACTTTCAGGACACCAGGCTTTGTTTGTTAAAATAATCTGTCCTCATTGACAAATGCAGACTTTCAGAGGGCATTTTATCCCTCAGGTCAGAGATCCAGGGTGTGGGTGGCTAACAAGATTGCTAATCAACAAGGACTTTAAAATATTCAGTACAAAGAAGTGCTTGTGCTGAGAAACCATTCTTTGCATAACTTTTGCCTGGAAGGAAATTTGATATAATGATAATAAGAGCCTGTTAGTACTAAAATAATGAAAGGGAAGGTCTGAGCTTCATCATTCACATTCAGGTCCCATTTTCCAATCACTGATCAGGGGAAATTCTGCCTCAAAACACCACACCCAGGAATTCCACTGTTGTCACATGTGTGGGAGACTCTGGAAAGGTGGTGATCAGCTTTGAGTTCTGAGGTTGTACAGTCGTGGAAGAGGGCTGTAGCTTCAGCAGTGGTGGTTGTCATTGGAGTCTAATTAAAACATCTGTTTGTAGCCAAGTTTGCAGCCAGCACCTGCCCTGGTGCTGCTCTGAGTATAAAGGAGGCCCTCTGAGTCCAGAGAGGCTACAGGGTATTGCTTGCAGGAGCCAACACTTCTCTGGGCAAGGCTGTTTGGAGGAAGCTTCCGAATGTACAGGAAGATGTGCTTGTGAATTGAGATTAGGTCCCAACTCTCTCATATGTGGTAATCCTCAAATCCCCGTGGCTGCTCCTTGTATTCCATGTGCTAAAAACTCAGAAAGGCATTTTTTTTCTTGATTTAGCTTGAGATAAGAGTAATGCATTAAATCCTTTCAGCTTCATTGCACATGCCTTTCTCAAGTACTTTTGAAGAGCTAAAGAGGTACTTTAAAGACTTTCAGCACCTGGGCTTGCTCCCATGTCAGCATCTGCTTTTCCTTGGGGCTTGCTCTTCGTGCCTGCTAAAGCAGGATGTTCTGGTTGCAGAATCCTACCCCAAGAAGTCGGGGAGCATAAGTGAAGTGAGTGACCCAGAAGATGAGCTGACAGACTCCCAGAAAACTAGCAAGCTGTCTGAGATATACTCCACCACAATTCCAAGTGTGGACAATACTGTGGAGTCCTGGGATGGCTCTGCCATTGATGCTGGGTATGGAAGCCAAGGTAAGCCAGGGTTTTGTTTTCTTAGGGGTCTCTGCTCTGTCTGGGTCTTGTCTCTGAACAGGAGCCAAAGCCTGTGGCCTGACCACATTTATACAGCCTATTGCTTCCAGAAAGGAACAAAATACATTTTAGAATGCACTCAAGTGGTGCTTTGAGTTGGTGTATCTGTTTAGGCTTTTATTGGCACATTTGTTCTGGTTTATATGGCATCATACTGTTCTCATCATTTTCAAAACCATTACAGCACTTTATAACTTGCATAATCAGAGACAGTATTCACTGGCCATATGTTTTACAGAGTATTTGGTCCATAGCTTACTTTTATTTCTCCAGAGAGGCCTTGTAGGACATAATAATCCTCTTCAGGATGTTTTAAAATCCACTAGAATGTCTTGTGACTAGAAGCACTTGCTCAACAAAATAATTAAGGTAATACTACAAGAAACTATCTCTCTCTAGTGAGTGATCAGATGAACACATGTCTTCAAGGTCAGGTTTATTCAGCTGTAGCTTCTAGCAGATGTGAAACTGGAGTAGAGGATACTCTATGGGAATATATTTTTACTTGGAGAAAAGCCCTGGAAAATAGTTATACCAGTTCAGATTTAGTGATGTAAGCTAGCATTGGCCTGTGTTGAAACAAACCAAAATCCTGAATCAACGCACAACAGGAAACTGGTGGAAAGGCTCCTGACCAGAGCAGAATGTGAAACCAGGGAGGGATGCTGCAGAGTGCTGCTGCAAAGTGTGAATGTGCTGGGCTCACTGCACTCTGGCCAAGTTCAAAGGACAGCATGGCCCAGGTGTCTCTTTCCCCATCCCTGTGTCTTCCTTCAGCCTCTCTTCATCTGAAGTCTTAATTAGGGAGCCCAGTTGGGACTGGAGGCTTCATTAAGGAGGAATCCCCTGGCCTTCATAATGCTGCAATCCTTCTCCATCTAATTGAATGTTAACACAAGTTGGACACTGGGAAGTGATTGCTTTGCCGGTAAATTGAGAACAAGTAATTGAGCACAGCACCCCAGGGAGCCGGGCTGGTGCCAAGCTGCCCAAGATCCACACACTGCAACTTTGCTTCAGGGGCTCTCTTGTCTTCCCTGCTAATTGCATTTGGCTGCATGGTGGGGCAGTGGTGCTGGTTGGGAAGGGGGTGCTGGAAGGTAGGGAGGACAGATGGTTGCCCATGGGATGGCACAGAAGGCAGGGTGCAGGGAAACCTGGGAATCAAAGAGCCTGGAGATTGGGGGTTGCACCCCAAATGGAGAACTACAGATCAGGCTCTGCAGCCTTGTAGGCTTTTAGGTTCATCCACAGCAGTAGGAGATTGCTCAGGGAAGAATTTTGGCAGGGAAGCTGTGCTGGGCCTGGTGGGAACATGCCACCAGGTGGCTCTGAATCCCAGGGATCCCACCCTTCTCTCTGGAAGGAGGAGGTGAATCTATAATGATTCCAAGTGACTGCTCTGGACACGTGCCCCAGTGCCCAGCCCAGATCTGCTGCCCACCCTCTGCAGGGACCTGCATCCAGGGACCTTGTCCTGCTCTGGCAGGCAGTGAGTGCTTCCCACTGCTGTAAGATGTTGGCAAGCAGTTTTCCTGGGGCTTTGTGCAGAGAAGTCTAACCTTTAAAAACACACAGAGGAAACAATCAGTTGAATGAAATAACAGGCCTTGGCATTTTCAGAGAAAGCATTGGCATTGTCTTTGGGTATTTCCAGTGCTCTTAGCAGTTTAGGACGTCAAGTCTCCCTTAATTACTTGTTTCTCCATTACTTCTTCCTGTTTGCTTGGCACAGTGTGTGATGGGAGCATATGGTGCTTCTTGGAAAGGCTCTGAGGATTTCTCTGAAACACTGAATGGGCAGTAGGAGGTGGGCAGGGGACTCGGGAGATTTATTTCTACTGCAGATGGCACTGACACTGCTGAGGAATGGTCTGTTTTGGAAGTTTTCTGTTTAGGCATCTTCTCATGAGACTTGAGGATCTTGTGACTTGGTAGTGATGGATTTTCATCTCTGGAGTAAGACACTGCAGTATGGAAAAGTCCATGGGGGCAGATGTAGTGAAACTTAGTCTGATTTCATACTAACAGTCTGTATTGATCTCCTGTCAAATGTGATATAGATGAGCCTCCTCTGCTCTCAAGCCAGCAGAGCTTTTCATCCTGTTCCTTGCCTTTCACACACACGTCCCTGAAGCAGCTTCCTGTACCTGCACCAGCTGACCCCAAAGACATGGGAATTCTGAGAGAACTGGCTGGCAGCTTTTAGGATAAGAGCTGATTTTTCCTCATTACCACCACTGAGGGAAGCTTGTCAGGATCTTCCCTTTGCCCTTTGAAGAACTTGTTGTATTTAAAGGTGACTGATTCAACTACATAATTTCTGCTGGGTTCAGTGTGGAAACAGGAGCTATTAACCACAGCTGGCACTGGCTGGAGGCAGGATCTGCATCTGTGAGTATGTGTACTCCCAGGTCTGTGGATCCCAGACCCACACCATAAAACTACTGAGAAGCAGGGGAGAATAGGAGAAATGGGGCATCCCATGTCAACATCCTGAGAAGCTGCTTTGGTTAAAGCCAGAAGAGACTGGAAGAACTGCTTTTGGATGACTGAGATGGAAAGTGTACAGTTCATGTGATCTCCCTTTTGGGATCTAGGGAAGGAGGCTCTCCTGGCTCTGCATGTCCTACTCCATTTGGGGTTTCTGATCGGGTATTGCCCTCTCTCTTCCTCCACTCCTTCTGGCTTCCCTAGGTACCTACATACCCCAGGCTGCTGGCATAGCCCTCCATCCACACGAGTGGAGACACAGCAGGCAGAAGAGCAGCACCCCTCCAGCAGACCCCAGGAAAAGCTACCCCTACATGGATGGAAGCTTCAGTGAAGATGACTGGGACAAGCCCAGCAGGTACGGAGAGGTGGGAGGAGGCAGGGAGGTGTTTGGAGTGTCAAGGCACAGGGACAAGGGGGGCATGGGAATGTCATGGAGTGGCCAGTAATGTCCCACTTGGCATCAGGCAGCTGTGGGGAAGGATGCTGGTGGTGTACCAGCTGTGTTGGGCCACCTCCCCATTGCCAGGTTACCCTGAGTGTAGCTGTGTGACAGCTCTGCCATGGCCAGGTGACATTTGTGTCTGGAGTTAGGGTGGTCTCAGCTGCATGGACCACAGGTTCCTACCATGTTTCTTACTCCTGCCATGTGAAGGCTGCAGTATTTTTGTACCTTAGGTGTAATAAATAGATATGGTCAGGGCTGTCCCTGTATGTGTTGGCCAGGCTTTTTTGAGTAAGGTTGCAGCTTCACACCAGCTCAGTGCCACAAAGCAAAAGAGGCCAACCAAACTCTTGGAGGACCAGTGTGAGGTTGCATACCCTTGTTAAAATCTACCAAAACTGTGGCTGGATTCTCTCTCCATCACACTTTGGCCCTTCCATCACCTCAAACAAAGCTACACTCAGTGAACATGGTCAAATTAATTCCCCAGCTCAGCTCAGCATGGGCAAAATGCTGTGACACCTCCTGAGGCCAGGGAGGCAGCTGCAGCTGCCCTGTGCTTTGGGTGGAAATCCTGCTGGATCTGCCTTGGCCACAGGCTGCCCCTCACTGAGCCACACATAATGGAAAAGCCCCATTGCTTCAAAACTTCCCTCCCCTCAACATCCTCCAGAGTCCCCACAGTTGTGTGTGTTGTGTTGTTACTGTCGGTTCTTTTTTCTCCTATTTTTTTTCCTTAACTTTTGTTTGTCCAAACAAAACCCTTAGAACATCTCATGGCCATTTCCACCTATTTAAAGATGATCAAGCTGGCAGGAAGGCTGGCAGCGCTGGAGACTTTGTTCTTGTTTTGCCTCTCAGCAAGAGCCAGCTCACAGAGGTCACTGCTCCCTCCCGGCAAGGCTGCTGGCAGCTGGAGTTGGCAAATCTGAGCCCTCGAAACCCCCGTGTCCCTAATGAGGACTCCAAGCCCTGATGTCAAAGTGCAAGTGAGATGGTTCATGCTGCTGAGCCCTCTTTATTAAAGAGAAAAACAAACCCTGACAGCCTTTAGCCTGGAAGAACCTGCTGACCCAGTGATGTGGGAGCCCATTCCGATTCATCTGTGTCCTGGATGTGTTTGTGTATTGCTGCTCTGAGAGGCAAGACTGGTAACTAGAAGGGACATTTGCCTCTTAGGGAACCTGGGAGAACAGGAAGGAAATGAGTAAGGGGAAAAAATAAAAAAATTCCTTTTTGGGGGAAATTTTGGTTTGTTTTTATAAAGTCTTGCTGGGTGTTTATTTGACCTTTCTGCCTGGCATAAAGGCTACTGTCCTTTAAAAGCTGATGAAAGATAGGGGGTGAATTTAAAATACAATAAGCCATGTCATGTACTGCTCTCTTCAGGAAGTCCATGATCCCACAAGGAGCAAAAGGGTGTGTGAGTGAGTTTCTGCCTGCTACAGACTCCCATTTAAACCAGTGGATCAAAGGGAAAGTGTGTGCTAAAGACTTTGCAGTCGTTAAACATCTGGATAAAGAAAAAGAAAAAGGGGTCATTATATATTTAATGGAGGCCAAGCTCTCTGTGACAGGTACTCAAGTAAAATGTTTTGACTTTCCTGAGTGGCTCTGGTGAATGAGTGTCCCTTCCTGTCTGTGGAGCTGAAGACCATTAAACCATGCAAGATACTACCACATGGTGCAGAGCTGGAGCATCATCACTGCAGCTCCTTATAAGATATGTATAAGATGCACTAGGGCTGCTCCAATATCACTGTCCCCTTGGGGCTCTTCCCATGGCTCATCAGTGGGTTTATCATGATCTTGATTTAACACCACAGAGAGTTTCCTTCAAGAGGCTTCTGTTAAACAGAGCACTTGTGGTCTGAGTTTTGCAGTCTGGTGTTCAGTAAGCAGTGTCCAGCATCACCTGCTTTTTTTGTTCAGAGGATTTCACCATGTTTAATTGCTGTTTGATTTAGAGATATGAGAATTGACCCTGGCTTGTGGTCAGAGATAAAAAGTGCTGCAGCTGCCAAGGTGGGGAGTTGCAGAACCCCCAGCACACAGTGGTCACGTTAACATGTGTTTGTACCAGCTTGAGAGAGGTTCTCTCTAACCTTACTCTCTGTTGTAGACAGAACTGGTGGCAAACTTTACACAGCTGTAAGTGCCAAGACTGCTATACAGCAAAAAAAAGAGAGACCTCCTGAAAGTAGCAGCTCAGTTCCCTGGCCATCCCAAAGCAAATGAAACTCGGTTTGTATGGGTTGTACATGACACTGTTGATACTGCTGGCTGTAGTGTGCGTTTGCTTGTCCAGCCCAGGGCAGTCATTTTTATATACATCTTTGCATTATTTACTCTCATAGAGACCTAATGTATTTATCATTTTCTCACCATGTCTGTTACCCTCTGTGTTTTTCTCTCTCTTCTCAGGTGTTCTGTGTCTCAGATCTGAGCTCTATCCCATCAGCCTTTGTACTAACAATCTCTGAGGCTCCTGGTTTACCCATAATGCATCCTTTTTTCTTTCACTTCTCTATTTCACCAAAAGGTCTTCCTAAACCTACAATCTTCCTACAGGCGCTTTTTAATTTACCCTTTGAACTTTGACATTACTACACCAACTTAATGCTTCCTTTGAAGGACACTTGCCCCGTTAGTAAATGCATGGAGGTCTCGTATGTGGACTCTTGTTTGAAAAGTTCATATTGTTTGCTTTTGTATATGAAGATTCTTCAAGTCTGCTTTTACTGGTGAGACACTTGCTGTAGCCTTGCAGCTTTCACCCTGCTGCAGAAGAGTGCTGACAATATTTGGTTCCTACGTTACAACAGATACCCCAACCGCCAAAATGGCCTTGAGACCACTCATGAGGACAATTTTTGGCGTGTTTTTGGAGAAGCTTTGGAGGATTTGGAAACATGCGGCCAGTCTGAACTTTTGAGGGAGATTGAGGTAAATCACTTTCTGAATTTGTTGCTGATGTGACTGTTTTGCTATTTCCATAAATGTTAGACCATTTCCCCAGATGTTACTTGCCCATAACATCCCTGAACTGCCAGCGGTGTGAATTGGGTTTAATTCCTGCCAGGCCTTGTGCTAATGGGTAACTCTGCCTCATTAGATATCTGCTTGTGTGTGCTCTTTCCCTGAGCCCATGTCTTGCCTGCCAGGAACTCCATGCCCTTTTCACAAACCGTTGCTGGCCAATAATCTTTGCATGACTGTTGGCAAGCCTTCCCTATCCAGTGGTAAACCCTCTGCTTGGAAAGATATTGTCTGTCCAAAGCACTTGAAGGCCAAGCAAGAGGAGCCTCACAGACCCCCACTGGGACTGAAGCTTGGCTTGCTTCAAGTGCCGACAGACACTCGTACCTTGCATTCAGCTGTCACTCTGCCGGAAACCGTTTCAGTGAAATAGGTGATTGGAAGCTTTTCAGCCAGCCTTCCCCATGGAAAAATCTGAGAAAGTAATTGCTTCCTGCAGAAATAAAGGTGTTTCCTCTCTTCACAAACCACTTTCTCTTTTCTTTATCCAAAATGCTTTGGAGGTCATGTTATTGTGTCCGGTTATAGGATGAGGAGCCTGGATTTCTAAGTCATGGGATGCAAATAAAGGGCCCCCTTGAGACTGTGAGCAGCAGGAAGCAAACCTGCCTGGCAGGATGGGGCCTGTGCTGCTCCCTTCCCTAGTTCAGCTCCCACAGCCTGAACAAAGGAGGAGGACCCCATAAGACCATCTCTCCCTGTGCCCTCCAGGTGCAGAGGATTGGGGAGAACTCTCTGGTCACACCCTCCATCACTCCCAGTGGGACTGGTTTTATGAACACTTGCATATTGCAGAGGCTTCAGAGAAAAAAAGGCAACTTCTAACTAATTGAAGGTCAAAGAGGAAAGTCCTGTTTTGGTTTGTATTGTGACAAGGGACTTGCTAATTGTTCTTTCCTCCTTGATCCTTAGCAACTGTAAGTGGAAGAGGAAATCTCAATTAAATTTATTGTGCTGAAGCATGGAATGGTGTTTTTATTATCTTAACTGCTTAAGAAAATGCTGACTTAAAAAATCCCACAACACACTCAAAATCCCAAATCCTCAGCCCTCTCAGACTATAACTTTTTCCCTTGATCACTTATTTCCTGGATCTGAATGTATTTAGAAATGAGTTTAGGCAGCTGTTCTCAGCCTTTCTGAACAGCAGTTGTTGACTGCTTAAGAGAAAGTGCCTCTCTAAAATAATGCATAAATATTTCTTTTCTGCTGGTATTTAAATACAAAAGACAGGTTTTGTTGGACTCTCATTTGTTTTCCAGGGATCTGTGGTGCAATTGCTGTTTTATGCTGTTTGGAGCTTTGATAGTTATAGAAATGTTTTTAAACATATAAAAGAATTTTACTGAAAGCTGAGCACCTCCAGGGTTTCTGTGTATTAAGTATGTTTCTAGAATATTTTGAAACTTTTGAGGACAGAAGGGAAGTGCTCTAGTTTTAGCAGGAATCTGTTGGGTTCAACTCCCCTTTTATCAAATCCAGAATACTACTGATCCTTTCCTCCCTCTCTATGTGCTCAGCCTTTGTGAAATGCGCTGTGGGATGTGCAGAGCTCATTGGGGCCTTTGCTGTATTGCAGCTTTCTTAGCCCCAGCACTCAGCCTCCTGTGGTTTTATGACAGTCAGAGATTTGATATGTTTGTGTTTTTTTTTTAAAAAAAGGCCCTTCATACTTTGCTTTTAAATAAGAAGAGGAGTCATGCAAGGTGACCCATGATAGCCTAGAAACAGGTTCACGCACAGTCAGAATCCAATTCCAGGCTATGAGTATGGGAAGAAATAAGCTTTTTCCAGTAAAGTGTGTGTCTCTGCTTTGCTTTGAGGGCAGCCAAGACATGGGAAAAATAATGCAGAGCAGCTACAGGCTGGAGAAGTCTGGAATTGTCCTTTTTGCTGCATGCACTAAACCTAAAGCCTATGGAAAAACTTTAGGAAATTGCTTATGATGCTGAAAGGAGGATTTAAATGCCATGAAGATGGAGAAGGAGCCCAGTGCTGTTGGGTCCTGGTTGGTTGGGGTATTTGCAGCCTGTGGGAGAGGGCGGTGGCATGGTATGCACAGACCTTTCTGTTCTCCCTGGCTCTGTAGTGCTGGGGCAGCACAGCACATCACCCTGGGGGCTGAGGCTACCAGAGGGCAGTGACCAAATGTACCCTGGCTGGCTGTGCTGTTGTTTGTTAGTCTGCCTTTCAAGTATGTGGTAAGTCAGTGTCCTTCCACGTAACAGATATTTGAGTTTTGCCCAAATTTGAGCTGATCAAGTCATGTGTGAAGACCTGAAAAGTGCAAAGATGAAAGGTTTTTTGTATTTTATCCAACCCTTTTTAGGATAACGTGGGTAGTGCTGGCATTTTCCTACTGCTACCATAATTCATTTTATTTGCCTTTGTTCCACCTTGGAGCAAAGAGCTGGAGGGTCTTGATTAGAGATTTAGTTGGATGATATTTCCCCTGTGCACAGGAGCAATTGCTCTTTGACTTGCCACATTTAGTGTCGAAGAATTTTGCTGCCTGCTCCATATCTTTCCTTTAATTTCTTCTACCTTTTGACATTTATTGGCACTGCAGACCCTTTGAACTTGAACTTTGAAATTACAGGTTTCATTACACTGTTTAAACGGACTCTATGACCTGGAGCCAGCTGAGGTTCCACAGACTGGATTCTTGACTCCTTCGTTAGCTTTGATCAACATAATCTCATTAGTGAAAAGCATTGCCAAATGGAGTCCAATCTACTTAGGGGCATCTTTTAATGGATGCTATCAAGGATGACCAGGCTTAAATACTACTTAATTTCATATTTTTAACTCAATTTTGCTCAGTGACAGCTCCTATTTACTGACAGATAAAATCCTAATTTTTGTGCTGAATTGCCCTCAGTGGAGTCCAAGGCATTGGCTCCCCTGGGCCATTGCCAGCACTGTGTGATGCTGGAGAGGAGCTGCAGCCTGCAGAGGTAGGCTGGAGAGCCAGGCTGACACTGGCTCCTCTGGGAGCTCCCTGAGAATGGTGTATTCATCCTCCTTGACTCAAGATGGTTCATGAACAAGATGAGACCTGCCTGGCCCAGTTGGTGTAGAAGGGGTCATTGAAAAATAAGGCAATGCTTCACAAATGCCTCCTTCTGAGATTAGCTCCCTGTTGGGGTGGGGGTGGAGAGCATGAAGTGGCTCAGCCATAGACCTGCCAAGGTCTGGCAAAGGCTCTTACAGCCAACAGGAAGAGCTTCTTGGTACTTATTTTCTGATTAACGGGAGCAGTGGTGCCGCTGTGTTGTCTGTGGCACTTTAGTGGCCGCGTGGTCTGGCTCTTGCTGCTGCTGACTCAGCAGAGTGACGCTGTGCCCTCGCCCTGCAGGCGTCCATCATGACAGGGAGCGTGCACAACCTGGGCTTGGAGGGCAGCAAGCTGCTCCTGGACTCTGTCAACCCCTCGGGAATGAGCCCGCTGAGGAAAGCCAACTCCAGCTGCACGGACGGACAGACGGAGGGCAGCAGCTCCCCTGCCAAGAAGAACGAGAGGAACTTGGACATGAAGAAGATCGAGAAGGAGATGCAGGAAATCATGTCCCCGACCCCCCTTGAGTTTCACAAGGTTTGTGTCGCCAAGGGTGGGTGTAACTTTGGCACTGCAGTAGCTCAGTGGTTAAAGCTGTAGAACCTTTGCAACCTTGTAAGAAATCTGCTTTGCTCAGAAGGACCCCCAGAAACTGGTCCTTGTTAAGCTGGCCCTCACCAAGGTCTGCAGCAAAGGTTTCCAGAAGGTCAGATTAAGATGAAGGAGCCCCTTCAGAAGAGTAATGGGATTTAGCTGCCATCATTCAGCAGGGCTCAAACCTGGGCTTTGCTGTTTCTCTTTATATAGAAGATTTCCAGGTACTTGTGTTTTGGCATTTGTTAATTGGTGCTACAGATTAAAGTGAGAGAGCTCAAAGTATGGCCCCCCTGGAGACCCATCAGCTCTCTTCCTATGGTACACTCCATTTAGTAGGCCACTTCTCAAATAAAAAACTACTTCCCTCTGCTTCCACTCCACTTCAGTGATGGGATACTGGTTTGATTTCAGCATCCAGCTGAATGTAGCCAGTTTAACCATTGTGCAAGGCAATGGTAATTAGGAAAAGTAATTAACTGTAGAAGCTGCTGATGTAGAATGCAAGCAGGGAAGGGAGCTGGAGAGGTTTCAAAAATTTGATTGCCTTTTTCTTTCCTAATGTGACTTCAGAATGAAACCTGCAGTTATGCTAGCTGGAAAAAAACAACTTTTTCATGTTTGATCTGCTTTTGCCCTTCAGGGCATGGCAAATGTGTCTTTAAATAAAACTCTGTGGTACCTAAAAGAGAAGAGCTATGTAATTAGGCATGTTATAGGGTGACTCTTCATTCTGCTGGAGCATCTGGTGTTGGCTGTGTTTGGAAATGAGGTTGAGACCAGGTGGGATGCTCCTGTGTGTCATCCTGAGCATTGTCCTTCCCCAGGACTGCAGATCCATGAGGCTCACCCAGCCTGGAGCACAGTCATGGTAGAGATTCGCTCCCAGCTCATGGGAGGCAAGGGAAGATTTTGGTAGTGTTGAGGAATCAGTTGTCCCTGGTTCCCAATGTTACCCCATGGTAAGACACTGCCAGCAGTGCTCCTCTCCTTTGGACAAGGCTAAGACATGACATGCCCAAGGGAAGGATGATGAGGTTGCCCATTTCTTGTCCTCAGAGCGTGAGCACTTACTGATATGAATTTTCTGATAATTACTTGTAAGTAATATGGAGAATTTTAGATGTTCCTGCTGAGTGATGTATTAAAAACGAGCTGTCTTCACATTTGACTCACTACATTAAAAACTCCCAGTAAACATGTTGATTTTTCATGTGCTGGTCTGGCACACCCAGAGGATACACAGCATAACCTGAGCCAGGGAAGGCGATGCTCTATTACAAACACTTGTTTGCTGCTCTTGGGGTGAAACATGAGTGCTGTCTGTATTACACTGCAAGTGTTTCCTTCCACATCCAAGAGCAAGGGACTGTCATGGGGTTGGTTTTATGTCAGTCACCAAAGCAATTCTCCTGTGCTGATGGTGTCAGGTAAATAAGGCTCAGTCTGTGTTATCTGCCCAGGCTAAGAAAAACCTGCCCAGGAGACCCAGAGCAGAACTGCTGTAGGTCTGCACACATAACTCATGCTGCTCCCATCCTGGCAACCCTGTACATCCTCCCCTCCTTACTCTGCTGCATTCAAACCTGCTTCTTCTCTTTCTGCCTCTCCAGATGACACTCCACAAAGACCCGGAGAGCGAAGACTTTGGATTCAGTTTGTCGGATGGCCTGCTAGAAAAAGGTGTCTATGTAAATATGGTCCGTCCGGATGGGCCAGCAGATCAGTGTGGCCTCAAGCCATATGACAGAGTGCTTCAGGTAATAAATGCAAAATGCAGTTCTGGAGGCTGGGACGGAGTGAATGAGTGGCTGAGAGGAAGAGAGAAGTGAAACCCATCCATGGCAACACTAACTTTAATGAAAGGTAATAGTTAGCCAACTAGGTTGGCTCTTAGCCACCAACACTCAATGGGACCTGTGTTTTATAATAAGAAATCACTAGGTAGTACCTTCAGGTGGTACCCCAGGTGGTACTCCTAGGTTACACTGGTCCAGGGCACAGTCTGTTCTGGCACTGGCCTTTTTGAGCTTGGACAGCTCAAAACAAGCAAGAAGCTGTGTTGCTCCTTTCCTCACCCTCAATCCTACTCCTAGTTTTTGGATGAACCAGACTGCATTGACCAATATGTGTTCCTGTGAAGCCCCTTGTGGAATTAAGTGAAGTTCATGAAGTTCTGTGCATGCCTTTGACAACTAGAAAAGTTTTCTAGGAAGTACATCCTTCAAGCAAGGTATTTTTAATGGATATTTTTCTTTGAAAAATGCTTCATCTGAAATAGCTGATGCAGAACAGAATAAAAACTCTGGTCAAAAGCACAGTCTGTAATAAATATGCCCTGGGCATATCAACTACTGGAGGGACAGAAAAAGCCTGGTGAATTGTGGAGATTGGAGAGAAGCTCTGTGTGCATGAAAACCAACTATTTTAGCTTTCAGGCAACTCAAACAGCAACTGAAGGAAGTGCAACCTCTGTGGAAAAATTGCTACCATTTGGAAATGCAGATATTGTGACCATATTTGGAAACACTCAGATGTTTAGTTTTACTAATTTCTAGGTGGGGGTTCTTAGCAGTCGGATTAGAGCCAATACTTTATGTACATCAGGTAACTGGAGGACTGGCAGCACTGTGGGGAACCTTGTTTAAGCTTGTTATGGTCTCTCGCCAGTTGGCTGCTATACAATTATTCCTTCTCAGCTTCAAATAAAAGATGGTGCAAGAATGAACAAGAAGCTAATTAGGCTCTGGGCTGCCTTTCTGTTCAGTGTTGGATGGGCTGCTTTTTGTGAGTGCCAAGTGCTCTGGGAGGTGTGCCCAAAATCCTAAACAGAGCGGCATGGAGACTTTGGACACCCTTTTTCCACACGCTGTGCCGCACAGCTCACACCTACGGGCGCACGAGGAGCTGCCATCACGTTGTCATGTGGAGCTGGGAATGAGGGACTGCAGACCTGCTACAGGTGACTCCCCTCAAGAAGTGCAGAGCTGCATTGCTGAGGATGCTGCCCAGTGCTGCTGATTGTGGGCACGATGATGTGCCCGACGGCCAGCAAAACACCGCGTCCCTGCTATCACAGACCCTCTGCCTCTTGGCTGCATGGATTAACTGGAGCATGGCATTGCACTAGTGGCACTTCTGCACTGGAGCTGCCTGGCTGGCACAGAGCAGGGGCAGAGCAACTTGTGGTTTATCTCTCCTTGTCCACAAGTGGGCTAGAAATTGTCCCTCTGCTGTAAGGGGCAGTACTGGGGTCTCTCTGGGGACATGGATGGGGGACACTGCTGCTTTCACAGACCCAGCACTGTGGGCATGCATTAATTCTGGGAAGGGGCTTGGGATGGAAGGGTTGTAGGATGGAGCCAAGTACCCAGCCCTTACTCAGAGAAGGAAGCAATCCCTGGCCCAGGGTTATGTTCACTCCAAAGGTGTATGGGAAATTGCTTTTCCCCTTCCCCACTTCCCATCCCTGTGCTGTTTGCCAGCCCTGCTCTGTCCAGGAGCTGTCATGGCACCAAGCCCAAGTGTTCTGGTAGCTGTAGGTGAGAAAGCTGGGGTGATTTCTCCAGATGACCCAGCCTAGAAATGTGCTTGAAGGTCTGCAAGAGCCAGCAGAAACTGCTTTCACTGTTGAACCCTACAGAGGGAATTTGCAGCTGCCTCCTGAGCCCACATGAAATGTGTCCAGACTCTGTGAAATGAAGGATATAAATGGGGAGAGAGAAGAAGAAATTGTTTGGTATAGTCTGGGTTTACCTCTGGCTGAGCTGGAAAATGGTTGCCAGAAGCCTCAGGCCTTTATTTGTTTTCTATGTGCTAGATACTTGGCACCACAAATTTAAGGCCAGTAAAAGCCATTATGGCAAAAAAATAATGGAAAATGGCAACTTTTTTCTACAAGCTTGAACAGGAGAAGTGGTTTTGAGCCCTGCAGTGTTTATTGTAATACTGCCCCAGGCACTGAGGGTCAGGGTTCGTTCCTGTCCAGACTTTTCCCCCCTTCCTCTATCAGTTACTGCATCGTTTCTCAGATAAGCATGGATGCTCATTCTGAAGGGGTGCTTCTGCTCTTCTCCATTGTGAACCTGGAATCAGGGACCCCCAAGAGTTGTGTAGTTTTTTCCAGCTGGGGTTTAGCACTAATCTTGCATTTGCTGACTAACAAACATGATCTTTCTGTTGTTCCTTCCCATGGCATGTCCTAAATCCATCCTGGCAGGTAAACCGCGTCCGAACAAGAGACTTTGACTGCTGTCTGGCCGTTCCCTTGATTTCAGAGGCTGGAGATAAGCTGGACCTGGTGATTAGCCGGAACCCCTTGGCACTGGCTGCCAATGCTCCCTTGGAGGGGAACAGAGAGCTCCTGGCACAGGTGCCCCGCAGCGCCGAGGTCAAGGCGAGTGTCCAGACACTCTGAGCAGCAGGAGCAGAGCAGATGATGCCTCTGCTGAGCTCTTGTGGTATTTGGGGTGTTTTTCCTGATTTTTTGCACTGGTATTTGTAAATGCTCTGTGTACCATAACCTGCAAGTGGGGAGGTGGGTCTCCAGTGAGCCTGTAGACCGCCAAATATTGCTGGGAAGGTCAGAGCTGGGTGTGCGTCTGGGGCTGTGGCAGTGATGGCAGCAGGACAAACTGCCAAGAGGAGGAAGGAGCATCCACAGCCGTCCCCCATGGCAGGGCATCCCCCTGTGCTTCTGCCATCAACTGTGCAGGGTCCTGCCTCCGACATCCTCCTCACCCTGAAAGGCCTTGGCCATCCTACAAACACACATGGTGCTATTATGTTCTTTGTTTGCTCAGTTAATCACATACAGCAAGACTGAAATGCCTTTCCTTTTATGTTGTGCCCAGCTCCATCCTTTCAACACTCCTGGCAAATCAATTCCTGTAGCCCCTTGCACTCCCAGTGCAGGGCTGTGGAGAGTGGCAATTAAAAGACACTTAAAATGTGTTTGAGAGTGGCCAAATGCAATTCTTGTGCAAAAATTGCTATTTGCATCTGTGTCCTGCCAGCCCTATCCACACTCTCCCCTAGGTCTGGCTCACCCCTAGTGGGATTAGCCACCTTGTGTGGCTGATTCCCATGAGCAGTGTTGTTACCTGTGCTCAGTAGTGACTACAGAGTAGAGGCCATACCCAAGGCTAAAGGCCTTGAGTACCTGCCTGAATCCCCCTTGTTTGTCTGAGCTTTACAGAGATGTCTTGCTTGCAAACCTGGCCTGTGTCTGGAATTAAATAGCAGAATAGCAAAATTCCCAGGGCTGCCCCTGATGCTTTGGATCAATGAAACCTTGCTGTCTCCCCTGAGGCAGAGGAATGACAGGCCCTTGGTTGGGTGGGGCTGTGTCCTGTGTCCCTGTGGGCTGGGTGGTGTGTGCCCCTTTGCCTGTGCCTGGCCTCTTGTGGCTCTGTGGCCGCTCCCCTCCTGCCCGAGAGCCCCGGCCCCGCACGGCAGAGGGGCTGTGACAGAGGGGCTGTGATGTTTGCATTGCCTGCCCTGTTTCCCACATTAGCACTTTATGATGATGTCCCTGTCCTGGTGGCAGCGTGCAGCTCCTCTTCCCCTTTTGGCCTGGGCCATGGAGTCCAAGAGCTCCCTCTGTCACACACGGCAGCTCCAGAGCCCACTGCCCCTGTTCCCTGCCCGCCCTTCCAGTTCCTCCATCCCCGGCTGCACGCCAGGGGTGTGTGGAGGGAGTTGGGTGGGTGTGCAGCTCGTGTGTGTCGCTTTGCTGCGCCAGGACTTGTCCCTGCCCTGTCTGTCCCCTCCAGCCCCTGTGACAGCACAAACGAATCCAGGTGTTCCTTCCAGGCACGGCCCCATCCAGCTCTTTGTGGTTGTAGCCATTTTCTCTTTGAGTATGCAATATCCCATACCATTGCTGCCACAGCTTGATAATGTGCCATAATTGATACTGTGGAGCATTGACAGTGCAGCCGAAAGTGTTTTTATATGCAATATTCTGAGCAGTGGAAGCTCACTGGGGCTTCTCATAGGTTTTTAATGAAGACTTTTATTAAAGGCTTTAAAAAAATAAAAAAAAGGAGGAGGAAGAAAAACTTGGTCCTTGTATCCCTTCCTATGCATTTTGAATGATATGAAGATGAAATGCATTACTTAAATGTGTATTTTTATCCATATATTAGAGTGTATTCCTTGTAAAGTATTTTTATATGCTAATTTTCTTATGTATCTATGAAAGCACAATATTTAAAAGTACAGCATTTCAAAGAATATTTTAGTCCTGTTTTGGACCTATTTGTAAATCTCTGTATTTAAATGGGATTGGAATGACTTTGACTTTTTTAAATTAAATAAAAGCAAATGAAATGCATTTATTTTGGTTTGTGTTGCTTTCTGCTGGAGGATGATAGTGAGGCAATGCTTTGCTTCCAGCAACATTTTAACTTGCCAGGGGACATTTTGTAAGACACCTTGGAGGACAAGGGGAAGCCACGCAGAGGGTTTTGCTGGGAGGCCCCTGTTTGTAGGGCTGCCAGTGTTGTACCTTCGCACCCACCATAAGCAGCAGGACTTGGGTTGCTCCCTTCCCTGTGCCCATGGAGACAATTTTGCTGTAGCTGTTAACAGAAACAGCTGGAGATGCTCATGCATGTGGTTCCAGCACTGCTTGCAGCTTTTCCACACGGGGAATCTTGGCTCAAAGCTGAGCTGCTCCGTGACAAAACACTGACGCAGCAAAGCACGTGGCAGCCGTGACGTGGCAGCATTTGCAAAACTGTGGTTAATCCCTGGGGATGGGTTAGAAAACTCCTGGAGAATGATGTGCTGGCAGGAGATGTCCCATCTGGTGCTCAGAACCCTGCAGCTCCAGCGGGTGCCTTGGGGATCTGGATTTGGTAGCCAAATCACCCCACCTCTGAAACCAGACATCCCCAGAAATGACTGCCATGAACCCAGAACACAGCTCTTGTGTCCTTGCATTGAGGATTTGTTCCCTATGCTCCCAGTGTGGGCAGCACAGGCTGGAAAGTTCCTGGGTAAGGCCATAGGGAATCTCTGCTCACCAGCACAGAGAGGCTGAGCTGGGTTTTACAACCCTTCATGGCCAAGTGGGTAATGCAAGAATTTTCAGAGACTGAGCAGGGTCTCAGGGAATCATTGCCACATAAACACCCCTATCTGCCATCTCTGGCTGCCCTCCTGGGGTGAACACTTCAGAACAGGATCCTGCACGAGGCCTTGCCAAACGTGGAGCCATCCGAGGCACGGGGGCTGCAGGAGGCGGAAGGAGCGCCCATGGAACGAGAGCCTCGGGGCTCAGTGTGTGTCCAGGGGTTCCCTGTGTGTCCCAGGGAAAGGTTGGAGCAGAGCTTGTGCCTGGGACGTGCCTCAGTGGGCAGCACATCCCCTGCTGATGCCGCTTCTCATCCCATGGGCCTTGGCTGATGGGAGCAACTGCAGCCCTGGGCAGGTGACGGCCACCAGGGCAGGTAGCCAAAACCCTTCAGTGCACTTAATGGCTTTTTAAATTTCCTGTTTATTTATTTTATGTTAACCTGAGACACACCGCAGTTGCTGTCTGTGCTCTCATGAGCCTGCTTAGCCCAGGCATTGCAAGCTGTGCTGGTGAGAGGAGAAACCCCTGACAAAGTCCTCAATCACATCCAGCAAAATAACCAACCAAGCCAAGAAACCCCAACTAAAGACAGCTGTGGGACTGATCCTGGAGGCTCAGCAGTGATGCTCAAATGTTTTATTTTCACAAGGAGGAGCCATCACTTTGGTTTTTTCTTTCCCTACCTCAAATCAGGACTTCAGGAATGGACACTGGTTTAACCTCCATCTGTTTGACTGAAGAGGCCAAAGGGGTCAAGAGGTCAGCAAGCTTGAAATAACCGGCCCCATTCACCAAAAAAATAAATGTTGGGGTGGGTTTTTTCCCTTTCTTTTTCTTCCTATTGGCTTTTCTGATATATTTGAGCTCTTACAGTAGTAGTGCCATGCATGGGCTGGGCAGTGGCTAGTGAGAAATGGCTTTCTTTTGCATCATTTGGTTTTTTAAAATTTGTTTTTTATCTCTTTGATGTATTTTGTTGTGGGTTTTTTTTTTTCATCACCTCCTTTTTCTTTTGGTATTTATTAACTTGTATCCCATGAATTTTTGCACTTTTACCCTTCTGACTCTCCCCCCATCCTCCTGAATGAGGGGGTGAGTGAGTGGCTGTGTGTGGGGCTGTGCATGTGGCTGTGCTGCCAACTAGGGTGAAACCATGGGGGATGTGAAGTTAGATGTATTTGATATATATATATAGTTAGACATATTTCATATATATATAGTATTTTATAAGGTCAAAAATCCCCCACACCAACAACCCCAAAATAAGTAATAGGTTTAAAGGAAAAACTGAGCTACTCAAAGACCAAAAAAAAAACAAACCCGTCCAACAGCATAGGTGGTTTATAAAGGAAAGTTTTATTTTCAGTTATAAGGTGATTACAAACTCATCTAAAAAAGCAAAGATGACTTAAAAATATCCATATACATTTTATTTATCTAAAAAGCAAAACAGAAACTGCAAAATACAAACATTTACCATATACACAAAGGCTATGGGGTTTTAGGATTAAATTACACTCCAGGGTTTTTTTTCAAATACAAAGATTCCGTTTTGGAACACACAAAAATGTTTTAAAATGTTTTAAAAATATTTTTAAGGTTTTTTTTTCTTTAAAAAAAGTTCAGATGACATTTTCAAGGAGGCTATCATCGCCCTCGCCTCCTCGCTGCATGTGCTACTCATTATCACATTACTGTAGTCACAGTTGCTAGGAATTTAAATAATTAAAAAAACACCACTGTTTTTTAGCCAAACACATCAAACAAGATGGATCACCTCTTACAATGTGAAGTCCCTGGCAACATTATCAGGTAACAATCACAACATTACACTGGAGAAAAAGAACATCCTACTGAACAACGAGCACTTCAGAACAGTACTGGGATTCTGCGGTGCTGAGAGACCAGCGCTGGCTTCCAGGACAGGAGCAGGTCATGAACTGACTCAACTTGCCCCCTCAGGTTTTGTTTGTTTTATCAGCCTCTCAACATAATTTTGCCACTGTTTGGTTTTTTTTTTTTTTTAATTTTATTTTTTTTTCTTTATACATTGAAAAAAAAATTCAACTCTTTCTAACACCTCAGCTGCAGAAGCAGGTACATTTAGGAACAGTGTGTATCGTGCTCACTGTGCTACAGGGCTGGAGCCTTCCCCCACAAATGCACACACACAGAGCACGTGCACAGCTCCTTAGCATCACTGAGTTTTGCCTTTTTTTTTTTTTAATTAGCTTTATTTTTCCCATTATTTCTTCTGATTTCTCAAGTCAGGCCACCTTTTCCCTGTGCTGCAAATGTAAAAGTGAGCAGCACCATTTTGCTGTGCACTGCAGAGCTACAGGGAACAAGCCTCCCAAACTTGTGTCCTTAAAATTATCTTCAATTTACTTTACTCCTGAACTCGTGGTAATTAAATTCTGACACTTCTACTGATTATTTCAAATGAGGACACATCAGCAATACAAAAAGGCTGTGTCTGCCATTAAATTGCCCAACATTACCAGCAGGGTCAGGCTCTTTTCCAGGCACAAACCCTGTCACCAAGGTTTTCCATCTTTGATGGGCATGGGTGGGTGATTTGTTTTCTTAAAGTTTTCAACTGGCAAAATTTTGAGCTTGTCCCTGTTTTCTGGTGAAATGGTGTCTTAAGCTATTTCTGCTCTTTTTTTAGGACATGGGTAAATTGAAATCACCAATTCCCAGTGACAACTGGAAAAAAACCACACAAAGAATGTGACTTTTTCTGTTTATTTTTAATAGAAACAAACAAATTGAGATTTTTTTTTTCCAGAGAAACACTGTCCATGTACATATTTCTTTTGGGCTGGCAGAAAAGAGCCACAATCTGGTGGAGGGCGTGGGGCTGGTTATATTCAGGCAGTTTTCCAGTGGGTGCTGGTGCTGGTTATATTCAAGTCTCTCTTGAGCAATCTTTCCCATAGACTCAAATTGATTGCTAACACCATAAGAATTTTTTTGTGACTAAAATATGGAGCTCAGGGCACCTCTTTTGCACAAGTTCAAGGGTTTCTTAAATGTCAAGTGTCACCAAATCAACTAAATACTTTGTTTCTTAAGCTTATCTTTGATTATAAGAAATAAAACAAGCTACCAGGGTCTGACAGTTCCTGACCTTTGCTCATGCAAATATACAAATACACAACTACACGTCAATCCTAACCACAAGGCTTTGGATGCTGATTTTGGAGAAAACAAGTCCAGGGCAGCTGCCTGAACCCACACCACACCCAACCTCCCATGCCAGGAGCCATGTGGTGCCTACAAGGAGCCAGGAGAGCTTACAAATCAAACCTTAAGGCTTCTTTGGAGGGCCATGGTCCAGGATTTTGTTATTACTTTCCCTCTTCCACCACCCCCATTTAGGAAAGACCATTTGGACACCCTGGCAGGCTGGCTCTTTGCAGGCAAGTGGTGTCTAAACCTCCTCAATCCTCATCCTGAACAGCTTGGCAAGATTTACACACGTGATTTGCAGCCTAGGAATAGAAGCAATGTCCCCACTGTGTGCGTGCATATGAGGGTGGAAGATTTCATCTACTAGTCTACTTAAACACAGATTTATTTTTATTCTTTTTACTGAAAGTGAGCAACTTCCATTGAATCTCCTTGGAAATGATGTCAGGGTCATCTTTCTTCCAAGTGTACTTGAGCTGCTTAACTAACTTGTCCACTGCATTCAATGCACAGCTTATTTAACATCTTATATACATTATGCCTCCACGAGTGATCCTGCAGGGACCACAAGACATGGAAGCTAATAATCAGTTATTCAAAAGTGTTCAAATCCTTCTCCCACAGCTGGAAGTTTGCCAGTGATGCAACAAGTGGGAGCTTTGAACCCAAAAGTGAAAGCACAACCTCAACAAAACAGAAAGTCTCCTTAGCAAATAAAAACAGACCAGGAGGAGACTTGGAAAAGATCTATTGAATGGAGATGTCCATGTGTCTTCAGATCTACTTGAGTTATCTAACGCTGAGACAAAGAAGAGGAACCAGGAGCATCTGCAGCTGGGAAAGGAGGATGAGCACAGGGCTGGAAGAGCTGCAGGAGGCGCTGTCCTGGCGGCGACAGTAAAAGCTCTGCTGATGTTGTTGGGCTTCTCTTGGTGTTACAGCACCTGTAAGGCTGCACTATTTTTTTCCCCCTTCTTTTTCTCATTTTGTCCTTTCCTCAAGAACAGCAGTGAAAATCAATTTTGCTGAGCTGTTTCAGCAGATCACACCTAACTCCCCTCCACCCCACATGCCAGGAGCTGTGCTGCTGCTGTGGGGTGGCCACCAGCACTGTTCTAGGCTTTTGTATTTTCATTTACAACACAAGAACAAATCCATTGTGGACCTACTATCTCAAACTTGAAAGAGGACTTTTCTAAGTGTGTGGATCTGTTTGGACCAGATGAAAAGGAAAGCTATAGATGAGAAGGAAAAATAGAATAATAACAACAACAATAAAAAACAGTTCTATTTATGAAATCATACTGTTTAAACACTGAGATACAGACTACTGGTAAAGTCCCTTAGAATAGATACTCAGAGAGATCATCACTAGTGACAGGTGAACTGAAAAGGTTCGGAACATTGAGAAAAATAAGAAATAGATCAGAAAAATCTCATGGGGAAATGTTCCCCTTTACATTTCTACTATCTCTTGATTTCAGTTCAGCTGGAAATAAATACTGCTGAAACTCTGCTGTTTTCAAGCCCAGAAGACCCCATGAATACAAAGGTACATGAAACATGAAAAGGTGTGCGTGTTGTCTTGGTTTGTGCTGGCTTAAATCGCAGGGATCTGGTTCTAAAGATCTCATGCCTAAACTGCACTGTTTTCCCAGATCCAAACCAGTTCATCTATAACTAGTCATGATGCTTTAACACAGAGTTCCTCATTTACACAAAACAGGTAAAATACGTCATAAGAGTAACAAGTAAATATTGGAAAAAAATCAGTTGTCTTTGCAGTCAAAATAGGTAGAAAACACAAACAGTTTTTTAAAAATTATGTTTTAATAAATTTGGCAGAGGATCATGTCGAAATGCAAATTAACCACCAAGAAAAGTTTAGAAATCTGATAAAATTGTTAGGTAAAAACCCCAAACTGTAAAAATGCAAATGTGCTCACTGGAACTCAAACCCCAGATAAAACAAGAAGAATTAAGTACATTTTTTCTTTTTTTTCGTCGGAGAAGGGAGGAGGGGAGAGGGGAACTGTTTTCCAGAAGCAATGATTTCTTGGCTCTTGGTGAGTCCCAGCCCTCCCTTGCAGTCGTGCTGAAGAGCACAGCGGGGCCAGGGAAGCTGACCCAGAGAATCTTCAGTGAGGTTGTTGCATATGTGCGAGACCTTTTCCCTTGGAACATGGAAGCGACTGATTTGAATGGCACAGTTTGTACTGAAATGGGGCTGGGTTCTATTCTCTGGTAGTTGTATTTTGAAAGGTGTAGTATTATTCCTCTGGTTCTTCCCACTGAGGCACTCTCCACAACTTGGGAGATGCCTAAACACCCAGCTGACTTGCTGGAGACATCTTTGATGGAGCCAAACCATTTTTACCCCTAACTAAAGCTTGTCTCAGCTCTGTAGCACAAAAGTCATGTGCAAACTATATAACCTCAAACACAGTTGTATGACAATGTAGATATATTAAAAAAGAAATAAATCAAGCATCAGTGTTTCATCTGTACTCACAAAAAACATTAATTTAGACCCCCCCTAACCTTCTACTTCCTCTTCACCCATGTCTGTTTACTGCAGACACTGACTGTAACTCAAAAATGAGAGTCCAAGCTAAAGCCCACTAAGAGAGTGGTTTTGGTTACATTTCCTTGCCTTTGATTGTTAAAAAAATAAAATTGCTGCACGCATATTTCTTTATTTTGGGCACATTTGATGACACCCACTGGCTCTCAGAATTCCTCCTGTAACCTTGGGTGGTTTCTGCTACTGGCCCAGCAAGTGTCATTAAGATGTTTGCCATCTCCAGCTGTGCAAAAGTTTCCTTCAGAACTCTCATAATACAGCAATGAGAAAAAAGAAAACACAATTCTACCATGGCTGGTTTTGTTGCTGCAACTCAGCTCTCTGTTGTAAAAGTATCTACAAATTCAAACTAGAAAGATTTGGAAGTTAGAGATGCAGCGATGTTTTTCTTTAATAATTAATAATTATTTTGGTCCATCTTTTAGTTTTAAATCTCCCTGTTTCTGTTACAGGGAAACCAGTAAGTTAAGAAATGCTTGTGCTGCTGTGGCCAGTTAGCACATGGGACAAGAAAAAATGAAATAAAGCTACTGTGTAGGAATGTTAAGAACTGTTTATGTTCCTGTTTAAATAAGTGACAACCTCTGCCTTGACAGACTAAGCTTACAACAGAATAAGCAGATAAAAACTCTGCTTTTAGCAAGTATTTCTTCTAAATACCTCTGGAAAGACTACATGTGGTATCATAAGAAAAAACCTCTCTCCCTCTAATACAATGCCCACATGACAAGGCTGAGTTTTGCCAGAGAACCCGTTCCCAGCACAACCTGCTCAAGTTAAAAAAGAAAAAAAAAAAAATAATAAAAAGGCTTTTGTCCATGTTTTGGACAGTTTTCAGGGATCCAATTCCCCACAGAAACATTCATCTGCAATATATGAAGTGGAACCCCCATTCCTATACTCCTTGTAGGGGTTTCTCTTCACTTCCCAGTCTCACCTGGAATGGTACCCAATTCCTTCTGACCAACACAAAATATTTCAGTGTTATATGTTCCCTTTGCTTTAATTTAAATTTCAAAGAGCCCAGTTTCTTCAGCAGATAAGAATCATAAATATGTTTGTCACCCTCCAGCCCCCTTAAAAATAAAATAAAATAGAATAAAATAAAGTAAAATAAAATAAAATCATGGGTTTATCCAATGATGAGCAAGGAGACTGGGGCCTCTAGGTCCACTACTGCTATTTAGTAACATGGGACAAGGGACTCAGTCCTTTTGTCTGTTCCTCCAACAGCAATGACCTCCCTCCCCTAAATAAATAAATAAAGCAAATCCTGGTTACTGAACTTGGAAAAGCATTTTTGAGATACATGGATGAAAAGCACCTGTTTGCTGTGTGATATTATTATCATCATTACTATTATTATTAACAATGTGTCCGTTATCAATACCAGTTACACCAGGTGAGTGGTTTTGTTCCTCCTGTCAGGGATGACCTGGCTTGTGTCCATCTCTGGACGCTCAGAGTCCAGAAGTGATTCCTTTATTTTCCTGCCCAAACCAAAGCCCAAATGAGGAAGCAAACACCTTAAGCAGTCAGAGAACAGGTGCTGCTTTCCCCTCTTGGCTTCTCATCCTTGCTACCCTGGGGACAGGCTGCCCTCCGAGTTTGCAGAATTCAAGTTTACACCAATACCACCACACCAAAATATGGTTTGCTGGAAAACTCAGGAGCAGGTACCCAACCTCCCTGCTCACACACAAACAGCAGGCATTTCACTTATGTTAAAAAAAAAAATCTCAAAAATTTTAACAACAATTACAACAAAAGACTGAACCATGCCAAATCCTGCAAATGCCTTCCCCAAGTTCTCTTCAGTTTGTGTGACAGGGTGCCAGTGCTGTCCCTGGGAGGTACAGCCACAATACTGCTCATGTCCAGCTTCTCTGCATCCCTTGCAAACTCTACTCCAGCTGTTTGGCTATTTCCTTATCCAGGGACTGCACTAAACAAAACTGTACCCACTCCCTGAAGTGATCCTGACACCTGTCGTTTACCACAGTTGAACCAGAGGGTGGAAATACTACACCTTTGAAAATTCTCTTGAAACAGCATTTTTAAAAAAAATGTATCTCTCAACAGAGCTCCTTTTGTGTGTTCTGTAGATTACCCTGCTCCCAACCATACCAGCACCTAAAATTGCTTTCTGAGACTTGAATGTATTGCTGGCAAGACAATCAATTCAAGTGGTAAGGTGTATAATATTTAGAGATAAAGATATATATATTTAAAAAAACCCAATAATAGTAAATTCTTGTAATATGTCTAGTCTGATATGAAAGCTCTCCCTCTACAGAGAGACGTCTGCTGTGATTACCTTACAAAATATTAAAAAAAAAAAACACACACAAAAAATAACTTTCTCTGTGAGAAATAAAAATAAATCCTAGTGCAAATATAAAGCTCTGTAAACCTGGTCCTATGAGAATCTATGGTTAGTAAACGGCAGTTAAAGCAGGTTTATCCTCTCACAGAGAGAGCTCACATCATGGTTTCCACAATGATATGAGTTGGCTTGATCAATCCGCCATTCGAAGTTCCATTGGGGCAGAAGGGGGTGCCACTCTCTGTTTCTTTGGACCATCGATTCACTTCCTTGGGGGCAGCCACTGCCTTTATCCTCTGCAAGAGAGAAGGAGAGCACAGGTGAGAGGAGCACAAAACCTCTGAGGAGAGCAGAGGGCAGATGAGTAGAAGGCCTCTGAGGAAAGCACAGGTGAGAGGAGCAGAAAGCCTCTGAGGAAAGCAGAGGGAGATGAGCAGAAAGCCTCTGTGGAGAGCAGAGGGGAGATGGCAGAAGGCCTCTGAGAAAAGCAGACGGAGATGAGCAGAAGGCCTCTGTGTCTCCATGTGCAGAACATTCCAAGGACAGGGATGGTGGCTGTGGGAGATGTGTGGCTCTGTAAGGATGTGGGGATCTGTGGAGCCTTCAGCTCCTGCTCAGCTGCAGAGCCTGACTTGAGGCAGGGAAGTCAGACAGGAGCCTTACCCAGCTCCTGCACATTGGGCTTTCAGTGCTGCAAATGGTTTGCATCCTCCTCCCTCATTTAGAAACAGCTCTGCCTCTCAGCCCAGCCTTCACTGCCAAGTGGCAACTTCTGTCCTACATCTCAGTTCACAAAGGAAGAGCTGAATGGCATCTGACCAGTGTTTACTCTCTTTCCTTTCCTAACATGGTCTTTGAGCGGTGTTTTGGCTACTTTTAGACTCGTCTCTCATGGTGACAATGGTGACAATGAAGGCAGGAAAATTAACACTTATGCCCTGGCCACAGCTGAAAAAGGCCATTAACACTTGGACGAAAACAAATGCAAATGTTTGTGCTCTGGGATGTTTGGGTTTGGTATTTTTTTAATTCTATTCTCTTTTCCTAACCCAAAGTGTCCCACTTTCTTCCCCAAGAATACCCTGAGCTGCATTTAAGATCAACTTGTTAGACAAAAAGAAAACTAATCTGAAAACTTTGAAGAGAACTGCTAAGTTTCATGTTTGCACAGCCTCTAAAAACTTTACACTACAAGAAAAAAAAAATTACGGGAGCCCAGACTGAACTGCAAAGGGCAAGAGATTTCCTGCAAATCCAAACCTGAGGGAATCTGCACTGTCAAGTCTAAATCAGACACAAAGTTTTCCAACTACCTGGGCAATCTGGATCCAGTTTCTCAGTTTGAAATAAAATACACAAATTAAAAAAGCTAAAAAGTGAAGCCTTCTGTCAAGAGGGTTTGACTTTTATTTATTTAGTCCCCCACAGTGAAGACCATGCCTGAGAGCCACACAATCCACAGGTGTATCTGAATTTCCTTGAAATTCAACGAGTTTTCACACAACCAGATTTGACCCAGGTCTCTCTCTCCTTATCTTGCTTTCCCAGCAATTTTCAGGATGGTGTTTCTGTGTCCCTGGGGACTGGAGAAGAGAAACCTGAGACTCAGATACACCTCAGTCCTTGAATGTTTGTCTGCAAGTGGAGGTAATGATTTGCCAAGCTGGAAGCTGCACAAGTGGGACATGAGTAAAATCACTTGGTGTTTATCTGAGGACAGAAGGCTTTGTGTTTGTTCTCTTTCTACTGTTTGCCCAGAGGCCAGGTGATCTTTAACAGCCTTATTTGCCTTACCTGGGCATGGTGGCAGTTTTCCAAGCATTACTTTGTGTAAAACACAACAAGTTAAAGCTCCCTTTCTCCTCTAGACAGACAATTGGTTGTTCTTACCTCAATGAGTGACCCATCTGACCGAATGATGCGGATGACCATCACCATAGGGATGCAGATCATGGAGGAAAGGGCAAGAACCCAGCCCAGGCCAATTGCCCAGTCTGGGTATGTGTAGACCTTGTTGTAGGTCAGTGGTTTATACTTGGCCAAAGAAAAGATAAAGCAACCCTGTGGATGAGAAAGGAAAACAAAGTGAGTCTCAATAAAAGCTTAAAGCAGCAGGGCTCTCTGGTGCAGCCACTGGCCTGAGGAAGACAGGCAGTGAAAGGCAGAGCTGATGGATACCATATGTATTTTAAACCAATGGGGGAATTGTTCTTCCATTTCAATCATTGGAAGAGCATCTGCATCTGCTTATAGCATCTGCTGTGTGATGACAGAGGGCTATGAGATGGTGCTGAACAGCTGCAGTACACTGCCAATTCTTCAGGGCTCAACTATTTGCTGTACACTGCAAGATATTACCAGGATGTTCTTCCCACCCAATGAAGCACTTCAAGCCAAGGTCTGCCTCACACTGCTAAAGTCTCTTTATTACAACGGCCTAGCAGTCCTATGTCTTAAAGTAGAGACTGCTCTTTGGAGAGTTAGTTTTCTCTTCATGAATGTAGAATTTTGCCAATTCTGAGAAAAATCCACTTAAATGTAGCCAACTGCAATTTGTGCAGGCACAGTAGAGACTAGGGAGCTGTCATGTCAGAAGCTGACATCTGAGAACATGATGTCTTTGAGAGGTATGTTCAAGCCTTCAGCTTCTCTTTGCAAATTTGCCTCTGAATGCAACAGCCTTCCCTTGAAGAGAAGCAGTAAGAGGGGGCTTAGCACTGCCAAGTGCAAGACTTGAAAGAGCACAGGTCAGTACTCACCACGCAGAGAACTGGTGTGATCACAATCCAGCTCCACTTCATCCAGGGACCAGGTCTGTATCCAATCATATCCTCAATGGCATCATAAATATTATCAGCGCCTGGAAGAATCGAGCAAATGAAAGCCCTGTAAATACTGTAGGATTAAAGCTGCTTTCCCAGGCTCTCCAGGGGGTATTTAAAGGGAAGGTGAGGATGTCAGATGTATTCTTCAAATGCTTCCCACAGCTGTGAAGTCCAAGATGATTTTCTTGAAAAGCTCAAAGGTTGGGGGATCTCTCATCCCACCCTCCCCTCATTATTTGGCCTGCAGGAGTGTGATGCTGATCTCTCCTGCCCTGTCACACCCTCTCTCCTCTCTCCAGACTCTCTCTGAACTTCCCAGAGGGATCACCATGGGAAACACTTGACAGCAAACAGTGCACCTGCTTCTACAGAAATCTGACTTTGTTTGTTTTGCTTCTCTGAGGCGATGGAATTCATGGACAATCAGAGAAATAACCAGTTCTAATCAGCACACATCTGATTATTCCCCAGCCACAGCTCAGGCAGCTAGAGAGGCCACTGTCAGACCATGGTGCTTGGCATTGCCAAAAGTAATGGGGCAGAATATACTTTCAGCTTTCTTTTTGTACTTTCTATTTAGTTGGCTTGTCCCTGCAGACATTGCAGCTCTGAAAGGAAATTCTCTGAGAGACAAACAGAAATTTTCACGGCTGGCCACACTTTCAACTCTCACCTCTAAACGTAACACATGAAAATGCTTAATTGTGCCCTTATTAATTAGCAATGGAAGAATACTCATTTTTTGTGGAAAAAACACTGGAGTTTGGATTCATCCCAGATGCAAATTTGTCTCCAAGAGGTCAGGGCAAATTTATATTAATGGCATGTGTCTGTTGCTGGGAAGAAGACTCTGGGGTGGCTGATGATTAAATATTTGGCTAGAAAAATTGTCACTGACTCATCAAAAGTTATGAGATTAAAGGATTCTCACTTACCATAAACCCAGGCTACAGCAATACATTCAAAGAATGCAACCCACAAAAGGCATACACCACTAGCTGCATAGTAGTCAAAGAGTTGAAAAACATACATGCCACCCTGTAAAAGAGAGACACAATTGGTTAAGATCCAACAGGAAAAAAAACCCCAAGAATTCAGGCCCAGGTCCCAGTAACATCTACCAACATATCCCAATGACTCCTGTCAACAAGAAGCAGCATCTAGCAAACAGGTAAGGTAAATATTTGGCATTACCTTCCCCAGGGAATATGCATGTTTACTACAGGAACAACTCCAAACAAGACAATGATTAAACAAAATTAAGCCACTTAATATAATCTACTGAGACACTTAAATCTTTCCTTCCTACAAATATTTCAGGATGGGCATTTAAAGAAACAAATGGTTGCGTCCTAACATTAACACCTTAAAAAGACTAAAAATGAAGTCAGTTCATCAGGAGGGTCTTCATTTATTTATTGAGTGAAAGGGCTAATTTCATGAAAATAGTTCATTTTTTGTTTTATAACTCTGTTTATACTCTGCTGTTAGACTCTACTCTTACTACACTGCACTTTCCCTTGAAAAACTGTGGAGTTTGGGCATCTTTGTTACAGGTGCTATTTTACCTCCCACAGTCATGCTCCTCCAGTTGTTTTTAAAATCTGACTTGAATTTTATTTTGAAGATAAATATCACAACAGTGCAGGCACTGGAACATATCCCTGTCTTGTTTACACTAGAATAAACCAAGTGGAATTTAATTAATTCAAATCTGTAAGATAAAAATCTCTTTCCCTGCATGCCACTGGATGGGTTCTTAAAGTGCTCTGCTGAAGGTTTCCTCTATGTTTCATCATTTAGAACTAGATGTTAATACTCATAGTCATGCTGACTAGTACCTGAGATCAGATTGAATTTAATGAGGTTTCATGTTTCTGTTCCTGTGACTGAAAAGGGAAGGGACATATAACTCCCATTCAAAATGCTTTCAGATCTAGGGATGAAAGATGCTCCATCTAAAAAGCACTTCTCCTCTGAGTCACTAATTCTTTGCAATCTCAGTCATAGCTAAAACTGGCCTGAAAAATGGCTAAAGAAGGCGGCAATTTGCAGCACTGGTACTACTTACCTCAGTCACCATAGTTAGTCCCAGAAGATAGCTAAGGAAACACACTATAGCGATGAAGATTTCCCGTCGGTAACCCTTCCTTAGGAAGGATGGGTGCAGATCAACTAATGACGTGATCTGTCCTTCAACTTCAACAAACTACAGGGGGAAAACAACAGTGGAGAAATGACTTGAAGATTACCTGCCATGCAGTTCATCCAGGCTCCTGCTTGAGCAAACCCTCCCCAGCAACACCCCAGCCCTGTGCTCTGCGCTGCTTTCAATAAAGAAATAGAAACCGTTCCTTTGTAACCCCGAGGTTGGAGCCTGGGGGTGGCTTTCAGGTTGGAACAAGTTTTCAGAATTTCTTTTCATTACCTAGAAGCCTTATGAGCTAAAAAGGGGCTCTGCAAATGCAAGGCACAAGGATGAAGGAGGCACTTATGTGCCTGATGACAGGAAGGCACTTATGTGGCTTTTATGCTGTCACTGTTCCAGATGAACACAGGATGTATGCTAGAGAAGAGGCAGAAGGAAAACACTCAAAAAAGTCCAAGCTGGGAGAGTACCTCCCAGACTTTTTCTGATGTGCCAGGAAACATCACAGATACTAGTTAGGTTAATTCCACAATTTGATATAATTCTGCTCTTGGGTTTGTTAGTGAAAATCCAGCCAAGGCAAAGCAAACTGTGATGTGAAACAACACCTCTTCATGACTGAACGTGTCCTTTGTGGAGCTGTGAGAGGAGTATCTGACTGAGGCTCTGGGTACTTCTGCAGCAATAATGGAGCTGTTCACACAGTCCACATTCAATGATCTGGCAAACTATTTGCACTTGTAAACCAAAAATGAAGCTCTGAATAAATGAGCTAAAAGTCTTTATCTCGCTTCATGGTAACTGTATTTATGCTTACTTGTCTTTGGAAAACTATACAATTGTGTCACTTGAGTTAAACAAATACCCCAAACTGGATCTGAATAAAAGTTGAAGTTAATTAAAAACCAGATCTTTCTGCACCTGGAGGAAAGCAACAACTGAACTTCCCCAATTAAAACCATGGAAGAGATCTTTTGACTGATCTGTACTTTCAACCTGGCAAGGTACAAAAGCTTCAGTACAAGGTACTGAAGACATGAGGATAGGGATTGGAGGTATCCATCAAGGCTGCCTCTGTAGAAAAGATCTTCACTTTAAGTAGATACATCATCTTAACTAATAACTTATCATGAGGAACCTAAGAAGAAGTTATTTCAGAAAAAGCTGCATTTTCCTACCTAGCACCTCACTGCTCTTACAGCACCCAGAAATGCCCTGTAACAACCCTACATTATTTCCTGAAGTTCTATTTTGGAAATACAGACTGTTCTGCAAACAGATTTTGTTCTCCACCAAATTTTATTGCCTCCTGTCTTGTTACTTTGACTTGTGTAAAACTGTTTTTCTTTTTAAATGCAGCCCTTTCCTTTGAGCTGATTTGATCTGAAACTGCTCTGGCATTCCAGAAACCTGCTTGACTGCACTCCAAAAAACCAGAGGGGTGGAGGAGAGAAATTAAGCGCTCCAATTAGTTTTAATCATTCTGCGCAGTGAGGAGCTTTTTAAAATTACTAGACAGCTTCCAATTTGCATAAGCATAGGGTTGCTGAACCACAGCATTGGGTACTTTCACATTTACTTAGGGGCAATTGAGAGTTGCTCAGTAGAGTTCAAAGATAAAGCCATAAAGAGAAATTTAGAGCAAATGAAATAAAAAAAAAGTCAGAGATTAAGTACACAACAACTTGGTAAAAATTCCATTTACAGAGCTCTCCTCATATGAGAGAGCATTTAGGCTACAGGAACATTTCATCCTTATGAATATATATATATATATATTTAATCTTAGTGACATTACATTTGAATGCAGAAAATTTTGGCAATTTTGAATGTGTAGTTACTTCATAATCCCTGGCCACCCTTGTTTCCTGGTAAGTAGACTATCTAGAAATGATTTACAGGTCCCTTGGCAGTATTTAGTCCAACATTCCTACAAGTAACCACTGGGAAAAATAACCTAACTTCCTGACTGAACTTTTTGATTTTTTTCATGCTCACTGATTAACAGCAGCGTGTGCTATAAAATTAGTACAGCTGGAATCTGAGATGCTTTCTGGCCTGTCTGGAGGTACTGAATGCATGCTGCTGACGTGAAAGTCAGCAGGATCCCACATTGCTCAGCACCTCCAAGCCCAAGGCCACCAAAAAAGGCTGCAGCTTTGTCCTCTCACTGTTCTTGAAGCCACCATGGATATACTGTACAAAACATTATGTGCTTTTTTTGTACCTCATGCTGACTTTGCTTTTCTTTTTTGACACTTGGCAACCATCAAAACCCATACTTCTAGTGGTTATTAATTGCTAGTTTTTTAATGATGGTGTATACACCCTGCAGGTGTTCGCAATGGCACAAAGGACTCTGTGGAACAGACTACTGCAGTCCTTTATGTTTTCAAATTATTCAGCTTTTTTTTACAAAGTAAGAAAATACTGTGACCAAAATGGTCGAATTTTGTGGCCAGACTAGGAGTGAAATTTAGGTTAGAGAGTACTGCCCTAGTGGGATAGACCCCACTAACCCTAGATGACAAAGATTTACTGAGCAACACAATATTATGAATCAACAGTTGTAGATACATCAAGTGCAGCCCCTACACTAAAAAGCAACCTAGATGAATTCCTCTCAAGCAGCATTAGAGGTTTTCTCTTGTTAATTCATGCTTGTAAAACCAGCTTTTCTCAGTGAGCAGTGCTGACACAGTAAGTCACACATCCCTTATCCGTTGTACTAACCTGGCTATCCAGTCCAAGCAACAGAAGCATAATAAAAAAAAGGATTGCCCAAAAGGTGGGCAGTGGCATCATGGACACAGCTTTTGGGTAGGCAATGAAGGCCAGGCCTGGACCTAGAGAAAGAGAAAATAGGGAAGGGGGAAGGGAAGGGAAGAAAAGTAGTAAGTACCAGCTCTTTGGCAGAGGCAGCCACCCTCAAATTCAGGGATGCCTGGTTCCGTTCAGATAAATCCAAACGCAGCTGGGAATACCAGAAATGAAAGAGTTTGGCTCTTTTATCTGAAATCGAAGCACGCATGACTACAGCAGAAACCACGGGCAAACCCCCAAGGCCAGTGCTAACAGATCTCCAGTTTTAACATCTGTCTCAAACATGCCAGTAATGGAGCTGTCCTACACCTGCCCTGCATGGACACAGGACAGTCTTGGGGCCGGGGGACAAGGGGTGACCCAAGGGAATGGCAGAATCCCACTGCTAGCCCACATGGTCATGATGAAGATGATGATGATGAAGCTCTTTTGCATGCAGGGAAGGGGACTCTGCTAGAAACATTCCCTGAGATTTTCACTAATGCAACCACTGCCTCCCTCTATATGCAACCTCCAAACCCTGCATGGCTTTTCTCAGCTGGGGTTTGCACTCCAAGGAGTTTGCTCCTTCTCTTCTGCAAACCCTCCCTGCTGCACTGAGTGATCAGGCTACTCCTAATACTATCAACTGAAAATTGAGAAAACTGCTTTTAGGAACTGCTGGGGTGTAAAATCACTCTGTGTAAAATTGCCTCCCCATGCTGTTACACCACCTGCCCCTGTCCAGGCCAGCCTACATGGACCTGCCACGGTGACACTGAGCATGACCATCATCGGCCCCAAGTGCAGGATGGGCTGCAAGTGTAGGAGACCAGCAGGGCTGGGGCTGAGTGCCCAGGATCTCTGCTCTGGAACCCAAAGTGTGGAGTGCTCCTCCCTAGGGGGGGTCTGGCCTGCCCTGTGACCGGGTGTCACCTCTCTTGTACCCACACACAGAGCACAGGTGCAGTGCTCCTCTCCAGAGGCACCCTCACCTGGAGCCAGGTGCTATCAGCTGTCCTTTGTGAGAGCTTTTGTGGAGAGAAGAGCCCTCCACCAGTGGGAGACAGGAATATTGGCAATTCTGCATTTATGGCAGGCTCTCAGAAGAGATGAAGAAATTTGGTGAGGCTGACAAAAAATTCTGAGGGCAGATTACAATTCAGAGTGAAGCCAGGACTGCCTGGCTCATCTGCTTGTTTACTTTGAGGAGCCTTCAAAGTGCCAGTTTTCAAGTGGATTCATGTAATTTTCAATGGGAAAAGGAATTTTTTTAAGATGCTGCAGTGTGGGGCCAAAAAAAATCTTATCTCTGATCTGTACAGAAAAATCTCTAACACTGCTCTTCCTACCTCCCACTTTTCCTTTCCAACAAGAAAGATGGAAAAAGAAGCAAGAGAAAGAGGTAAAATGAGATGACTTTTTTTTTCAAACTTTCAGTCACTGAAAATATTTGAACATAAATAAATACAAATTAGCCAACAATCAAACAACTAATTTTATTTTAATGAAACACAACTAAGATTTTATACGACAGAGGATACCAAAAAATTGGTGAATGTCTCAAATTTTGGGGAGTTTTGCTTTTTTTCTCCTTAATTCAGTGGATACAGTAGATCCTCTCTGAGGGAGAGCTGCTAACAGATGGCATTTGCAGCTGATCGGTGCAATTGATGAGACAGATGTAAAACTGCTCTCCTCAAAATTTGCTGCAATTTGTATGCTTTGGCCAGTGAAACTTTTCTTGCACTGTGATACCAACTAATACCAAGCGCCCTAAGCCCTGAGCTATATTTTGATTTTCCTTTGAAACTAAGTGTTGAAATATAAAAAGTCCATGTGAAAGAAAATGTTCCTGGCAAGCCCTCAACCGAAACATAAATAATCTAAAATTTGTATTTAATTTGAAACCCTGTTGTTTTGAAGAGTGTTTTGCAAAAGTGAAGCACTTGTGGCTGCTATTAAAAGCCAGTGAGCACTGCTATGATCCCAGCCCATGCGCTGGCTGATTGCCATGGGGTGCTGTGGCATGGCTGGAGAGCTGCAGAGGCAGAGACCAGGCAGGCACCAGGAAACCCAAGACACTATTGTCAGACAAGCTTAATCTGAATTTGTTTGCAAATGGAATTAAAAAAAAAAAAAAAAAAAAAAAAGCAGCAAATCTTGTGCTGGTGTAACAGTGTTACAAATCGCATGGGTGGCAAAGTATTTTTTCCAGCCAAACAGAGGCCACACGGATTAGACAGGACTCACTATGGTTTTGTTGAGCCCCCACTGCTTTCCTCTCTATCTTTAAAAGAATTTCTGAAAAGAAAAAGAAGCTGTTTATTTAAAATCTCCTTTCACTCAGGAGTCAGAAGTCTGAGTTAACTGTTGAGCAAACCTGCTAAAGCCAGTGAAGGCCAGCAGTGACCAGTGCTTTCAGCAGGAGCCAGCCCTGGCTGACAAGCGTGTCCCAGGCACATGGCACCAACACTGAATTTGGCACTGGGAAAAAATGTGGCCATGAGACTCTGCTGTCAGCAAATTTGCTGATGTTCCCGTGGCTTTCAGGAGGGCAAACAAATGGTGTCATGGATAGGGCAGGAGGAATTTAACTTGCTGGGCAGAGATGGGGTCTCAGCCCTGCGGACAACATCTTCTGCCAAGTGCTGCAGCCAAGTGGCAGCACCTCTGCTTGCTTTGGCCTGACCCAGGGGAGCAGTTCTGACCTTGCATCAAAAGAAACCAAAAAAGGCAAGGCCAGAAAACAGAGGCTCAAGCACCTGCTGAATCCTCCTGTGCTGAGAAGAAGCAGCAAGGAAAACTTCTCCCAGAGCCCCATGCAGTTCCTGGGACACTCATCCCAGGGGGACCAAGGGTCTTCAGTAGCTCTGCACTTATCTCTCTGAGAAAAGCAGCAAGAAAACACATGGGAGGTGGTTTGGATACTTCTGGATAATTTTAGTAGTGTTTACTGTCACGTAAAAATGACTTAGCCAAAGACCAGCAGTGATGGGCACCCACTGCATGGTGAGACAGTTGCAGTCTCTGGCCATCAGTGACATGAATTTAAATAAAGGAGTAGACAACAAAATATGCAAAAAAAATCAAAAGCCGAGTTCAGAAGCTAGTTCATGTCCTTGCTGTCCCTATAATGAGCTATTAAACCCCTCCTTTAAGAAAAATGCTTTTTGAGGTGTTGGAAAAAGGCTGTTTAAACACTAGGTGAATTAATTTGTGTTAAAAGATTACTTAACAATCCAGTGTTACTATAGAATTGTTTAATTCTAGAAATGTCAGGTGACAGGAATGTAGCTGCCTCTATCAGAGATATCATAATAAAAATTAGAATAAATATTGACCAGATAAAAACCTAATGTACAAATACTTAAAAATAGTACTCTTGGAATTGATCCACCTACATATAAATAAAAAAATAGGGCTATTTATGATTCATTTAATAGGATTATTCCCTTGCTTCCTGTTTCCAAACAAAGCAATCAACCTCCAATCCAAATAAGCATTATGGCCAAGATTGTTACTAATTGCACTTGCAAGAGCTATGCCAATTGCAGCCACCCAAGAATCCAGCGGTGCCATCAATGTCATTAGTTTTTCATTAGCCCTTGTGAAGTGAGACATTTTTCTTAAAGACCTAACTCTCAGAGCCATGTGATTAGAAGATATATTGACTTTTTCATTTTAACAGCATGTTTGCAGAGGAAAGCTTTCAAATTCTATGCAGGTGAATTAAAAGTGCTCAAAAAATTAAAAAGAAATATCAAAAGTGCACTCAGGTGACATTGTTATTACTAGAATCTGATTAGCTTTAAGCCTCATGGCTGTCAAGGCCTGATTCATTATTTTTCCACGGTAATTCCCAACTAATCTGTCTGTTCTATGTGAAAACACATGCTTACACCTGCCCTCATGGATTAGAAATGCACAGAGGAAAAATGTCATATGTTTTGTTTGAGATACAGTCACAAGCTATGAGGATTGAGCTTCTACCTCTGCCTGTGCATAGGTGAATGTTAATGGAAAGGACACTTCTGAAATAAGGGAGGAATCTAAGTGTACATTAGATTTCAAAATGGACTTTGACAGTTCTGTCAACCTCACACTGAATCTACAGAGAACAAATGTGGGATTGCAACACCTGAAGTTCCTGTAGGTGAAATGGTCCACAAAACCCTGGAGATGGAGTTCTCCAACTTCTCTTGCCTTTCAGTGAGATTTGGGAATGTTTGTGTGTGTCCCTTCAAAAGGCCAAGGTACTAATCCTACTCTAGAGCTGTGAGCAAGCAACACTAAGCTATAAAAATACATAAACATGGGCAATTTGCACTTGAATGAAAATAAAGGTAGTCTGAAAAGAAGGATGGAATAAATTCTTGAATCAATGGCATTCTAGACTCTGGATAATGGTTTAGTTATCTTAGCTCTAATCTCAACTCAAATGGATTAGCACACTCTAGGAAATGTGTTTGCTGCCCTGTTAATCAAGACAGACTATACAGTACAACCCCAGCTAACCCTCACTGCTCTAAATTAAAGCCCAAATCGACAACGTGCTTATTTTTTCTGGCAATTATGGGAAACCTTGTTCTGTTTTATCACTTAGATGTTAGCTGATTGGGTCTGCAGAACTTTGCTCACACGCTGGGCGGCAGTGCCCACCACCACTGCCACCAACACCATCGTACCTGACTCTGCCACATCAGCAATGTTCACCCCTTGCTCTTGTGCCATGAAGCCCAGGACGGAAAAAATTGCGAAGCCAGACACAAAACTGGTACCACTGTTCAGGCATCCCAGCAGCAAACAGTCCCTAAGTCACACATATGTCATGGAGCAAGTTAATTAAAAAAAAAATTAACCCATTGTCCCTACTTTATTTACATCATTTAGCTAAAACACTAAACCCCCTTAGATGGAAACTTGCCTATAGCAGTTGTATTTGTACTTGTTGTAGCTCCCCAGGGAAGTCATTGCTCCTAAGCAGATTGCATATGAGAAGAAGATTTGTGTCCCTGCATCTATCCAGACCTAAAGGGAAAGATAGAATTACTGTTATTACCAGCATTGTTGCATAATGAACACAAACACACGGTTCAAACTAAGCAAAATCTACCAAATAATTGTTTCCATTGAGGGTGAGAGCTAAAGGACCAGGGAGACAGGGAAAGAGAACAACACATTCACAAGTTGGGCTTTCACAAGGAAAAGAAAATTGTTAGCATCAGAACCCAGAAGAACATAATCTCTACAATAGTTCCTGTTTCCCCTCCCCAGAGATACTCAGTATTTCTAGTTTCTTAGTCATTCAGCTGATCCTTCCTGTTGGCGCAACAATAAACATGTTTCAGTGCAATAGGAAATGCAGAAGTATTTATAACATTGCTCATTTCTCTTGTAACTCATTGCAGTTAGAGTCAGCCGACAAGAGTCCTTAAACTGAGGATGTGAAAAGCTTGAGAAACAGGTTTCTGTATTTGGTCTGTTTATTTCTCTAGCTTTCTGGTTGTTTTTGTACCTGTTCAAATGCAAGATAAAAAGCCATAGGGGTGGGGGGAAAACAAGCAAAATACAATGCACTTTATAAGATACATATCTGATCTTGGTCTCATGATTCTTTGTCCTGATTACATTAAAAAAAAAACCACATACAGAGTGAAATAACCATACACTATGAACGTCTTGGCTAGTAAACACATAGCAAGCTATCAAAACACATCCTCTGAATCCCATCTGTTCTCTTCTTTCTGCAAATTCAAGTCTGCTAACACCAGTGGAAACCACCAAGGAGTTTGAGTAAGTGAGAATGTAGACCGAGGACCATTACCTCCTCCCTCCCACCATCACCTCCCAGCACCTTGCTGAGAAGATTCAGGAGACTACTGTCTCCTCAGAGTGATGCTTTTGCTAGACTGTGGGTGGGAGCCAGCCAGCTCACATGAACCTCTCCTACATTATCTGCTGACACTCTGGTTAGGGCTAACAGTAGATCATAAAAATGATAGGGTTCCATAAAAGAAGATTAAACCATAAAATATAACGTCTCCTGTGAAAAGGGTGTCTTGTGAAAAAGGACAAGACTAGACAAGGAACCAAATTTTCATGATGTTTCTTTCAATTACCCTTTTCCTACTTCAGTCCTTTAGCGAACATTGGTGTTTTATTTTAACCTAATACTCATTAGAAAGCAGTAGCAAAGACCAATGTTATTTCCTATCACTGTGACAAACATTTTATTGTTTTCAAAGACCCTTTGTTTGCTTTTCTTTTATTCATGGGGGAATATTGTACTTTTCTTCATTTCTCACATGAACACTGCTGGCTGAAACAATGCTGATCTGCTCAAGTGTCCCATACTGGCACTCTGTAAGCACAGACAGAATTTCTATCTATACAGAAAGAGTAAGCCTGGTTCCCACTAGCCAGGGCTAAGCAAGTATTTCCTGTGCCTCAGAAAGCATTTTCTCCATCTTTGCATGGCTTTTCATTCTTCTATAATTTCATTCATTTCTCTCCCAATCTCCTCCTATTGAGCAGTGGGAGATAAGTGACACTGATACTCACAGTTGTCGCTTGCTGTTCCATCTGTGAAGCTCACGTGTCTCTCCTTTGAAACTAAAGACTATCCTCATTAAAAAAATGCATCTCCCTTACCTTACCAACAAGAAAGCTGAGATTGTATAATGGGACAGAGTCTACAGCCTCAGAGTCCTTTGACACAAAAAAAATACACATGCATACACACACAAACATATACATAGAAAGATGCATTAACACATTTAACAGTGACCTTCTCAAGCAGAGCTCTGGAAAATATAACCCAGCATTAAAGTTCATGCTATATTTGGACCTCTAAAGACTGTGGAAAAAAACAACTGATTGCCATTACATCAGCACCATCACCGTCCACCATCCCCCTTGGCACAGGAAATCATCCCGCTCCCCACTCCTGGTTCTGTACCTGTGGGTCAGCTAACCGTGAGATATCAGGGTAAAGATAAAACTTGATGCCTTCTGCAGCTCCAGGCAGGGTCACGCCACGGATGAGTAGAACAAGGAGCATGATGAATGGGAATGTGGCAGTGATGTACACTACCTGGAAATAAGAAAAGAAAAAAGGAATGTTTAGTCTGTGGCAGCCAAAGCTCCAGAACCAAGAGAGGTCAAACAATGGGAATTCAAAGCCCCCTCATACCTAAAAAAGGTCTGACCTGAGTTTCTGTGTCTACTTTTAGTTTGGTGGTCTTAAACACCTTATTGTCTTAGGCCTGAAGGCAATGCATGAATCCCTCCAGAGGGCCCAGTCAATGGTCACATCACTCAGACATGACTTTATACAATTCATGACTTTTGTTCAAATTCTGCTTTTGTGTTTGTCCTCCTCACATGACAAGTGCACCTCTGCCAGGGAAGTGAAAAGGTTTACTCACTGAGGGCCGCTGAAACATTATTACCTCATTCTTTATTGGAAATTTAAAACCTACAAATGGCAAACTGTTTCGCAAGTTCTGCTGCTACCTCTGACCTTGCTGTGCAGCCCCACTTCTGCTCCTACAGTCAACCTCCCCAGGAACTGTGTTCAGAGGTGAAGGACATTTTGTCCATGCTCCTGGTCTCCCTTCCTATCTCCTTGAACACATCAAGCCCTTCAGGTTGGCATCAGCCTCAACAGTGGTAATTTCCAGTCCTATAACTTCATTCTTGCCCTTGCTGTCTATTCAGCAACATCATTACTGGAAACTAAGGCTCTATTCATCCAGTTTGAAAATATGTCTTCATTATCTTTAACCTCTATTCCCACTCTCTTTGAACAACAGCCTACTTCTTCTCTTCTTGTTATCTCCTCATTCATTTGATGAAAGAGCCCTTTGCTTTCATCTCTAGCACGAGGGTTAATTGAGCTTGCATTTGGACAGTTCTATCTTTAGACCCACACTTTTTGACCTCTAACATTTTGCTTTCTTTGCTCATCAGTGCTTTCCCTCATTTTTTATATAACTGCTGCGTTACAGTCACTACTGTCCAAGAAAGGGCATTTTTCTTGGAGTCAGATGATTCCCCCCAGGTAATTACAGTTTGCTGCCATGAGTTAAAATGCATTTTTGTTTTCCACAATTTGCTTAACTACTACAAAGCTCCCAGGATGCTCCATTTTTCTTCATAAGTATGTCCTCTGAGAATAACGAGGAGAACTCAAAGCCTGCATTGCCATAATAATCCACAGAGCAGGGGTGATTTCATAGAATAAAAGGAAATTTTTTCATACATGCCTTTCTAAATTATCTCTGAGTTTTCTGTATATTTTCCACAAATAACATGTATTGCACATTAGCCTAGTTTCACCAAAACCAGGATAAAAGGAGGATTTCTGCACCTTATTTTTTTAAATAAGCCAGGACTATGAAAAAATCAAAGTTTTCTTACAAAAAAAAATTGACATACTTGCAGGAACTGACTGAACAAAAACCCACAGACAGGTATTTTCACTGCAGGTAGAGTTCTCTCACAATGCTGCAGGAATTTTTAAGATCAAGCACATTATTTAAAGCTTAAGCATAACTCATATTTTTCATCATGATTTCATATTTATTTGTCCAAAGCTTTACTAAATGATTTGAAAACTACAGCTTCCCCCCACCCCCACCCTGCTCTCCAAAGAGCCATTAACACACTGCAAAGCAGGGAAGTGCTATAAACAACCCTCAACTAAAGTAAACTACACTTTTCAAATAATTCAAGTCCTCCATTAGAGTTTACAGTTTACTTTTCTTTGACCCCAAAGTTAATGGAGCCACCCAGAGACTTCCCAATGGTTTTGTTGGTCTTTGGCTGCACACCCGCACGAGCTCCGACGCTGCAGAGAGCAGAGAGGAAATTCCTACCAACCACCCTGCTTTAGAGGGAATTCCTACCAACCTCCCTGCTTTAGAGGGAATTCCTACCAACCTCCCTGCTTTAGAGGGAATTCCTACCAACCTCCCTGCTTTAGAGGGAATTCCTACCAACCTCCCTGCTTTAGAGGGAATTCCTACCAACATCCCTGCTTCAGAGGAAATTCCTACCAACCTCCCTGCTTTAGAGGGAATTCCTACCAACCACCCTGCTTTAGAGGGAATTCCTACCAACCACCCTATTTTAGAGGGAATTCCTACCAACCACCCTGCTTTGGAGGGAATTCCTACCAACCACCCGATTTTAGAGGGAATTCCTACCAACCTCCCTGCCGTAGACATGAGACCATTGTGCAGGATTTGCAGAGAACACAGGTTTTAGATGTCTGATTTTAACAGACCTGTTTTCAACCTTTTATCTTCATGGGGAGTGGAAACAGTACCACAGGGAGCTTGGATGTCTCTCTGTGCTATCAGAGCCTTTTCTGAGCAGACACCAGGGTTGTCAAAGGTGCTGCAGAAATGTTCACTCTCACCCTGCTGCTGCAGGAGATTTACTGCACCCACCTTTACCATAGAACTTGCATAATATCCTCATTAAGTCACATCAGTCAGAGGGAATAGAGAAACAAACATTTTTGTCAATGCATGCTTTACAGGTGTGAAAGCTGCTCTTTGGAGGAAAGGTGGAGGGAATCCAGGGCAAGGCACCAGCTTTTTAATGAGGCCCATTGATAAAAATCACAGAAAGCAAGGCAGAAACTGCAGTAAAGCAAATGGTTTAGTCAACAGTGGAACTCATGAGGTCTGGCTTCCTACAAAGTTTTGTCTCCTGGTTGATTCTGCAGTGTGTAACAAGCTAAAACTGCTAAATGATGCTCTCTCTGCAGCTGAGGCACTTGGAATTTCTCTCCCTGACATCTCTGGGGACTTATAAAAGATGAGTTCACACTGTGCCCTTTTTCTTAGGAGGGGCACTAATGGGGTCACTTCCTCCCACCTAGTTGAGAAGAAATGTGGGGAACTTAGTACCTTGAGATGCCTTCCTCCTCTGTCAGACTAATCTGAACAGTGCCTCGAGCAACAATTTTGAAAGCTAAGAATTACACAAACACACTGGCTTCAAAAACTTATGAAAATAGGTATAAAACCACTACTGAATGCAAGGGGGAACAGTATTATGCTGCACACCAAGTGACTGACCAAGATGAGCAGGATGCTCAGGATGCAACTGTTGTCTTTACAAGAAAACATGACTTTGAAAAGCATGTGATGGGACCAAACCCACAAGCTATGTAGGATCTTTGTTAGTGACAATGCTCCTGAAGGAGTACCTAAGTTTAGCCTTGTGTGCCTCCACAGAGCTCTTCTCTAAGCAAGTGGCATTTCAAAAATGCTGTGCCTCCACAACACCCCTACCACAGCTCTGTCAACATCCATCCTGCTGGACTGGGATGAACTTGGCTGGAGTGAGAACACAGACACACAGTGCAGAGCACCATCCATCGCAAGCCTGAGACCTTCTGCTCTCATGACATCAGTGGGCTGTTCATCCTCTGAGAGTCAAGGTGGGGCTCAATCTGTGCTTGTGTCTGCTTCTTGATGCCCTTCCAGTAGTGGCTACTTGACTCACAGGCATTTTGGACATTGGTAATGACCTTCAAAAGTCAGTTGAATTCTCTTACTCAATGGAAAAATACAGTTTTTCCACGAAATAGTGAATATCCTCCAGAACAGCATTACTTAGTATTCCTAACATCTCTATCTGCAATGATTATAGAATGGGTAAAAGAGCACTTACCTTCCCAGTGGATTTGACTCCTTTCCAAATGCAGAAGAAACATATCACCCAGACAAGGAGGAGACACAGTGCTAGATCCCACTTGATAATACCAATATCTTCAATTCCCGAGGACAAGCTCAGCACATTGCGCCTGAATATTGGAAAGGAAACAAAAGAAGAGAGAGATGCAGGAGCTCAGTTGATGCAGACTCTGGTTGTGATGGCTAAGAATACATGATGGTGTGCAGGGCTGATGCACAGACAGACCTCTGCTCTCAAAACACGTGCTAAGTCAGTGGCTTATGTGACCAAAGCTGTGCTTTGCAACCCTACATCTCCCTATGTCTGTGGGGCTCCTTAGTTCAATATACTGCATTTCAAAAACAGTAATCTCTTTTTAGCAGCCCCAATATGAGATGAAAGAGAATTTTCTTTCTTGAGGATCGAAGAACAGCTTGCCCCAGTGGAGCTGCCTGGCAGTAGTACACACCATGTCTCCATCATGGACACTTGCAGCTGACCTGTCTCCACACGTTTCTGCTCCTTTTCAGTTCAGTTAGCAAGGCTGCCAGGAGGAGGAAAGGGAAAAAGCAGTGCAGGGAAATGTCAGGCCATGTAACTTTGCAGGGTGAAGGCTGGAGCCATCATCTCTTCTCCCCTTGGGGCCCCTCAAGCAATCACTGCCCGGGTGCTGCCACCTGCCCTCAGCACCTCCAACACTGGGGTCTCATTTAGCTAACACCAGATTATTTAGGACATTTTATTCCCTCACTTAGGTTATTAAATAAAAAGTAATTCCTGAGCTGTGTTTTAAGGGAGCTACATCTGACCATTAAAAGAGTCTGATCCAGAGGGGAAATATTCATTAAGTCTTCTCTCTTTTCAAAATTCCCATGGCTTATCATTAAGTACTTAATTTAAACTATTTTTCAAATAATTTCATGCAACATACACTGTCCTCACACACTGCACAGACCTTGTCATACTCAACACTTCATTTGTCAAATATGTAAAGGAACAAACTGTTTCTTACTGTTCACTAAGCTAAAACTCTGCAAATGAACCCAGTAAACTCTGCAAGATTTTTTTAGTCAAAGAAAAGTTTTGACCTCAATTACCACAGAAATGCCTTGCCCCAAGACTACAGAAGAGAACTTACTGCCTAACAAATTTTTTATTAATTATTACTTAAAATTTACTTTCAGACAGCTGTAAAAGTCAGGCACTTTCGTTCACCAGAGTCAAGGAGAGCAGAGCTCAGAGCAGTCTGGGTCAGGCCCATGAGTGTGGCGTGCACATCTTTGCATGGGGATCCAGTACAAGACAGACCATGGTGGTTTGGCTTTCCCCCGAACTAATGATTTTTTTTTTTCTTTTTGCTATTACCATGGAAATAATAGTGAATGAAGTCACTGATGGAAAATCTGCAATTAGTTTTTGGAAAAAGCCCTGGATTGACCAGTTTAATAGGACTCAAACCCATGCCCATCTGTTTCTGCATCTCTGCTTGCCAAGCTCACTTGGATTACCTGTGTGACCATGTTCTCACACCAAATGCTTTCTTCTCTCTGAACGTGTGTGTATTTTGTTATGGAAAAGGACTAATGGCACCAGACAGGGTAAGTCTGCCCTAATCAGCCCAGCTATTCAATAGTTATGAGAACTCCCTCAGTAATGAATATTTGGCATAAAGTTGCAGTCTTGCTTCACCTGAGTCTAAAGAAATAAAGGAAAAACCTGCTGTGCATATACAAAAGAAGAAAATACATTTATAAGATGAAAAAGTTCAGCCACAAACTTCTATGCCTTTTTAAAAAATAAATGGCAATTTTCCAATCAAAGGGGCAGTTCATATTAAAAAGGCAATCTATAGAGTTGGCTCTCGGGAAACAGTGAATAATTAACTGCAAATGCCTTTTGGAACAGGGAGCTTTATTAATGCATTCAGCTAAGACTTCTTTGCTTTTTACTGCAGAACTAAAAGCAAGTGGCCATCTCTCCTAGAGTTTACCTCAGCAATTCTTTCAGGATTTTTTGGAAGACACCCCAGTGGGTGACTGAGAGCCAGATATCTTGCTTTTCTATGCTTTTCTTGCTTATCCCATCCCACAAAGACTGACTTCCTCAAGGAATATGCTCAGAATTACTAGGGGAGATTCAGCATTACAATTCTTTTATGACTTCTAGCCCTACATATTTCTGCAGAAGCACTCAACATGGATATTTGACCCTGTAAATTCAAGTTCAGGAAGGAGCATGAGCTGGGCTGTGCTGATAGCTCTTCAGTCTTGTTACATAACCCCCATGGTACTGAGATTCAGCCAAGCCCACTCAGCTACCTTCACACCACTCACACACGGAGTTGTTAGTCATTCAGATTTATAGTCTGATGCTGTCATTAACTGTCACTCATTTATAATCAATGGGACAACAGGCTGGGGCTGAGTTTGTTATAAACAGGAGTTCTTGACCCTTGAACACTAATATCTTCTAGTGTGTGCAATATGGAAATGTAACAGGAGCTGTAACTGGCTCTACAACATAAACAAAAATAAAATGAAGAGAGTTATGCAATCCTTGGGGGATATTCCAGCTCATTAATCAAGTGAATGCTGACAGGACCTTTCAAACCAGGAAAGGTGAAGCACCCTTTCATGTTGGATGGATAAGAATAATTAACACTGAAGAGGTTGTACAGAAGAATATTAAAATGAGAATATGAAACAATTTAAAAGACTCTCACATTTGCTCTTAAAGGCAGAGACAGCTGCTCTAGATTTTGTTTAGTTTTTTGTGTTGCTCCCTTTAGGATTACATGCCATTAGCATGTGATGGTCTTTCTTGGGATTTGGACGAATAAAGTCTGCTGATTACCAAATATTTATAAACACTTGGCCAGCACCAGACAATCAGAGGTTTTGTTCAACCCTAATTACCCTATTACACTTATCCCTTATGTATTAATATGTGTGTAAGCCTTTAAGGTTTTGAACTTCAAAATAAAATCTTAAGAAATAAGACCTGAAGCATGTGATACCAAGAGGTAAGTCTCCTCATATAAAGCCTGATTTTGTTAACCCCCTTTTATTGTTGCTCAAGCAAGCATGTGATTTGCACCAAACATTAATTCAAATGAACTGAAATGTCAGGCTGCACTATATATCCAGCCAGGCTGAGAAGTTCATCCTGAAGAGGTTAATGCATCTATGTGGTCAATTATACCTGGGCAGCACTAGTTGTACAAAGCAGAACTGATGAGGACACTATATAAATGTCCCACAATAAAAATGGCATTGGGTTTCAGAAACCAAATACTCACAAACCTCTGAATTAAATTGGAATTAATCGTGCCACAAAGGAGATGTATATCTTCAGTTAAAGACTAATTATTTACCTGTCCTTTCAATGTTGGTAGCTGCTTGGCTGGCAGCCAGTATTGTCTATCGCAGCATGGTACCTGAAGTACCTCAAGTAGTTGGTACCTGAAAGTTCTTGAAACTATTTTTAATTTCAGAATTGTAAAGAATAGGAGCATGTCTGGGAAAAAAATGGGGATATTCAGTGCTTGCACCATGTGAAAGCTATGCTACTTTTATTACAACAGTGCTGCATGATCTCTGCTCTTACTTTAAGACATCAATAGTTATTTATGCACAGACAGCAGCTATTTTTAATAGTCCTCTAAGTGTCATGACTCCTGGAGGCAGCTTGCTCTGTTAAGGGCAGTTTTGCCCATGATGAAACAGTGAATTATGGGCAGTGTGTCTGTCCCAATAGAATTACAAAGCCAAACTCCTCCCTAGCAAGACTCCAGGGAAGAGTTCAGCTTACAGTGTCTAAAACTGTTGAGGACACAAGTTAAAGTGGCTACAAAGTGCAGGGAGAGCTACTCCAGGAGCACTGATGACTGAGCAACCTTTGCTCCAGCTCTGCTACAGACACAGTGAGGGCACAACTGAGGACAGCAAAGTGTGTGAGGATCAAGGATTTGCTGTCCAACCTCAGGCTCCTCCAGCCTGACTTCATCTACAGGAGGATTGGCTCAGCTTGCAGAGGAGTCTTCTGACTTGGTTTCCCTTAGAGGGAAGGTAATGAAAAGCTCCATCACTAACGTGCTCCCATGGGGACATCGTTCCCCTTACCCCTGGCTGCCCTGCCACAACACCCTTCATCAAACACCTGCTGTGGTGTGACCCACAGAGAGCTCTGCTGTTCCCCAGAATTCTGGAGTCCTCACTCTTTTACAATCCCTTTCCCAGCTCCCAGCCCTTTTCCTTTCTGTTGTGGTATCCTCAGTCTCCTGAAGTGAACATGCTGCCTGGGAACCCCAGGGAGACAATCTGGCCCACAAATCTATGCAGCACAGGAATAGGAGCTTCCAGAGCAGCAGGACAATTCCATGGCCACATCAGGAGCCACCAAGCTCACAGGTGCCCCGGGTACAAGAGGACTGTCAGCAAAATCACTGCACAAAAGCAATGATGAACACAGTGCTTTGGGAATCTGGGGCAGCAACTGTTTCAGGAGCAGCACTGTAGACCTCTGATTCCTTGGGAGGCCTTGAGAAGACCTTGGAACACACGACCAAACCACTCACTCATTTGGATTCACGGCCTTGAGTCTGAAGTCATTGTGGGAGAGTCCAAAGGAGTGAGAGCTGCCTCCTACTGCAACTTGCCTCTCAGTTCCCCCAAAATATCCAAAGGTACCACTTAACAATTGTATTCCAACTTCCTTCATATTTACAAGGGAGGAAGTCACCTGGGAAAGCAGCTGTCCCCCAACATGGAAACGCAGAGCTCATGCTGCTCTCGAGCCTGCACCCTGTCTCTCACACCAGCCCCCAGAGCCTTTTGACAAACTACCAAACCCAGATTCAATCTGCTCCTTTATATTTTGGCTCTCATCTTACAAATTTTAGCACAGCTCCTAAGACTGCTTTTTTCTAAACTTCATGCATGCCAAACATCTTCAGCATGAACATGATTCCTGCTGGGGCTTTGGCTGATGCTTATTTTTAAAAATAGAGAAGTAGGTACAAGTTGATCAGAGATGAAACTGCACTTCAAACATGCTGAAAAAGCCAAGCTGGGCCAGAAACTGATTCTACCCATAAGTGACTATCTGAGCAAGCAAGCAAGCAAAAAAATTATTAATAAACTATTTGAAGATACTTTGGATTTAAGTTTCCTACAGGTGTCTTCCTCAGCTGCTGTGTTTTGACACTTATATAAAGATACAAGAGTTTTGAGGTCATGCCTGTTCAGAGATCACGTTATGCAATATGATTTAAACTTGAAAAATAACAGAGAAATGAGAATAAGAAGCTTATGACTGATGAAATTCAGGCATCTGGCAAAACAGTCTCCTCAGAGATTGCAGAAAAAAACATTGTAACAGAGATGACCTGAGAAACCTAGAATACAGGACAACGTTTACCACCTCTGTCAGATTTATTACTGGTCAAAACCTTACATTGTCATCAGACTGAAGAGAGATGTGTTATAGCTACACAAAGTGCACAGCAAATGCTAACAGCTGGCGAAGAGACAACCACAAAGGTGATGATTTGTTACTGTTTCCACTGTAAATCCCTGCTATCAGGGCATCTGCAGTGACTTGTTTGTGTTCTCCTGCAACACTCAGAGAATCCAGCCAAGAAGGAAATAAGTTTTCGTTCAAAGAAGCTGTACTGGGCTTTTAAAGCTCCCTGCATGGTCTAGGATAAATACACTTACACATCTGTCACCTGCCTCCACCACTCCCAGACTTACCTCAAGAGAGGTGAGAACCAGTAGCAAACACTGGTCAAAAAACTGACACCCGGATCAATTTTCTTTCCCTATCTAACACTCCCCACTGTGCTTCCATAAAATCTCAGGACTGACCTCTGGCATGCCACCAAAAGCTCCCCGAAGACACCATGAAGAGGGGGTACTTACTCCCAAAACTCTGTGACAGGAGAGGTGAAGTTAGTGGCATTAAGTGATATCCAGAGCGTTTTGTTCTTCCTGAGAGTGTCCTCCACACAGGTGGGGGTGTTCCACTTCTGGTGGCAGTGTGCCCATGGCAGCACGCTCTGGAACGACTGGAACAGGTAGTAGAGTCCCCAGGCCAGGATCACGATGTAGTATACATTCAGAAGGGACACAATCACTATGGAAGCATAACCAATTCCTGCAAAGAAGGGGAGAGACAAGAAAAATGTGCAGATGTGACAGCTGCTGCATCTCCTGGGGCTGGTGCCATTCCCACTGTGCTGCAGGCTTGTACCCTGCCCTACCCCACTGCTGATGGAAACTCAGCTCAACCACACATAAGCACAGACCTGCCACCACCTCTGGCACTCAGGGCTGAGTTTCTGGCTATGGTTTGCTGACACTGAGGGGAGGACTGAAGGAATCTACCCAATTTAACACTAACCCAGCTATTTCAAGTTTTAGTAGAGGTAAGTCAAGGCTTTGCTTGTTTGCTGCACCATCTCACTTCTTAGGTAGCCAAGTGGGCAACCTCACTCTCGCCACACTGTCCCCCAAGCCAGCCTTCCTGGCAGCAGCTCAGCTGGACTGGCACCTACACCACTCAGTTATCAACTGGCAGGGCTCAGTCTATGTGGGGAAAAAAAAAAGACATTTCTTGAAAGAGTTAAAAAGGAATCAGTATGAAAGTGGTGTTTTCTGCCTCAATTTCACTTGTGCAAAGGAAGCATGGTATTTGTGGATCTTATGGTTACCTGGATCAATCTCTGCTTACACAGTTTGCCACTTAAGAACGACAAGCAAAATAAAAATACTTCCTTTAAAAGTTTAGAGCTGTCTCTTACAAGAACCTGTGAGGCTCCCTTTAACATCACTCTGATGGATATTGCAGCACTTGGGATTTTTATATATAAAATATACTGCCTCATATTTTACAGTTTAAAACCTTGTTGCAGCAGGAGTCTCTATCTCAGAGATTATTTTCATGTCAGATGGAAACAAGCAGAGCAAGTGCTATTTATTCTGTACATCTGCATTTCTTTCAGCATATACAGCTAGTCACATTAGCTACACTTTCTCTTTATGGATGCCTGGGAGATTGCTATTTAAACAAGGAACATTCCTTCTTCCTCCTCCTCCTCCTCCTCCTCCTCCTCCTCAAAAAGAAAAAAAAAGTTTTCACAAAAGTGGGAGGAGGAGGAAGAAAATTAAGCTAAAGCAGCACACTTACATCACCCTCAGCAGCATTTTGAGTACTAGGTGGGAGGGTGAGCCTCAGAGAAAACCCTCACTTTTGCTTGGGGTGACATCAGGGGAGAGAGATGCCTGGAACAGCAACAGGGGCAGAGCTAGAGAGACACACCAGTGTGAAGTGCCCACTCTTTCCGAATGGGATTTGAACAGGGCCTCATGTTTAGTGCAGTTATTTCAAATTATTCTGCCTGTGCTGTCCAGCTGTAAAGGGCAATCTAAGACAGGCATCCTCTGTCATTTTTCTAACCTTTCATTTTTCCTTCTAGTTAACTTCCAGAGCAGCCTTCACACTGTTCCTGTGAGCATTGAGCAGGCAAAGGCCCTTTGATAATATCAGACCAACATTTGCCAGGACCCGCTCAGTTATGACCAAAGCCCTGTTCCTGAATCCCACCAAAAAATGCTGTCCAGGTTTTGACTGCATCAGTAGCAGACAGATGATGCCAATGAGAAACTTTCAAATGGAAGATGGATTTTAATTTCCAGACCAAAATAACACTTCAAAGATGGTTTCATTAATGCCATCTAGCCTTCCAAGACAACACTTTCTCTGCTACCTGTAAACAAAATGTGCAATTGCCTTAAAAGGCACAATATGCAATTTCTTTCTTGGTTATTGGCAGTTTTGCCAGTTAACAAGCTGATAGCATCAAAATCAATATCTCACTTTGTCCTTCAGACTCTTTGACTTCTACCCTTCCAGGAACCAATATCATACCCTTAATTACTAGAGCAAATAGCTGAGTTAATGGACATGAGGGGAATGGTGCTGCTACATATGGCTTACAGAGGGCTCTTCAAGCAGCAAAGCACAACAAGATGTACTAACCAGTGAAAATAGGGCAGATCTTTTCCCAGCATGTAATTCCGCCTTCGGAGGTATACTGTCCTAGCACCACCTCCAGGAAAAACACGGGAAGACCTCCCCCAAACAGGAAAATGAAATAAGGTATAAGAAATGCACCTGTTGAGAAAATACAATAGTACATAATGAGATTAAATGAATGAACTTATGCAAGATCATAAAAAAAAGTGGCAACAGGCACATATAAACAAAGAAAGGTATTTGATAATTTAATATCACTATGCAATAGTCTTATTCTGGGGTATTTTTGCTCATTTTTTTCTGCAAAAATAATGAGTATAGGCTGGAAAGGACATATTCTTACCTCTTTAAAATGAATATCTCCAATAACAATGGCAGATTATTAGGCACACAACACTTTCATATGGCTCAGACTGCTCTTATTCTGAAATCCCCTGGTCTGAAATCCTAATGGTCTATATTAATAGCATATCTTCTAGTTAAAACTCAGTTGTAGCAGAAGTAAAAGAGCAGGAAAGGCTCAATAGCACAACATTAGAAATCGCTGCATTTTTTTCCCTAATAGAGTTTTAATAAAAACTATTCAGTGATGAAACAATCTCTCCTGACGACTGGTGAGGGAGGCAGAAAACACAGGTATGAACAGTCTTAACTGGATGAAGGCACTGAAAACAGAGAGCGTGGGACACAGAGAGTGATTGCTGGGCGTGGATGAGAACTCACCTCCGCCGTTTTTGTAGCAGAGATACGGGAACCGCCAGACGTTGCCCAAACCGATGAATCCCCCCGCCACGGACAGCAGGAAGTCGATCTTGCTCGCCCACTTCTCCCGCTGCGGCGGCTTCCCCTCAGCCTCATCCTCAGGCCGTGTCCCCGGGCTCTTGCCGGGGGAAGGTTTGAGGATGTCCTTGTGGAAATCTTTCAAGCACTGAAGCTTTTCCTTTGTTGCCATATTTCTGCTTTCTACACAGAAAAAGAACAAAAAAACCAAGAGGGGTTTATTAAGCGGTCCTTTCCAGCTGAGCTCTCTAACACTGCAAGAACTGTTTAGCCAAACTCGTTCTATACAAAACAGTGTTGTTTATTAAGCTGAGATAGGAAAATACTTCTGATGACTTCACTGACCAGGAGAGGCAAAGTCCCCCTGACTGTGTGATCACCTCTGTGCAGGCAGAGCGGTGCAGAGCACCGTGAAGCTCTGGCACTGCTCGCTGCTGACCTGCTGCCCCAGCAGCGTTCCCCGTGCCGGCTCCTGCACGTGGTGCTCCTGGGCAAGTGTCTAACGCTGCTTCCATGACCAAAATAAAGTACAAATCACTGCATCTGGCTCCTTCTAAAACATTTATGTGAAATACAGAATAGTAAATCTCACCTTTCCAGATAAAACCCGTTCTTCTCCTTCCCAATAATTTGAGCAATCCTGTATCATTTACTGCCTGCAATTTCCATTCCCTCAAGTACTATAAACCTTTCAGAAAACTATACATTCATAAAAACTGCAATGGAAAGTCATTTTTTCTAATCAGCCTGCAGGAACTGAAGGAATCTTTTCAGTTTATTCCGTTTTCATAACTGTGCTGTCTTCCCTTGACATCAATAAAGGGACAAAAATAAGCCTTTATATTCAATTATTGTGAAATGCACACCTATGCAATGAAACAGTTTGCTGAGAATGATGGCTCCTTAGTTAATTAAAAAGTCATATTAAATCATAGCTGGTTTAATAATTTATATATATAATTAATTATCAAAATCATAGACATTAAAAATAATAACAGAAGGAATTATTCTAACAAGTGCCTTTTTGACCAAGATTTTCTAATGAAAACAATTTAGGAGTAACTCACAGCTTTTATGTTAACTGAGATGTCAGGCATATGTGGCCAATTAATTCCCCACATAACTCAAGCAACTTCAGCTGGCTCTGACCAGTTATTTTTGCAATGTGTGTTGATACTGAAAATTTCACCAGAACCAGGCAAACAAGCAAGTTTGTTCCAGATCACAACCACTCGCTGCTTATACATGCCATTATGAGTATAGTCATAAAAAAATCATGCTGCAGATTATGCTGTTTGATAGCTGCCAGCCTCCCCCATACCTGCACACTGGTTTTGATCTCTAACCTGACTGAGCTTGTGGCAGTGACCCGAGGATTGAGCTGACATTAGCTCTGCAGGAAGTTTTTAATCTGCACTTGATTTTGAGATAGATATGCATCACTGTACATGCAATGCTTTCCATTCACCACGGAAAGTTTCAGAGGGCTAACACTGCCACAAACCACAGCAGCTCCACACTCACCTCACTGGTGGCCTTCCAAAGCAGGCACTGTGACAGCAGCTGCCTATCAGGCCATGATCTGAAGAGGGACTTTAATCTCCACAACGTTAATCATTATGACTTTCGATTGGTTTTTAAACCAGGCCACTGGTGACACGAGCACTGCAATACCTCGTGATCAACAGCAGAGAGAGCTCACAGAAGGAAAAAGTGAATCACAAGGTGATGGACCATCACACCACTGCACGGGGATGAAGGCAGGGCATATCCCACCAAAATAGTTCCTGTTGGTCACTGTTAGAGACATGGTATGAGATAAAGCAGTAACGGAATAAAAATGGTAGGGCTGGCTCTGTAACAGTCTTTAGGCACTTAGTTGCTTTTGGGCTTAATTCACTGTACCTAACTTGAGTTGGTTATCATGAATGGAGATTAATGGAGGTGCCTCTAAAAGGGATTCACAGCAGCCTTAACCTCCCTGAGACACCTGCATCTCACACCAAACCCCAAACAGGCACCATCCTGCATAAACTCCTGGAGTCCTCTCTTGAGGGAGAAAAAAAGAAGTGGACATAACTGCTTTTCTTCAAAGAGGTGGTTGAGGTCCTGCTCTCTCTGCAACAGCTACCAGGTATGGATAAAGCTCATTTTTGCTTTCTTTGCCATTTGTGCTCCTTGAATCCCTATCTTTCATCTTACTGGAGCATGTCACAACCATCAGGCAACAGGCTATTCTGGGCTGAGGAATGGAGGGCATTTGGATTGTCTCATGGAAGCTGTTCTTCACAGGGGTTATTGAAACACTCATCAACAGAGGGAGAAAGCGTGCAAAAGAGAGAGGCTCACTAGGCTCACCTAGTGTTTAGGGTATGCTCTTTTTTTCACACAGTTTTTTGGTGAACCAGTGGGACAGCCATAAACCTGCTTAAGAGGGCACAGAGATATAGATTTATAGATCCCTGCAGGATTAGGTTTGCAATAGGAGCTTAACTACTCCCTGTGGAGACTGATACTGGAAATACCCTGAAACAGACCACTGGGAACACAGGCTCCCCTTATGTAAAAAAACCTAAGGAGACCTTCAGCATTAGCCACCTCAAAGATTAAAAACTCTTCAGGATTGCAATTTTTTGCAATCTACTTTTATCTTGTGACACAGAGTTCTTTATTTTTCTGCCAGCTCTAATCCTCTTGCCTGCGGATTTACTTTGACCCAGGTGTTAGTCAGTTCTACCCACAGTTTGGAAGGTTGACCAATTGATTGCATTCTGTAAACCCTGACTCTCCCTGGGACAAGGTGATCACCCTATGGTTTGTCCCAATTAGCTGCACACAAAATGTCAAGTGGTGCCTTTCCAGACTCTTTCTTTGTAACTGAGTGGAACTGCGTTATAAAAAGGGATTTCTAATTTGTCTCAAGATACCCCAAATTAATGGCTGTGCTTGAAAACCTAATAAGTAAGCGTAAATTATGCTTCAGCCTTAGCTGGAGTGTGGTGACAGATCGTGATCTCTCCCTTAGTCCAGGAACCCTCAAGGTCATGCTTTCTTTTGGGGTCATTTCACTGTATGGGTGGCAGGAGATGAGCCACCAAAACTTTGACGCAGTGACCAGCTCTCAGTAGTGAATAGGGGCACACTACCTATCCAAGGCTTGCGCAAAATTAGTAACAGCCCAGTTTCACTGTGTACAGACTTGCTAAAATCCCAATTGTGTCTGGAAGACCGCAGCTGTGGCTGGCAGGCACGTACTGTCCACCAGTACCACAGGAACTGTCACTAAGTGGCCACCTGGGACTGTGGTCCCAGCCCATGTCACGTTCAAGGGATGTTGGATTTATCCCCCTTTGCTGCCAACCATTGGTGTCCACCCAGCCATTCCCAATTACAGGAACTGTCTACAAAGGCTGCAAGGGTGGGGGGTACGGGCGATTCTCCCTGGTGAAGAAAAGCCAAGAAAAGTAAGTTTGTTTAGTGAAAGGCATTGTCTTTTTCCTTAATGCGGTTGGAGTTTCATTTCCTTTAGCTATGTCCCACTGGGTAAGGCTAAAATGGCTCTTAAGGGAAATAGTCTGACAGAGATGCTGAAACAATATGTTGTCACCGCCCAGGTCAGAACCAGAGAATAATAGGTTATTTTTACTGTATCACTTAGTGGGGATGGTATCCGAGATCTAAGTCCATCAGATTCCCCCAAGGAAATATATTGTGAAAAAATGCTCTTACAACCACAGAGTCCAAAAGGAGCGATCCAAGTCTGAGGCATGTGTCTGCCTCCCAGAGACACACGTCTGCCTTCCAGGAGCCACATCTGACTGTGAGAGTACCCCCTCCAGGAAGCTTCAGATGGCCCCAGGAAGCTTTGGCTTCGTCTGATGAACTCAATATGGATAAATAAAAAGCAGCAGTCAAGCCTGCTATTTATGGTGTGCCCCTAGGCTGAGCCCAGTCACACTGCAAGAGCCTGATCCGACAGCAAGGGGAGAAAAAAATCCAGACTGGGCCAGGCCCAGAACTGCTCTCACATACACTGGACCAAACATCATTAACTGAGGATGGAGTAATCAATTATCAAATCGTTGCTGGTAAAATATGGAAAAACAGAATGGGGATCAAGCATGGGCACTTTGCACTTCTTAAGTATCTGCTCACTGGTGCAGCCAGGAGGCCCTTCCACAGGAGAGCCTTGCACAAATTTCATCAGGTGAAATACCCTGCAATAACCCAGGCTCTCTTGCTGCCCCCCATGACTGATCAGTCTTTGATGCACAGGTGAAAATACCTCCATAAGTGGAGTGCCTTCACAGCCAGCTTGGCTTGGGCCATCC